>NC_044317.1:34464611-34781777 GCF_007474595.2 Lynx canadensis | reverse complement strand
CAAACTCTCAGTCCTACTTCCCAAGCCTGAACTGCCATGTGCTGCTGGCGGTCAGTGAGCATATTCCCTATCCCTTTGGTCACACTGACTTGTTCAGGATGGGCACATGATCCAAGCTGACCCAATAAGATTCGTGGATAGTTGTGATTTCCACTGGAGTTATTTAGAGGAGCGTATAAACCAAGACTCATTGAGTGAGTTTTTTTCCCATCACAGAAGAGCCTGCCTGAATAGAATTGAAACCAAAGTAAGCAGAGTTGGAAGATGGAAGGGGACAGAGACCAAATGACAATGACCATAAATCTCCTCCCCTGCTTGAGCCAACATGAGCTGATCTTTGTTACTTGCAACCAGACAACCTTGGTTATGCAATACTTCCCTCTCTAACAGTTTGGCAGAAAAGCCCCTGAACTTGCTGATGGGACCCCCATCACACCCTGCTCCTGATATTGTCTATATTTACCATACACATCAAGTTCCACGGATACTTCTATGGCCCTAGATGTCCTACAGGGACAAGTTTGAACCCTATCTGTTAAGTGGATTCAGTGTACTTTCATGTAATAATCACAAAACTTAATGCAAATGTGGCCCCTTCAGCATATTTTACATGATTCTGGAGCCACTTATCATTTCTATTATTCTCTCAAAACACATCAGAAAGGTGCCTCACCACTCCCCTTGACCCATCACTAAACCTCACTGTGGGCCAGAGAAGAGAGGGCAGTGTCAGTCTGGCTCCGACTGTCATCATCTTCTGGGTTTTCTTTTTTTCTTTTTGAAGAAAACAGTCATGTCAGATACATGGCAAATATAAACCCGAGGATATGATGGAGGGAAGTCTTCACATTTGTATGGCCATGGTGTGGTTTCTGGAGGGGCCTCCTGAGATGGGTATTAACCTGGTCTTACAGATGAGAAACCGAGGCTCAGAGCTGTGTCATAACTTGTGCAGCACTCAGGACTGCCCATTTCCAAAGCCCAGGCTCTTGGCCATAGTGTCGCCTTCTGGGCACAGATTCTTGGTGCCCAGTGGGCAGAGAATACTTCCATCCTCCCAAGCTCTGGGGTCCATTTCTCCATAGGTCATGCCAGCAAGGAGTGAGTTCTCCATCTTCTGAACCTTGAGCATTCCCTGCCTTTATTGCTTCTTTGGTCTTAGCCTATACGGATTTGTAGCGAAGCACTTTTCTTCACCTCACCACCCAAAAGGTTGTGATAATATTGCTAAGAAGTCTCAAATTGGTGGGAGTGAAATCAGAACAGACTCAGTGCCAGTAGTAAGCAGGACTCATGCAGTTCACAAAGGTGACAAGGGCTTTTACGACTGGTGATGCATATGCATATGGTACCTGCTGGGTCTGAAGCCTCTCACCATCTCATACTCTATTTGGGACTGTGAAATGACAACAATTTTTTGGTGTGGGCAGCCATTTGGCACTATACACCAAACTTGAACGTACATACATGGCATATTTGCTAAGGCTGCCATAATAAAGTACCAACAACTGGGTGGTTTAAACAACAGAATTTTATTGTCTTACCTGTCTGGAGGTTGAAAGTGCAAGATCAGGGTGTTGGCAGAATTTGCTCCTTCTGAAAGTTGTGAGAGGGAATCTGCTCTGTGCCTCTCTCCTAGCCTCTTGTGGTGTGCAGGCAATCTTTGGCTTTGTGTGGCTTGCAGAGATACCAGCCCAATCTCTGACATCATCTTCACATGGCATAAGCCCTGTGGGCTTGTCTCTATGTCCCAATTTCCCCTTTATAAGGAATTTCAGCCCCATTGGATTAGGCCCCACCCTAATGACCTCATCTTAACTCCTTACACTCTCAATGACCCCATTTCCAAATAAATTCACATTTTGAGGTACTGAGGGTTAGGACTACAACATGAGAAACTGGGGTGTGGGACATATTTCAATCTGTAGCACCTAGAAATTTCACTTCTAGGAAGCCACCCTGCCAATCTACTTGCATGTGTTCACAAACAGGTATTTTATAAGATGGTTTGGTAAAAGCAATATTGGAATGGGCTGCATTGAAGAAGGAGGTAGATCCATATATGCTACTGTGAACTGATTTCCAAGGTATATTATTAAATAAAGAAGCATCTTATAAAAGGCAGTGTGCTCATAAAACAGAACATAACTTTGATTTTTGTAGATGTCCATAGAGATGATCAGAAGGATGCATGATCCAAACTGTTAACAGTGGTAGGCTCTGGGGAGAAGAGAGGGAGTAAGGGTGGACAAATGGCCATCTGGGGTTTCCTGGCACACTTCTGATCATTTGAAGCTTTTATAATGAGAATGCACTCATATATTACTTGAGTAATACACATAAAATTTGTTTCCTTTCCATACCCAGTGGTGAGACTGCACCCAAAGAATGTACTTCTTAAACCACATGGTCCCCAGAGGGTCTCCATGGCTCCATGGAGAAAGCAGTTCTCAGAGCCTGAGCAGGGTCGAGTCATTCTCTGCCTACTGGGCACTGACAGTCTGTGCCTGGAGGGCTGGGCAGCAGTATGGCCAAGAGCCTGGGCTTGGAGTTGGGCAGTCGTGAGTGCTGCACAAGTTATGACACAGCTCTAAGTCTTGGTTTCCCATCTGCAAGACCAGGTTAACACCCATCTCAAGGGGTCCCTTCTGAGGCCACACCCTGGCCAGTTGCTTATGTTAGTATTAGCTCACATTTCACTTATGGGCCAGAAAATATGCCTAAAATTTACCTGAAGCCCAGACCTCTGGCATTCCAAGCAGGCATTTGTGAACTCTTCAAGAAAAAGCAAGGCTCTTGATTTTTGGGCCCTAAGAAATGTGTATAATTTAGTAGGTGAGGAGAAGGGACTATAGGACTCTGACAGTGGCAGAAAACTCCTCCCACCTCCCCACATAGTCCTCTGCCTTCTCTATATTTAAAATTATTTTGCTCAGACTAAGTCTTCACTTATTTTCTCATTTTTTTCTTTTTTACTATTTATGTATGTGTATACAGTTGACCCTTGAACAACTGGCCTTGAACTGCATGAGTCCACTTATATACGGACTTTTTTTTTTAATAAATACAGGACAGTACTGTAAATGTATTTTACCTTCCTTATGATTATTTAAATAACATTTTCTTTTCTCTATCTTACATTTTTATAAGAATATGATGTATAAAACATGTAACATCCAAAATATGTGTTAATTGACTGTTTATGTTATCAGTAAGGCTTTTGGTGAACAATAGGTTCTTAGTAGTTAAGTTTTGGGGATTCAAAATTATACACAGATTTTGATTGTGCAGGAGGTCAGGGCTCTTAACTCTTACATTGTTCAGGGGTTAACTGTACACGTATGTAATTTTTATATTAATAAGAAAGGTATGTGCATATACATTAATCTGTGTGTGTGTGTGTGTGTGTGTGTGTGTATTGTGAAAAGTCGGGAGGAGTTAGAAAGAGAGAGGTGGGGGAAGAGAGGATTTCTAATTTCTATTCATCTCAGATTTGTTAAGGAATGGAGAAATGGGATCAAAACTAATTAACTAGAGATTCTGATTCCACGAGATGTGTCACAAATATCCCTCATAAATGACCAGCTTTCAAAAATATGGAGTCCAATAAAATTCCCTTAAAATGAACATTATTCAAATAGCCCTCTAATCTCTCTTTCAGCATTCAGAAAGACCTTCAAGGCCTCAGTGTCTCAAGGTCACTGTTAAAACATCTGTGAGCAGTGAAAACAGGTTGGTTATTTGAGTGTTCTGAGTGTTTGGATCTGGATAAAAAGGAGCTGACGTTTCTATCTTATTCATTCAGCGATCTGGTGGGTTACAGCTCTGTCTGCTCCCTGTGTAATTAATTGTAGGGCTTAGCTAATGCCTCCTAAATTAATGCAATTATCAGTGTCTCCGAATAACCACCTTCATGCACTGCTATCAAAACACACTGTTGATGGATCTGCAGCCAAAGCAGGGACGCTCTGAGACTGGAGTTGGGATTGATTTTAATTAACTTGTTTCTCATATTACAAAGGTGAGAAAAATACCGATTCTCAGTAGCTCCAGATTAAAAGAATGGAAGAGGGGGTGTGCAGATGGGCAGAGAGACTCGTGAAGATAATAGCTACAAGGTATTTTTGTTCCAAAGCCTCTATGTCTATGCGCTGTGTTTTATTACCACAGTTGGCTGGGGCTCAGCCCAGAACCCGTTAGCCTACTCTCTGCTTCTCATCCCGGGACTTGAGTCTAAAGAGCCCCTGACTTAATTTGCTTTGGACTGAAATGTGGTGCATTCTTGGGAGCAGCGCAACCTTTCCTCTCTTTGCCCCTTCCACCCTGATATTTCATTAAATATTTCATTAAATGTAGAGCTCCAGAACAAAAATTAGGTGAAAGAAAAAGCTTTTTTATGTTTGAATTTGTTTTACACTATAGCTTCACTTTTAAAGGCTCATGTTTCCAGGAACACAGCCCAGTCTCTTGGTGTGGATGGAGGTGCTTCTCCTCTGGGTAGACACTTCGAAAGGGGTATCCATTCTTGGGGCTGGGTCATGAAGCACCATCATTGTGGCACGCTGTATTCCAATGTGGTTTGCTGGATGTTGGGCTGCAAGATGGTCACTGGAAAAGGGAAAGGTCAAATAAGTTTGGAAAATACTGTATGTCCCAGAATACCTCCCTCCTTAAACTACCCTAATGTCCTATGTACCATAACATATCAAAGGCTCTGAGAAATCCTGCACCAAGCAAGCATGTTTAACCTTGTCCAACCCCAGGGCTACCCATGATAATTGGCCACAGACCTTTTCACTTGGACTTCATCCCTATTAGCATTGGGCAGAAGTAGTGTTAGGTAGAACTCAGATGAGGCACATTTCCTGCTGGGGGATGCACCTGAGATCAGGGCCTTACCTGAAGACCTCATCTCTGTCACTACTTACTGTGTAACCTTGGCAAGTTCCTTCCTCTCTCTGGGCCTCAGGCTTCTCTTGTGCATGAAGAGGTTCCACTCTTGGATTCTATGCCTCTGTTGGGACTGCAGACAAGTCAACTCAGTTAAAAGCCAGAGGACATAAAGGGACAGGGAAATAGGGGAAGAGAATGATTGAAGGAAAGAAGACATAGAAAAGAAAGGGACCTGGCTTCATAGAAAAAACATGCTGAAGAAGACTCTTTTCTTTGCAACCGGTTAGGGTTAGCAGTAAAGAATCTAAGATCCCCTCTTCTAACAGCCTCTGGTGCTATAGGGAAGGGGGCAGACTGACCATCCTCTATGTCTGCAATGCCAACATAGCTTCTAGAAAGCGCCTCCACTACCAAGAGCTGCTAGTTTTTTAGCAACATTTCTGCTGCCACCCACCATCCCCACCTCCAGCATCTGTCAGTGGCTGTCATCTGGTCAGGACACAGTGAGGAGGAAACACAATGTAGCCCAGTGGGAGGGACCCCTGGCCCCATTCTTGTAGCTTGAGGCTGCTCCTCTTCCAGGAGAATGCCACTGTCACTGCAGTGGAAAAGTCCTACCCCAGAGGTCAGCCAACTTGGCTTCAGGCAACTCGGTAAGAAGAACATTACCTTGCAACAGCTGAAAACAGAGGATTAATAATTTTCAACGTGACTCTTGTTATAACCTTCTTCATATGCCCCAACAGGGGGGATTTCTTGGTGCAAACAAAGGGAAGGATGGAGAGGCTGACTGAGGTTTGCGTTCTTGGTGGAGTCTCTTTCTGAGTTATTTCCCACTCTGCTCAGATCTGTTTCTCTGAGAGATGGGCCTGGCTAATAGTATTAATCACCATTTTCATAAAATATTAAATTTTAAATAAAAATTATTTTAATGTGGATGAAAATCACTTTAAAAAGACTAACCAAATGGAGCTTTTGTTGTGGCCCAGACGCTGAGCAGGCCATCTGTGTGTGATCTTAACCTCCTCTCTCTGCAGCCCCATGTGGTTGGCACTGTTATCATCCCATTGTATAGATGAGGACCCTGAAGCCAGAGTGGGCAGCTTCTTCTCATCATCTGCTTGCTTAGATCAGAAGCTCCAGCCTTGGCTGTCCCTCTCACCTAATCTGCAGGTTTAAATGGCCACTTGATTAAAAGGAGAGATTTCGACTGACTGGTCCTTTTGGTCTTTTACGGTTCTGACATCTCAGATGACTGACTGTCTTTGCATGTTCAGACTTTTTTTGTTCACTGGCCAGTGGCTACTGCGCCAGCACCATGGCTCTTCTGGGTCTTGATGTCACTGATTGGTGCCCACTGGGTGGGGGTCTCTGCAACAGTGACTGACAGGTAGAGCACACCGGCCTCCAGTTACACAGCCCCAGGCAGTCCCACCTCACCTTCTTCTGAAGGTTATTTCCAGTGAGCTGACCTGTCCTATACCACATGACGCAGCTACCCTGGCTGTAGCTGGTTGGATCAGCCAGGGGGGAGCCAGTCCCCAGGCAGGCCAGCAAACCAGAAAAAAGTTTGGTGTGCAAGTTCTGCAAGTCAGAGTTTCCTATACTTATGACCATTGGATAAATCTATCATAGCTTCCCTTTTGAGGACTTTGAACTTAAGCTGTAACCACTGAGAAGTTGGTAGAAGGTGGAGTGTGAGACAAAGAGCCACAGAGAGAAAAGAGTGAAAGACATGAAGGGACAGAAGGCATAGGGAGAACAAAAGGTGGTGGCAGTGGGAATGGTGGGGGCAGAGATGAGATCACATATCTCATGACATGTGATGGGAGACACTTGGGGCTAGGGAGTAAAGGGTAGCCCGGTGAGGGAGTAACATAAGGTCCAGCTGCTGGAGTTGTCCCTGAAACCCCTGTATCCATCCTGGGTCTTAGAGTGGAGCTGGCCAGCTTTCTCTATTCTGCCCTGTATCCTAATATTAATCCTATGTAATCTTGGTGAGGGGCTGGAACAGGATTCCGGCCCTGGGAGCCAAAAAGCCAAGTGAATGCACCTCTTGACTCTTGCACTCTGCTAATGACTTTAGCTCATTAGGTGAACTGGCTGCTTTTCCCTGTCCAACTGAATCATTTCTCCAGTTCCTTTCCTGTCTGGTCCATCATCAGAGGAGACTTGATGTGATGCTCAGAGTCTGACTCCCTCCCCCATCACCTGCCCTTCCTGGTTCTTGCTCCCTGTCTCCTTCCCTCTTTCTCTGTCTTAGTCTTTCTCTCAAATGAGACTTCAGAGCTCCTTGGAGTGGGACAATGAAGCAGCCATGCTCTTTAAAAATGCTGTCTGACAAAGGTGTGGGAGGATTTTACTTGATAAAGAGAGAGCTGGAGAGAGAATTTCCTGGAGAAACCTGTCAAGTAGTTTCTTATATGAACCTGCATGTCCTGCTGGCTGGGCTGTCAGTCTCTGGTGGAAGCAGAAGGAAAATCTCTTGCTGTGGTTATTACACTGAAGGCATTTATGTCCCATCGGTGCTGCCCCCCTGAGTATCCCAGGCCCCTCTTAGGAATGTCCCGGCCCAGTGGATCTGAGGTGGGCCTGAGGCTTTGAGTCTGGAGACACAAATGTCCTGGAGAAAGCTCTCACTGGCTGCCCCCACCCTACTGACTCATTGCTTGTGAGCAATTCTCGGGGAGGGACTTACTGGTGTCATTTCTCCTGGTCTCAAAAACCAGGCAGATTCTCCCACACATCAGGCACATAGTAAACCCTAATTTCTAGAGAGATATCTTAGAAACTGTCTAAGACCCTGCCACTTCCAACATTCTTGACCTTTGATCTTATATTATTTAGGATTATCTGGTTACCAATGACAGAAATCACTCTGGCTAATCTAAATTTAAAAAAGAAATTCATGGGGCATCTGGGTGGCTCAAGCAGTTAAGCACCAGACTCTTGGTTTCAGCTCAAGTTAGGATCTCATGGTTTTGTGAGTTCAAGCCCTTCTTTGGGCTCTGCACTGACAATGTGGAGCCTGCTTGGGATCCTCTTTCTCTCCCTCTCTCTCTGTTCCTCCTCCATTTGCACTGCCTCTCTCTCAAAAAATAAATAAACTTAAAAAAAAAAAAAAGAAATTCATTACAAGGACAGGAGGTGGTTCATAGGAAATGCTTGACTCCAAAGCTTTGAGGAGACAGAACCAGGCCAGTTCTGGTGGACAAAGCAGCAGGAAATGATGGGCAGTCTGTTCAAGTCATCACTGGTGGGATGAATCAGCAACCAGGATTTTCTGTCCCTTTGTCACTCTGCTCAAGGCTCAAATTCTCATGAGAGAGAAGGACTAATTGGCCTGGTTGGGATGATATGCCAGACATTGCCAGGATCACCTTGATTGGCAGTCCTATTGCATGCAGTGAAGAAAGGGGAAAACCAAAGTCTGTTACCAGAGGAAGGGAACATGGTGCTATGTAGCCACAGCATTACGTCTCCACCAACCAACCCTGATTTTCTATATCTTTGTGCTAACCCTCCATGCTTTACCATTGCTATACCATTCACAGATTTGGCACTTCCAAGCATTCCTCCTGAAGTTTTCACCTCAGGTCCTTACTCAGTCGTTCATTTGCTTACTCATCCAATCACAGTGCACTGAACACCTATTGGGGTCATGCACTGTGTAGGAGCTCTGGCTTTGTGTCCCCATGACGTTAGTATCCTATATGGTTCCCCTCATTCCTTGGCTCAGTGAAACCTCTTGCTTCACCTTAGCTCAGTCCATCTCTTTGACTGATGCCCAAGTCTGGCCAGTTCTAGGTCCACACAATGTGGGAACAATTGGAAAGAATTTGGGGAAAATATGACTCTCTGTATGAGTAAGGGTTTGTGGTAACCTTTAGACATTAGCACCAGAAAGTGAGTCAGCATGTGCCCCTTAGTTGGAGAAGATCCTTTTGGGTGAGGGGGTGGGAAAGAAAAGGTATGCTGTCTGGGACACTGATGAAGGCAGCTTAGTTGGGTGAGAAGAATGTACTAATAACATGGGGTCTTGGGCACCTAAGTGGAGTAGGGAAACATGCAGATAGAAGTGAAGAATGGGACAGCATGAAGGAGAAAAATGACACCTGATTTGGAGTCAGAGGATCTACTTCTGTATCTTAACCATATTGTCTACCAGGTGAGTAACCTCAGGTCCCTAATGGGGTCTGTCTCCTAAGTTCTGCCCAGATGTAAAAACCCCAGTCTTAGGATCTGATGTATTCTTTCCACTCCAGATCATGTTAGATTCACATTTCCTCTTTATGCCAAAGCCAAAGGAAACAATTCCAACAGCCTGTCACTTAAATCACAGGAGATGTATTACTTTCAACCAGGGAGAAGCTTGTTATAAGAGAAGCATCATACATGCCTGCAAAGATGGGAACCCAGCTCATAGTGTCCTTGGCAGCCTGTCAAGGGGTTATCCATCACCACCACCACTCACGCCCACCTTTGTGGCAGTCACCGGCCAAGCATGAAGCAGGCTTCTGACCCCTGGAATGAAGCCTAGAAAGAGAATTCAGAATTATGTCCTCCAAGGAAGAGAGAACCCTTAGATCTTTAGACCCCAACCCCCACATCTTTTACAGTTTGTTAGGACCACTTTGATGGTTAGGATCACTTTGATGGTTTCTCTAGAACTGAAAGACTATCATTCAAAATGATCTTGGACATTTATTCTCTGATCAGTCCAAAATGGGAATGGAATACAACTATCCCTCCACATATACACAATCAGAGAGGGCTGGCCAGGTTGCTCACTGGGCCATAGGAAGTCAGGCAGTCTGGGGCTGACTGTTGCTCTTTGAGGTGCTGGTTGGTGATATAAGCAGATTTGGGAGAAAATGGGAAGTTAAGAAGTCAGTGACATGCAGAGAGGAATAGATTTTGGTTCTGCCTTTGGCTGAGATACCTCTCCAATATCTTTTTAGGCTATGAACCAGGGCTGTTTTCTAGAGCACAAAGACCAATGACCAGGGTGAAGAGTGTGGTGGGTACAGCACTCCTGGCTCTCTGAATGGCAGGTGCCAAGTCTTAAAATTATGTCTGGAGTTGTCTGTGCTGAGTATCAAAAGCACAACCTATGGAGGATTAGAGCAAGTCACTGGGTATCTATCCTAGTCTGTCCAGGCAACTATAACAAAATACTAGAGACTGAGTAGCTTACAAACACAGAAATTTATTTCTCACAGTTCTGGAGGCTGAGAAGTCTAAGATTAGAGTCCCAAGCATGGTTGAGTTCTGATGAGGGCTCTCTTCTGGGTTGCAGACTACTTGTTGTAACTTCATATTCCAGCAGGGTTGAGCTCGCTCTCTAGGGCCTCTTTTATATGGGCAGTAATCCCATCTATGAGAGCTCTGCAATCCTGATCTAATAGCCTTGGGCGTCTTCCAAAGGCTCCACCTCTTCATACCATCACGTGGAATCTTAAGTTTTCAAAGTACGAATTTGGGGAGGACACAATCATTCAGACCACAGCAGCATCTGTGAGCATCTGGAAGGAATATCTACCTTTCTAGGTTGTAGTAAGGTCTCAAAGATCTAATAGATAAGAAAGTGTCCTGAAAACTCTCATATACCACATCAATGTTAGCCATATGGCTATGCAAGGATAACAGAGAGAATCTAAACTGGTCTTGTGTTTCCCTACAGCAGGGAGAAAGGTTTCTTTCATTAGCATGAATTCTTATTTAGCCAGTCCCATTTCCCTGGAACCAAACTTCAGGCTCTCCCAGGCAGAGGCCACATTTTACTCCATGTATTCCTCAGTGCTTAGTGTGGGACCAGGAGAATGGGAGAGGGTCAATAAATACCTGTAGAATGATTTATAAATGTTCAGAAGGGACGCAGAATTAAAACTACAGAATATGAAACAAAAGAAGGTCCATCATCACAAACTTACATGTCTTTAAGGGTCTCACAAATAATGTTGAAGAGTGAAATGGGTTGGGTAGAATCTGATAGGAAAGTGTGGGAACTGTGGGAACTGGAGAGGGCATGTCACATCTCTCAGAGGCAGCTTCTCATTTTCAGCTAATTTTTTCCAGGAGGGAATGTGGGTCCAATAAATCCAGATCTTCAGAGTATTCATTCATTCATTCATTCATTCATTGAGAGAGCCTGAGTGGGGTAGGGGAAGAGAGAGAGGAAGAGAAAAAATCCCAAGCAGGCTCCACACTCAGCATGGAGCCAATTCAGGGCTAGATTCCACAACTCTGGGGTCATGATCTGAGCTGAAACCAAGAGTTGGATGTTTAACTGACTGAGCCACCCAGGCACCTCTAGAGTATTTTGAACAAAGCCTGAAATCTACACTGAAAAAATGGTGTCTTCATATTTATAAAGTTTTGTCAACTAATTCAAATACAAAAACCAAATAAGACAAATCAGTATGCAATACCCTCAAAATATATGTTAGCTAGGTTTGGTGTGACACCCACCATTATGAGACTAAAATACTACCTCTTCCTTTCGTGGGTGATAAGACAAAGGCCAGAGATGGGGAGTGGCTTGCCCAAGGAGGCAGAGCTGGTGGTAAGCAGAGGGTTGTGGTGAGGAGAATGGCAAGGAAGTGCTTGAGAGCATCCACGAGCCTTTTGGGAAGGCAGGACTCCTTTCCCTCTCTCCCTGGGGTTCCTGCACTTCCTTGTCCAGTGTGTTGGCAAGAGGCTCTGGAAAGGCCAGGCCACAGTCCCTGATCTGCTTGCCATGAAGATGCTACCTTCATGTTCTCTGCATGAATAGCAGTCATTGTGGGTCCACCTCCCTGATTAGAGCCTGGGCACCAACAAGTACAGCAAAAGGAAAAAGACAGAACTGTGGAGCTTCAGAGGAAAGGGGCTTCCCCGGGGGCCTGGTCCATGGCCTTGGCTCTGGCAGTCCCAAAACAGGCAGCCCAGCAAGCCTATTAACTCTGTACAGACAGACAGAAGAGGGGTAGGGAGGAGGGACTTAGGAAGCCACAGTGAAGAGTGATGAGGCCCCTCCCAAACCCTCCCTTCTCTGGCCCCAGGAGCTATTGTCTGAGACCCAGGGATGATTTGTTTGCCCACAAAGCTGAATGGGATGACAAGCAAATCATCTGATTGGCTGAGAATGACTGGCTAATTAGGAAATGAAATCGGGGACTATGCACTCAGAGCTGTTTGTGGGTTTGTGGGAGTTTGTTTGCTTTGTTTTATTGAGTGGGTGGCTCTCACCATCATGATAATAGAGAGCTGATGAACAGAGAAAACACAGGAAATCATTTGGCCTTCAGCCCAAAATGAGGGCTGCAGGGATGAGGATTTCAGTGTTGGAGGAGGGGACAGCAGCTGTTCCCGGCAGCACAAAACAGGACTAGCTCTTCTTGGCCACAACAGACCTCCCCACCCAGGATGCCCACCCTGGGTTCCTCCCAATCTTCCACTGCCTCTCCTACCTCCTTACCCAAGTCCAAGTCCAGGCTGGTTTTCAGGTGTGGCTACAAGCTTGTACCACATAGGGATCCTCTTTAAGGAAAAAAAGAACACAAATTTAGGTATGAAAGTGAATATTGATTTTGAATGAAGAGAGTAATTCATAATGAATAAGAAAAAAAATTAAAACCTGACAAGATGCACAAATATCAGAAAAACAGTAATGTTTGTATTAATTAACTGCTGATATACCTCTAAAATACTTTTTTATTCTCTATGTGTATTGGCTTCATATTCTCTTTGCTTCTTTATACATCAGTGATTAGGTTATATGATTTTTCTATAGAGAGAATAGAAAGATTCTTTGTGCAGAAGAAAGCTTTCATTTTGGTGAGGTGTCAATGAGGATGAACTCCTTCACTTCCCATGGTACATTGTCTAAGGATTAGAATAACATCCCACAGGCTGCTTCTAGCTCTGTCCATTCACTCACTTCCTTCTGGTGTTGAGCATGTTCTTCTCGAGATATGACTCCTGGCCTTACACCTTCATGTTGTAATGCTAGGTAAGTCAGTAAGAGTGAGAGCTGGAATATCCCTGGAAGCCATTTCCACACCAGAACATTTGGCAATAGCTTTACTCTACATGAAATTAACTGAAAGCTCTCTATATATCCCACTATACTCATGCTAAATGTAACTCTAACCCAACTTCTTAGGCAGATCTCCAAATGCCCATAACTCTCCTAAACCTCCTGACACAAGCACATTGCAGGGGAAAGAAACAGCAGTCCTAACTGATGTAGTTCAAGTGTCTTACTTTTGCAACCTTTACAAAAACATCTGGGCATGTGAACCCCTTGTTAGTGCCTTTCCCAGGTCTTTGGAAGGAGTTGTTGCATGTGAGGATCCTGGAATTCCATTTGTTTTGTGGTAATTCCACTAATAATCAAACTCTGCCAGCCCTTTTGTCCTCCCTCTCCTCCATCTCATGTCTTCTCAGGTTTGGCATAGTAGAATTCAAATTCCCAGCTCTGACCCACACTGGTTGTATAGCTTTCAGGAAGCCATCAGCCCTAGATAAGCCATGGCTACCTTGCCTCAATGATGGGAAAGCTCCAGTTGCAAAGAGAAAGCAAGTTTTCCCCCTTTCGTGGTGGTATTTGGCTAAAGGAAGGGCAGAGTTGGGCTGAACAAGTATAAGCATCATTTGGGAACTGCTACAGACCTTTGAGATGACTTAGCTAAGTACTGCCCCAAGTCTATCCTGTGCAACAAGAATCAGCTGCACAGATGACAACATTTATTGAACACCCACTATAAGCCAAACACTCACTGAGGCAATAGGACTATAGCAGTGAATACTGAAACATGGCTCTGCCTTTAGTGAGCTTATTTCAGTTGTGGGGGAGGCAGGGAAGACACTTGAAAAAAATAATATTGTTGAGGTAAATGTAGGTGGAGAAGGTACTAATTAGAGGCTACTGGTAGAGGAGGCTGTCAAAGCAGATGAGCAATGACTCCTGGAGAACTGAGCAAGGAGGAGGGACAGTCACATGAAGATCTGGAGAAGAAGTAGTCCAGACAGAGAGCCCTGATCTACAGCAGTCTTGGCTAGTGTGAGGGGCAGATGGAAGTCACAGTAGATAGCAGAGGACAAAAGGAGATGGTTTTGGTAAGGGATCCCAGGTCAGAGTATGCATAGCTTTGAACTGAGGCAGGGATTTGGGGTTTTATTCAAATTGGGCTGAAAAACCACTAGAAAAAACAGGCACATGGTAGGATCTGTTGTGAATTTTAATACAATAATTCTGGTCTGTAAGTAAAGAACTTTTTATATGGGTGTAGAAGTGAAGTCAAGAGACCAGTTGGGAGACCATTATGTCAGTCAAGCTGAGAGGTTATGGTGGCTGGGTTGAGGTTATAAAGGTGGAAATGAAGAGAGATGGTGGGATTCAGGATATAGTTTGGAAGCAAAACCAACAGTATTAACACTTGGAGTGGATGTGGGTTGTGAGGAAAATATAGAATTCAATGATGACTCCCATATTTTTTTAGCCTGAAAAGCTAGATAAATGCTGGTACCATTTAAAGGTTGAGGAGTTTGAGGGCTGGGGGTTCCTTGTTGGAGCAGATTTGGGAGGGGTGAATTATTTATCTCTTGCTGCATAACAAATTACTCCCAAATTTAGGGACTGCCAACAACAATAATTATTTATTATCTCTCCCAGTTTCTGTGGGTCATTCATTCAGGAGTGGGTTAATTGGGGGTGCCGGCTTGAAGTCTCTCCTGAGGTTGCAATCTTTTTAAGGCTTGACCGATGCTGAATAACCTGGTTTCAAGGTGTCTCTCTTACATGGTGGGCAATTTGGTGTGAAGTCTCAGTTCTTCTCCACATGGGCTGGCCCACAAGACTATTGAGTGTCCTCGCAGTACGGTGTCTGGCACCCATGGGTGCCATCTAAGAGGCAGTGAGGTGAAAACTATAGGGCTCTTTCTGGCTTAGAAATAGTCACATCTACAGTATCCTATTTGTCACTGCCTATTCAGTGTAGGAGGGACTACACAAAAGTATGAGGCATACATGCTCTTTATTGGCATGATCAGTAGACTCCTTCAGTTGCAAGTGACAGAGAACAATTCAAGCAAGCTTAAAGTGAAAAGTAATATATTGATTTTGAGAAATGGAAAGTCCAGTGGAGTATGCATGACTGGATCTAGGAGCTCATATGAAGCTATTTGGACCCAGTGTTTATTCTTTCCTTCTCTTGGCTTCCATTCTCACATGGGTAAATTCCCAAGGGTGGCCAGATGGCTGCAGATTCACCAGCTTTATATCCTTTCATCCAAGTCAGCTGAAAAGAGAGCCTTTCTTCCCCAATAGTTTGAACAAAAGTTCTGGGCCTGATTCCCAATTCCACTGACTGACTTTAGCCTGGGTCGCATGGCAACCTGTTGGAGTTGGGAAGTAAAGCCTAATCCCTCCAAAGGATGGGCTAAGAGTGGGATAGAGCTGTCTTATGCTCTTCAGGCACAGAGGTGGCTGAAACCAAGTGTTCGCCTCACAGAACTCAGTCTGGTGGTAGAACAGGTACACAGGTAGGAAGGACAGCACTAGAGGGGAAGCACATACTTCCAGAGAGATAGGAGGGACACCTGAGCTGGTGCTCTCATCTTAAAGAAGGAGTAGGGATTAATCCAAGATAGGGCAAGAGTGCTCCAAACAGAAGACACAGCATGTGCAAAAGCAAGGAGTCAAAATATAGTGGTTTGGAAATGAGTGGAGAACTATATCCAGTTCTCTGTTTCTAGAGAGCTAATGGCAGAAGTGACAGGGAAATGATCTGGGTTGGGGAGCTGACTTGGATCACAAAGGCCTTGCACTTACCCTTAGAGCACTGGGCAGCCTGTGGATAGGCAGTGGACAACCCCATTATGTTTCCATTCTCAGTGGGTCTCTTTAGCAGAGGGTAGAGGTGGATCAGAAGTGGCCAAGCCTGAGCTTGGAGGGGGGGTGGTCAGGCAATAAGGAAGTGGTCAGTCACAGTGGTACAGTGGTATAGGCAGGAGGGGAGTGGGTCTGAAGGAGAGAGGCACCAGGAAGACTAACAGAGGAAATGAGTTTGGAAGGCAAGACCCTGGCTAGTGCCAGTGAGAAGGCAGGCTCATGGTTTCCTTGGGCTGCATGACAGGTAAAGAAGATAGAAGTGGCAAATCTAGCCCTTAGCACCTATCCCAGAGAAGCCCTTGCACATGTCCCAAAGAGCCTTTGAAAGGAATTTCTGTGAAGTGCTGAAATATAAATATATAATCTGAAATAATATATATAAATATATATATATTATATATATAAATAATATATATAAATATATAATCTGAAATATAAAAAGGCGATACAGCATAGAATGTGATTAAGGCCTTTAGCTCTACCTCCCATGTTTACAATAGGACTGCTGTTGAGTTGAGGGGCCTGGAAGACCCCATCAGGTGAGTCCACCAGGCAGCTGGATGTACAACTCTGAGGCTCAGAGAAAATCCAGTTTGCAGACTTGTTTGGCATATGCATGTTTCAAAATGCTGTGCTTTAATATACTCTCTTAATTAGGATTGCCATGGTTGTAAGAAACAGAAGCCCACTCAAGCTACTAAAGCAAAAAAGGGAAGATACATCTTAAAGACACAGGTCTGAGACCCCAAGGCAAGAAACATGGCCTCAGCAAAGTCTAGAACTAAGGCTGCAAAGCCACCACGTATTAAAGGCCACTTCTATCACATGTTATCTCCCTCTTATTTGGGGAGAGCTTGTAAAGATCTTTCCCGAAGCAAAAAGTTAATTTTAATAGAGTCTTTCCATCCAATCCACCTCCAGACAGGTTCTCTAAGGCTCTACAATTTCACCATTCACAGGGGGAGAAGACCCTCAGAATACCACCTGAGAAAACCAGGCTTCCCTGGTCACAGTGGTATTTATGGCCACCCATTGGAGAGCCACATGAAGCTTCCCCTACCCCCACCTCCTCTTTGCTAATTCAGCTCTAACTTGGTTGCATCTGCTTTGCTGGCAGCTTCATGGAAGTTAAAGGGAAGAATTAAGGAAAAGAGGAGAAAAAGCTGCCGGAGACTTTCCTGTGACTCGCTGCTAATAAAGTTGATTAGACTGACAAGTCTCTCCAGTTTTATTACTGACAGCTTGTGTCCTCATTTTGATTTATCACCACCACACCTACCTGAGTCAGGAGTGGAGATTAGCCCAAATTAAAGCTTGGGTGACTCAGGAGAGCTGAGACATGACAGCAGGTGGAGGTGGAGGTTGAGGGGGTGAGAGAGCAGCTAACATCTGTGGGTGGGTGGACACAGGCCCTGGCAGAGTCAAAGATGGAGGTACCAAGGATTGACTTCTCTAAATGGGAGGAGGGGGGATTTTACTATTTCCTCTCTGACCATGGAAGAAAGTCCATAAATAAAGCTTGTGGGTTTTGTGTGTGGCTCTGTCAGTCTCAGGGGGGTAATAAATTTTAACCAAGACCTATCTCTGCAGATACCTGGGAACATGAGCTCAATTATCTCCAAAATAAAGCTATGCATTCTGCCTGTGTTATCTTCTTCCAGAAATACTTCAGCTTCTAAGTGTGGGCTGGCTAGACATGAAAACACTTAAGTTCCTGGGGAAGTCTGGAACCCATCTGTAAACCTCCACAGTACCCTTAGAGGCCCTCCGGCAGCTCACAAAAGATTTACCATGTAACTATAAATTTTGGTAGTTTGACCCCATGCTTTCTGTTGCTCCCTGAGAAGCCCAATTCCAAAGACTTATCAGAATTTTTCAAAGACCTATTGTTGAAAGTGCTGCTATAAACATTGGGGTACAAGTGCCCCTCTGCATCAGCACTCCTGTATCCCTTGGGTAAATTCCTAGCAGTGCTATATTGCTGGGTCATAGGAAAGAGCCTAAATGTCCATCAACTGATGAATGGATAAAGAAATTGTGGTTTATATACATAATGGAATACTATGTGGCAATGAGAAAGAGTGGATATGGCCTTTTTGTAGCAACGTAGATGGAACTGGAGAGTGTTATGCTAAGTGAAATAAGTCATACAGAGAAAGACAGATACCATATGTTTTCATTCTTATGTGGATCCTGAGAAACTTAACAGAAGACCATGGGGGAAGGGAAGGAAAAAAAAGAGGTTAGAGAGGGAGGGAGCCAAAACATAAGAGACTCTTAAAAACTGAGAACAAACTGAAGGTTGATGGGGGTGGGAGGGAGGGGAAGGTGGGTGATGGGTATTGAGGAGGGCACCTGTTGGGATGAGCACTGGGTGTTGTATGGAAACAAATATGACAGTAAATTTCATATTAAAAAAAATTAAAATGATGGTAATAACAGTAAAAAAAATAATTTTTCAAAGAGCATAGTAGTTGAGTGGCACATCACTAAAGGTACTCAAATCTGATGTAAGAATACACCTGGAGGATATTTGAGTAATAACTCTGAGATTCCTTTCTAAATGAGTTTCTGGGATCCCAAAATGGGAAATTCCTGGAATAAATGAGTAAAACACTAATATTGAATGAGATGGCCATTCTTCAAGAAAAACAAAATTCATAGTGTCCCGTTATATATCAAGGATCCAGAGTTGACTGTCCTGTCCTTATTGGCAGGGTCACGCCTCAAGTCTCATTTTCTTCATCTTAACTCACAGAGCATAGATCCTTTAGCACAGTAGACACTCAATGAATGCTTGTTGAATAAATGAACAATGAGCTGATTGCAAGAGTGAAATCCACAGCTTGATGGTTAGAAAGGCTGGTCCAGAGAATTTAAATTCCCACAGCTGAGCTCTTGACCCCTATATCCAAATACCTTCCTGACCTCTCTTCTTGGATGTCAAATAAGGATCCCAAAAATTAGACATCCAAGACAGGACTCTTAGATTGTCTCCTGTCTTCCTAACTCAGGAGTGGGCAAACATCCAATCAACCAGATGCTTAAGTCAAAACCTAAGGGTCATCTCTGAATTTTTTCTTTGTATTTCTCCCTACATAGTAATGCATTAAATAGTTGCATCAACACTACCTCCAGAATATTCCCCACTTCTATCCAGTTCTCTCTCTCTGCTACTACTACCCTGGATCAACTGTTCATTGTCCCTTGCCTAGGCTACAGTCTTAGCCTTCTAATTGTTTTCTCTGATTTTAATTATTTATTTATTTTTTTTTACTTTTAGAGAAACAGAGAGCACGAGTGGGGGAGAGGGGCAGAGGGAAAGAGAGAGGATGTTAAGTAGGCTACATGACCACTGCAGAGCCCAATGTGGGGCTCGATCTTATGACCCTGAGATCATGACCTAAGCTAAAATCAAGAGTTGGATGCCCAACCAACTGAGCTACCCAGGTGCCCCTGTTTCCCCTACTTTCATTCTTCCATGCCACCCCACCCCTAACAGCCCATTATCCATGCAGCAGCCAAAAGATATTTCCAAAACATAAATCAGAGTAATTATTTCCCATCACAACTTTTTATAAAAGCCCACAAGTTTCTAGATGATCTTTATTTTGACTAAATTTTAAACTATCTCATACAACTCTCTCCAGGCTATACTCTGGCTCTACAGAAATTCTTTATTCTTCTGACCAAGCTTGTTTCTACCGCAGGGCCTTTGTATTTGCAGTTTTTAACTACCTGAAAGACCTTTCACCCGGATCTTCACATAACTGGCTCCTTCATTTCATTCAGACCTTAGCTCAAGTCCTCCACCTTTTTTTAAAGAAGTACCTTTCCAATTTCTAGTACCCCTTTAAATATTTTCCTTATATCATGTTCACGATATGATATTATCTTATTAACTTGTTCATTTATGTGTTTATATAGACAATAAAATATAAACTACTAGAATATAAGCTCCATGAGCTAGTCTATATTGTTTACTGCTGTATCCCCAGGGCCTAGAAAAGTACTTGGTACACAATAGGCATTCAGGGAATATTTATTGAACAGATATAGCCTGGAAGGTAATTGCTCCAATCAAACACTAATATGGAAGCTTCATGGTCACACTTCTTATTCTTTTTTTTTTTTTTTTTAATTTTTTTTCCAACGTTTTTATTTATTTTTGGGACAGAGAGAGACAGAGCATGAACGGGGGAGGGGCAGAGAGAGAGGGAGACACAGAATCGGAAACAGGCTCCAGGCTCTGAGCCATCAGCCCAGAGCCCGACGCAGGGCTCGAACTCACGGACCGCGAGATCGTGACCTGGCTGAAGTCGGACGCTTAACCGACTGCGCCACCCAGGCGCCCCAACACACTTCTTATTCTTAAAGGAGCCAGAAACCATTGTGTTGGTGAACTGAGTTTGACCTTAAAAACCAGGGAATCATAACACATCAAGGAGAAAACAGCCATGGGATAAGGAAAGGGGTCTTCAAGAGCAAGCTTCTATCTGCTGCCCAGCCTCTCTGGGCCTTCTTAACCCTGTTTTATGGACTTTTTTAAAAAATCAATTTTGCCTACCCCCTTCTGGAATAGGCCTTTGCTGGGGGCTTCCAAAACTCATGCCTTGGATTTAGAAGCTGATTTGCCTGACTGCAAACCCAGACCAAGCATGAAGAAACCTAAATTGCAACAAAACAAAACAAAACAAAAACAAAAACAAAAAACCAAACCAAAACAAAACAAAAAAAAACACCCGAAAACAACAACAACAAAAACAAAAAACGGCCAGAAAGTCGAGTTTTCATCAGAGAAGATAAAACTTGTTGTATTGATTGAGGCAAGCGTAGGAAGGGTGATAGGGAGCAGAAAACAGCCAGAAGCTCCCATTTCTGTCTGATCATAATCAACTCAGAGGTTTAGCTTCTCTATTTCATTACACTAGGGAAAGAAGAAAGCACTGACAACCCCACCCTCACAATCGAACACACCTGCAGGTAATATCTCTCTTGCTTTCCCAACCTCTCCCCCCCTTTTTTTAAACTATTTTCCTTATTAAACTTGCACTGGGTGAATCTCCATTGGCCTATTGATTTGAGTATTAGACTGTGTATCAAAGATATGAAAATACAAATTGTTGTTTCAGAGAGAAATGACTGTCTTTATATTGTTTCTGTCTCCAGGGTTCTAAATATTCCCTGGGGTTCTTAGGCTGCATGGAATTGGAACGAGGGCATCTTCTTGGCAAATGTGGAGTAGTTTCTCAGGGAAGATCTGAGCAACCCCTTGCTGCTGTTGCTGACTGGCCCAGTAACAGGTCAAAGATTTTTCTACTTACAATTTTTTAACTCTATATAGAGTCTGGTCAGAATGGGATCTGCATCAAGACATTTCCTGGATACGTTGTTCCAGCATTTAAATCTTGAGAGTGGCCTGTGTGTGGGATCCCATGCACTGATTAACCAAGACACTGGGAAGCCCCCTTCATTAATGTCTTCTGTGCATCAGAGGGCTGGTGCATATAGTTGTTGTTGACCAGTGTGAAATCAACTCCCAGAATATGGAACAGTGAGAGGCAGAGGAGAATTCAGATAGTGATGGAGGAAGGCAGAGAGAGAGGAAGGGGCAGTTGGTAGGTTTTCTGCTGATTCTTAGAAGCAGGTAAAAGAGCTCTCAAGCAGAGTTGGAATTGTGCTCAGTTTACGGGTCTTTAAGGAAGCACTGGTCCATGATGCCTGTGGTATTCTTTCTCTTTTATCTGCACTGATTTAGACTGGGCCATTGTGTGTACTGTGGCTGTACAGATAGTGACCTGGTTGATGGGCATGTGGGACCAAAATGTAGCTGATGCTCTGCTCACCACGCTGGGTAGCCCTAACACAGAGTTGTATCAGCGCTAATAAAAGAATACCCTTAAAAATAATCCTAGGCCCCTGGGTGACTCAGTCTATTAAGCATCCAACTCTTGATTTCAGCTTAGGTCATCTTCTCACAGTTCGTGAGTTTTAAGCCTGTGTCAGACTCCACACTGACAGTATGGAACCTGCTTGGGATTCTCTGTCTCCCTCTCTCTCTGCGCCTCCCCCACTCATACTTTCACGCTCTCTCTCTCTCTCTCTCTCAAATAAATAAATAAATAAGCTTTAAATTAAATAAAAAACAGTATTTTTTTTAATATATGAAGTTTATTGTCAAATTGGTTTCCATACAACACCCAGTGTTCACCCCAACAGGTGCCCTCCTGAATACCCATCACCCACCCTCCCCTCCCTTCCACCCCCATCAACACTCAGTTTATTCTCAGTTTTTAAGAGTCTCTTATGCTTTGGCTCTCTTCCACTCTAACCTCTTTTTTTTTTTCCTTCCCCTCCCCCATGGGTTTCTGTTAAGTTTCTCAGGATCCACATAAAAGTGAAAACATATGGTATCTGTCTTTCTCTGTATGGCTTATTTCACTTAGCATCACACTCTCCAGTTCCATCCATGTTGCTACATAGGGCCATATTTCATTCTTTCTCATTGCCACTTAGTACTCCATTGTGTACATAAACCACAATTTCTTTATCCATTCATCAGTTGATGGACATTTAGGCTCTTTCCATAATTTGGCTATTGTTGAGAGTACTGCTATAAACATTGGGGTACAAGTGCCCCTATGCATCAGTACTCCTGTATCCCTTGGGTAAATACCTAACAGTGCTATTGCTGGGTCATAGGGTAGGTCTATTTTTAATTTTCTGAGGAACCTCCACACTGTTTTCCAGAGTGGCTGCACAAATTTGCATTCCCACCAACAGTGCAAAAGGGTTCCCATTTCTCCACATCCTCGCCAGCATCTATAGTCTCCTGATTTGTTCATTTTGGCCACTCTGACTGGCGTGAGGTGATATCTGAGTGTGGTTTTGATTTGTATTTCCCTGATGAGGAGCAACGTTGAGCATCTTTTCATGTGCCTGTTGGCCATCCGGATGTCTTCTTTAGAGAAGTACCTATTCATGTTTTCTGCCCATTTCTTCACTGGGTTGTTTTTCAGGTGTGGAGTTTGGTGAGCTCTTTATAGATTTTGGATACTAGCCCTTTGTCCGATATGTCATTTGCAAATATCTTTTCCCATTCCATTGGTTACCTTTTAGTTTTGTTGGTGGTTTCCTTTGCTGTGCAGAAGCTTTGTATCTTCATAAGGTCCCAGTAGTTCATTTTTGCTTTTAATTCCCTTGCCTTTGGGGATGTGTCAAGTAAGAAATTGCTACGGCTGAGGTCAGAGAGGTCTTTTCCTGCTTTCTCCTCTAGGGTTTTGATGGTTTCCTGTCTCACATTCAGGTCCTTTATCCATTTTGAGTTTATTTTTGTGAATGGTGTGAGAAAGTGGTCTAGTTTCAATCTTCTGCATGTTGCTGTCCAGTTCTCCCAGCACCATTTGTTAAAGAGGCTGTCTTTTTCCCATTGGATGTTCTTTCCTGCTTTGTCAAAGATTAGTTGGCCATATGTTTGTGGGTCTAGTTCTGGGGTTTCTATTCTATTCCATTCGTCTATGTGTCTGTTTTTGTGACAATACCATGCTGTCTTGATGATGACAGCTTTGTAGTAGAGGCTAAAGTCTGGGATTGTGATGCCTCCTGCTTTGGTCTTCTTCTTCAAAATTACTCTGGCTATTCGGGGCCTTTTGTGGTTCCATATGAATTTTAGGATTGCTTGTCCTAGTTTCGAGAAGAATGCTGGTGCAATTTTGATTGGGATTGCACTGAATGTGTAGATAGCTTTGGGTAGTATTGAAAAACAGTCTTCTTTATGATAGTCCTTCTAGTTAAGGAACTTTTAAATAATTTTCAAAAAGACCCAGTACATTCTGGCAGCTGCTCTGAATCTTTAATTCTCACCTTCCATGCCCCGTATGCTTTGATTCCACTTTTACAAAGTACCCTAAATTAGGGTACACCTCATCTCCTTCATGTCAATTTAATTCCCTCCAGAAAAAAAATTTTCTCTCAAACATTGTATTTTTCATCTCTAGAAGTTCAATTTTGGTCTTTTTCTATTTTTCATGTCTGTCCTTAATATGTTTGGACTTTCTTCTATCTTCTTGAACGTATGGAGTATATTTACAGTAGATATTTTAATGTCCTTGTCTACCATTTACATTATCTGCGTCATTTCTTGGTCTGTTTTTGTTGGTTAATTTTTCTTTTCATTATTAGTTGTATTTTCCTTACTCTTTGCATGTCTAATCATTCTTGCTGAGTATCATTGTGAATTTTACCTCATGTGCTGGATTTTTTATATTCCTTTAAATGTTCTTGAAATTTGTTCTCAGGCTCATTTAAGTTACTTTTAAACAGTTTGATCCTGTTAAGACTTGATTTAAGCTTTGTTAGGCTGGATCACACCAGTCCTTAGTATAGAACTAATTTGACCTTACTGAGGCAATGCCTTTCTGAGTACTCTACCTGATCCCTTGTGTATCATGAGATTTCTCTATTCTGGATTTTGGGAATGTGAGCTATTCCCAGTGCTGTCTGAGCTCTAGGAATTATTCTGCCTTTTCATTTCCAATGGCTCTTTTACCAGCCTTGGATATTCTCTCTCTCTCTCTCTCTCTCTCTCTCTCTTTCTCTCTCTCTCTCTCTCTCTATATATATATATATATATATATATATACGCAGTTCTGGACTCTCTTGAATGCTAGAGGGGGACTCTCCAGAGACCTCTCTGTATAAATCTCCCCTCTGTGGTACTCTACCCTGAAAACTCAGTTCCTTTGGCCTCTTCAAACTTCCAGTTATATCTTTTCAACTCAGAGACACCACCAGGCTCTGCCTGGGATGTCCCTCTCTGCACTGCACTCTGGAAACTCAATTCAGACAGTAAGCTGGCAGAATTGAAGGACTCACTCTATTTGTTTCCCCCTTCTTCAGGAATCCTGCATCAACTCTAACACATGTCTAGAAACCATTTTACCATATATTTTGTGTGGTGTTTTAGTTGTTTATGGAGGGAGGATAAATCTTTTTTCTGTTCCTCTGTCTTGGTCAGAAGCTAAAGGGCCTCATATCAACCTATAAAATGATTTTCTCTCATCCAAGTACATATTGCTTTTAACATTCAAAGTATCTTTTGTTTGATTGTTTGTTTGTTTGTTTTGGCAACAACCAGGTGGCTTCAGCAGTACAGATATTCATATCCTCATTGTAAAAGTAGAAGAACTGAAGGTCAGAGAGTCCAAGGTGCCTGCCTGAGAAGATCATGCAGCTGGAGACTGCTAGAGCCAGAATCTAGAACCCAAGCTTCTCAACATGTTCTTGTCCCACTTGATCACTGTGCATTTCTCCACTTCCTCAGGTCTCACTTACCATTCACATCCTCAAAGTCCCCTTTTTGATTACCCTGACAACCAGTATATCAATCATACTTAGGATTTTGGAGATTAAAAAAATTTCCCGGCACCTTTCATAGGGGCTCAATAAATACTTGTTGAATAAGCAGAAAAGACAACAAGTTCCCAGGGACTAAAGCTCTTTGATCTCCAAGGGTCTGAGACAGGGTTTTCTTGGACATATGAGCTGGTGGCTCTGCTGCCATTTGTGTCATCAAGACTTGCAAGTGACAGAAAACCCAACTTAAATTGGGTTAAGAAGTGTGTGTGTGTGTGTGTGTGTGTGTGTGTGTGTGCAAGCTTACCAGGTTAGGTTGCCCTCAAGCATGGCTATCTTCAGCTCAAGTGCCATCTGTTCCAGAAAGTCTCTCTGGATCTCCAATTAAGCTCTTTTCTTCTTATTTCTATAGAACTTTGATTTCCTTCATGGCTTATTCCAAAGTCCTCACTGTAGTAATGGTGATAATGATAGTAATAATGATTGGTGATAAAGATGGTAATGATGACAATACAGATAAAACTTACTAAGCATGTAATACCTACTGGGAATTTCACATGCATTATCTGATTCAGTCCTCACTACAACCCTGATATAGGCACTATTGTGACCCTCACTTTGCTGAGAAGAAACTGAGACACCAAGACCAGAAGAAGCTAGACCACTTGCTAAAGAAATACAGCTGATGTCTGCCTCTGGCTCCTGGATGCTCATAGTTCAGGCCAGGCTGGGATTTTGAACCCAGAAATTCTGATTCCAGAGCCCTGCTGGCAACCTCATTGTACCACATCTATCATGGAACTACACACCAACCTAGGTATATATATATACCTAAACAAGATGGTGTTCATTTTCCCAAACAGCACAAGTTCCTGGAAAAAGACCTGGGTCTTGCTCATCTTTCTATTCCCACATTGTGCAGAATTTTGTCCAGCACCTAGTGGGTATTTGCACCTATTCTGAATTGAGTGTCCAAAGCAGTACCTGTATCCTGAGATAGAAATGAAGTTGTTTACATCATAGTCTTTCCTCTCCCTGGCTCATATTTTCCTGCATCTAGACTAATAGCTCATGTAAACAATATTAATCTTTTGGAATAGCCAGCCACTTCAGCAGAGGGACTGCAAAGATCTCAGCTCAGGACCTGCATGTATGGGAGAGCTGGTTGCTGCATCTTGGCCAAGCATGGCTCTTCTGCTGTCTCATCCCATTTGTCATCCATGGAACTAATGATTTGTCACTGCTAGAAACATGCCTCTATTTTCAGTATTAGGGTCTTAAGGAAGAATTGGAGGGCTTTCACTGTGGTCCACTTCCCAGGGACATGAACTGGAAGTTGAAGTTCATAGGCCTAGTTCACAAAAGGTTAAGCTATGGGTTAGGACAGAAACACAGCTCAAGATGACTCCAGCACAAAGTCTGTACTGGAGGCCAGAGGGTGAGTTCCAGAGGGTCAGGTAAAGTTTTTCTCTCTCTCTGTCTCTCTGAATCTCTCCCTGGCTCTCTCATTCTTGAATTTTCTGTATGCATTGGCCTCAGTCTGCTCAACCACTGATGGACTCTGTTCTTAAAGTTCATGAAGAGTAGACATTACCTTACTTAGGTTTAACATCACATAACTCAGCAACTGTTAAAAGAAATAGTGCTTCTTCAGCCACTATTGGAAGAAAAAGAAATCTATGATGGTCTGTGATTGGCCCAGCTCTGGTCATGAATCCAACCTTGGGCATTGATTGCTGTCTGTGGGGAGGGGGACTATGATTAGCCAGGTCTATGTCATATGCCCATTCCCTAGCCCATGGGGAAAGCAGTGTGATTGACAGCCCCTCCGAAGCATGTGGAGCAAGAAAGGGGGAATTCGTCAGTAGAAGCAGTTGCAGTTGTAGGATGGAAATGTTGTTGAGCAGATAAAACAACTGATATCCCTTTGGAGAACTCTGGAGGGGCCACAGAGCTGACAGGTGAAACATTAGTCCTGGAGTATGAGTCTTCAGCTCAAGGATGCTCTGATAGCTGTCAAAGACTTCCTTTTTCTTCCCTTCTTCATATATATATATTATGTATGTGTGAATACATATGAGTATATGTGTGAGTATATATATGAATATATTATATATAATATATTATATATATTCATATATACATACATACACACATATATATACACACACATGAATATATATATATGAGTATATATATGAATATATTATATATAATATATTATATATGTATATTATATATAATATATTATATATGTATATAATATATATACATACACACACACACACACACACACACACACACAACCTGCCAGTGTCCTAGTAGACCCTCAGTATGAAAGGAGGCTATTGGGTCCAAGTTTTTCTTTTTTCTTAATTTTAATTGTTGTTGACATCATTGTAGATTTACATGAAGCTGTAAGAAATCATTCAGAGGTTATATGTACACTTAGTTTCTCCAATGGTAACATCTTGCAATAATATCACAACCAGGGTATTGATGCCAATACAAAAATAAAATCAAAGCTCCAAATATTTGGATTTTCCCCAATTTTTCTAACCTCCTCTTTGTCTGGAAGCAAGCACTCAAAGGTGAGGAGATTTTACCCATTATAAAAAACATGTTAAAAACTACAGAAAAACTTGACCCAAAGTTTAAAACAAGCTAAATCTTGATGTGAGAAATCTAGGATGTAACTAGCTTGCACGACAGGCTTATCAAAAAGGAATTTGAGAATCACAGGTTCCGTCCTTCGAAAACCCAAAAGGCAGAGTGAGGTAGGGCAGATGGTGTCACCTAAGCCATTTCTGACAGGCGAGGCACTATGCCAATATTCCGAGCTATGACCTCTAATTGGGATCCTCAATCCTTTCTCCCTGAGACTGACTCTGGAACAACACATGTTTTATATCTGCCTCATCCTAACTTCTCCAACCTCCCAGAAACAATTATTGTATCAATGGGCCTGGGGGATTTTCACCCAAGATGTTACTTCTGCTGGGAGCATCTGGCAACATCTTTAATTTTATTTGGTTTCTTCTTTTCTTCCCGAGGAACATCCTGAAGGCAGCAGATGGCAATAAGAAAGGGCAGATCGATGCTATGGAAAGTGGCCTGGTTTGCCCTTGGATTCTCAGACTCCTGTTCTCTGTTTTTGAGAGTGGTTGTTAGAAGTAAGCTCCTAAGGCTAATTATTTGTGTGTCCCAAATATCCCTGGGAAGTCAGATTTTATTTGCTTGGCTTCTTTATAGTTATGTTTCTAGACTTCAGTGCAGGACCATGGCCACTTGCTCCAGAAATTCATTCACTGACCCAACAAACATTTATGGAGTGCTAGCCATGTGCTAGGCCCTTTTCTGGGCACTGGGAATTCAGCAGTGAACAAAACAAAAATATGTTCCCTCATGCAGCCTATGCTCTACATTCTACATTCTAGTCATTTTCTTGGCTGGTCGTTGACCATCAAATTATTGATCACTACTTTATGCCAGGCAATGCTGGAAATATAATGATCAGCCCCTGATCTCTGGGGGTTCATATTCCAGTGGTAGTACAGGGTTGCATCAGGCCAGCCCATCACCTGAGATTCCTTGTTACAAGCCTCAGAAACAGACACTGGGTACCTCCAACAAAGGGCAATTTATTTAGAAGGCTATTAGGGACGGTGGAAGAGAAGGGAGGTGCAGCAGGCACTCTGGGTTGTGCAAAGCCTGGACAATCTCTTCCATCACCTTTTTCCCAGATGGCAGATCCCTGATTATAGACATGTGTTCACAAAACTAACCAATCCTCGTACTGCTAAGTCTCTGAAGGGCTGGTCGTGTGAGATAATAAAATCTCCATATTCTTTTCAGAAGGCTGTTACTTGTAACCAGGAGTGGCCTAATTGAAAAGGAGTGGCAGAACAAGACTTAGAAATAGTCAGGACACAGAAAAATAACATTCTCGTGGCCAGAATTAATGGCCTCACCACCCAGAACACTCGAAATGGAAAAGCAAGATTTCCTCTATTAAAGATATGGTTGTAATTAATTGTTCTGGGAGACAAAATCAAACAGTTCTGCATTATATTCTATGAAGTGAAGTTGTGAAGGACCAGCCCTTTGCTATGAGTTGCTCCGAGTGTTGCCTGCCCACCTTAAGAGACACAGTGCAGTGTGGTGGGAAGACCGGAGCCAATGGCTTACCTTTGTAAAAATTTGCATACAGTAAACCCAATCTCCCTTTTCTGAGGGTACAGTCCTATGAGTTTTAGCACATAGACATCACTACCATCTAGGTACAGAACATTTTGGAGCACCTAGGTGGCTCAGTCGTTAAGCATCTGACCTAAGCTCAGGTCATGATGTCACGGTTCATGAGTTCAAGCCCTGCGTCTGATAGCTCAGAGCTTGATGGAGTCTGCTTCAGATTCTGTATCTTTCTCTCTCTCTCTGCCCCTCCCCTGCTTGCACTCTGCCTCTCTCAACAATAAATAAGCATTAAAAAAAATCTTTAAAAAATATACCAAACATTTTTATCACCCAGAAATTCCTCCATGCAGTGGTAATATCTTCACCCTCTCTTATCCTTGGTAACCACTGACCCATCCCCATCCCTATGTTTTGCTTTCTCACATACATATCAGGTAAATGGCATCATGATGTGCAGTCTCTGGGACTAGTTTCTTTCAGGATAATGCCTGTGAGAGCCACATAACTGCATGCATCAATAGCTTGTTCCTTTTGTTGCTGAATAGTATTCCATGTTTTGGATGAACCAGTGTGTCTTTATTCATTCATCCATTGAAGAATACGTAGCTTATTTACAATTTGGGAATAGTTATAAATAAAGCTGCTATAAATATTCATATATAGGATTTTGTCTGAAACAAGCTTTTATTTCTGTAGGGTAAATACCTAGGGATAGGATTGCCGTGTCATATGGTAAGCATATGTTTATAAGAAACTGCCAAACTATTTTCCAAAGTGGCTGCACCACTTTGCATTCCTACCAGCAACGTTTAAGAGTTCCATTTGCTACACATCCCTGGTGGCACTGGTATTATCAGTGAGTTTTGTTTATTTTGTTTTGTTTTGATTTTTAGACTATTCTACTAGAAGTCTAGTGGTATTGCATTGTGGTTTTAGTTTGAATTTCTGTCATAACTAAAATGTTTATCATCTTTTTATGTGCTTGTTGGCCATCCACATATTTCTTGTGAAGCATCTGTCTAAATATTTTGCCCTCTTTTTAACTGAGTTGTCATTTTCTTTTGTTGAGTTTTGCAAGTTCTTTATATATTCTGGGTACAAAGACTTACGTAATTTGTAAATATTTTATTTCAGTCTGTACCTTTCTTTTCATTCTCTGAACAGTGTCTTCTGCAGAAGAAAAGCTTTTTAATTTTCATGGAGTCCAATCTATTTTTTTTTGTTTTATTTTTTGGATTGTGCTTTTGGTGTCAAGTGTAGTATCTCTTTGCCTAACCCAAGGTCATAAAATGTTTCTCCTATATATTCTTTTAAAAAGTTTTATAGTTTTATATTTTACATTTAGACGTGTGGTCCATTTTCAGTTAATTTTTGTATAAGGTATGAGGTATATGCCAATGCCCTCTCTTCCTTCTACCCTTCCTTCCTCTTTTTTATTCATTAATTCTTTCTTTCTTTCTTTTGGTATAGGGATGTTCAATTATTCCTACACCATTGAAAATACTCTCCTGTTTTTCACTGAATCGCCTTTGCAACTTTGTCAAAGACCAATGGACTGTATTTGATTAGTTCTACCACTAGACTCTCCATTCTGTTTTCTTGATCTGTGTCTATCCTTTGGTCAATAAATACTGTAACTTTATAATAAATCTTAACCTTGTAGAGTATGAATTCTCCAACTTAGTTCTTTTTTTAAGAAAAAATTTGTTTTGACAACTCTAGCTCCTTTGCATTTCTATATAAATTTTAGAATTAATCTGTTTATATCTACAGTTCCTACTGGGATTTTGATTGGAATTAGATTAGATGTCTAGATAAGTTTGTGAGAGAAATGATCTCTAATTATGCTGACTCTTCCATTCCATGAACACAGTATGTATCTCCAGTCTTTAGTTCTTCATTCACTAGTGTTTTGTAGATCTCAGCATGCATATCCTACATACATCTTTGTTAGATTTATATCTACTTAGCTACTTTCTTTTTTGAGAGCTATATGTCATTTTGTAATATTTCAGTTTCTGATTGCTCATTTCTGGAACATAGAAATGCAGTTGATTTTTTAATATGTTGCCCTTGAATCTTATGACCTTGCTAAACTCACTTATTTATTCTAGATTTTGTTTTTATAGATTCCTTTGGGATTTTCTGTGCAATCACGCTATCCACAAATGGAGGCAGTTTCATTTCTTCCTTTCCAATCTCTATGACTTTTTTGTTTTTAGTCTTATTAGTTGGGATAGGATTTCCAGTGTGATGTTGAATCAGAGTCATGTGAATGAACATTTTCTTGTCGTCAATCTTAGAATGAAAACATACATTCTTTTGTTTACCATTAAATATGATGTAAGCTGTAAGTTTTTTTTGTGGATGCCCTTTAGCAGGTTAAGAAAGTTCTCTTCTATTTATAGTTTGATGAGTTTTTTTTTTATCACAGAAGGATGTTGAATTTTTTAAAATGCTTTTTCTGTATCAGTTGATCATTTGATTTTTCTTCTTTGATTTGTTAATGTGAAATATCACAATGACTGATATTCAAATGTTGAACCAGCTTTGCATTCCTGGGATAAACTGCATTGGTTATGGTGTATAATTCTTTTTTATATATTACCAAACTCGATTTGTTAATATTTTGATGAGGATTTCTGTATCTATATTCATGAGGGGTATTGCTCTTTGGTGTCTTGTATTATCTTTTCCTGATTTTGGCATCAAGGTAATGTTGGCCTTACAAAATAAGTTGAGAAGGGCTCTATCGTCTTCTATTCTCTGGAAGAATTTGTATAGAATCTTCTCTAAATATTTGGTAGAATTTACAGAGAAACTTTCTAGGATTGGAATTTTCCTTTTCAGAGGTTTTAAACTATAACTTAAGCTTCTTATAGGCAGGGCTATTCAGGTTATCTATTTTTTCTTGGGTAAGTTTAATAGTCTGTGGCTTTCAAGGAATTAAACAATTTCATCTAAATGGTTGAATTTATGTGTATAGAGTTGTTCACCGTCTTCCCTCATTAAACTTTTAATGGCTGTGTTCTGTGCTGATAACCTCTCTTTCATTCCTAATAATGGTGATTTGTGTCTTTTCCATTTCTTTCAGAGCCTGGCCATAGGTTTGTCAATTTTATTGATATTTTCTAAGAACCAACTTTTGTTTTCATTGATTTCTCTATTTTTCTGTTTTTAATTTCATTGATTTCTGCCCTCATCATCATTGTCCCTTTCCTTTCACTTGCTTTGGCTTTATTTTCCCCTTTTCCTTTAGTTTTGCTAAGGTTAAAGATCTATGTTGCTAAGATGAGACATTTCTTTCTTTTAAATATAAGCATTTAATGCTGTAAATCTCTAAGCATTGCTTTAGCTGCATCCCATAAATTTGATGTGTTTTATTTTATTTTTGTTCAGTTATTTGTTCAAACTATTTTTTTTAATAGAGCGTGCAGAGGGGAGAGGGGCAGAGGGAGAGAGAATCTTAAGCAGGCTCCATGCTGAGCATGGAGCCCAACATGCAGCTTAATCCCACCACCCTGGGATCATGACTTGAGCCAAAATCAAGAGTTGGATGCTCAACTGACTGAGTGACCCAGTGCCCTTGTTCAAACTATTTTTCTAATTTACCTTGAGATTTCCTTTTGACCTACAGATTATTCAGAAGTAGTTGTTTAATTTACAAGTATTTGAGGATTTTTCCCCACACATCTTAGTTGTTGATTTCTAATTGAAGTCCAGGATGTTTGGGTGTTGAGTCTCATGCCGTACAGCCGGACATAGAAATCAGGCCATCTTTTGAAAGGATATCTTGATACTTGCAGCGAAAGCCTAAGAAATGTTCATATACTGTACTTTGATCCAAGAGTTCCACTTCTTTGCTTATATCCTAAGGAAATATTCATGAATACACACATAAATCTGTGCAGTCCTTCAAATCTGAAAGAAAACGTAACTGCCAAAAAAATAATTTAGTTAGCTAAATTATGATGATCCAAACAGTGTAATGTTATGCAGCCATTAAGACTTATCCAGAAGAGGAATGTGGAATGCCATGGGAAGGAGCCGATGGTATATTAAGTCCTTTATTGTCTGTCAACTCTTCATTGGAGTGTAACCTCAATGAAGTCCAAACTTAGTCTCTCTTCTTTATGGTTATTTCTTCAGTGCCTGGCACAGGACTTGGTAAATAGCAAACACTCAGATATATTTGATAAACAATTAGGAGAAAAGTATCTTTTATCATTATTGGATCATTATTATATTATATATTACCTACTATAAACAGTATATATTATACACATATTTGTATGTATTATGTCATTTTTGTAATATATATGTGTATATGATGTATGTAAATGTATATTTTGTGTATGTATATGTATGTAACATATATGTACGTATAGATGTATACCTGTAGGAAATCTCTTTTTATGTGAGTTGCATTTTTGTTCCTATATTGCCTTTAAGTGCTAAGCATTTTCCCCCTTTTCCCTGTGACCACTCCAGACCCATTTTCAACTGATACCATGATGGTCCTCCATACCATGGAGCAAGCCCTATTTGGTATGTGTTTACAGTCATCATGTTTTTTAAATTTACGTATTTATTTTGAGAGGAGAGAGTGAGCATGAGCAGGGAAGGGGCAGAGAGAGAGGGAGAGAGAGAGAAGCCTAAGCAGGCTCAGTGCTGTCACTGTAGAGTCTGACACAGGGCTTGAACCCACGAACCATGAGATCATGACCTGAGCCTAAATCAAGAGTCAGACACCTAACTGACTGAGTCACCAGGTGCCCCAACAGTCATCATTTTTGATCGCTAATTATAATGTCCTCACAATTAGTAGGTACAAGTCACCTCTTTTTTCTGAAGGACAGATATAGATACATGTGACTTTTTCTTAAAGTTTCAAGGTGAGTTAATGGCAAGGGTGGGTCCTAGGTCAAAATACCTTGCTCCCAGCCAGTGACTCTTCTCTCCTCCAATGCCCCATCCCAGCAGTTCTGTCCTATCAGAGATAATGACTCTGAGTCATCTGGGGGCTCCTGATTCCACCTGAGGCTGTGAGCCCCTCACCGTTAGAAGTCTGTAGCTTTTCAGCACCACACAAAATGCCAAAGTGGCCTTGCATTCTTGCTGGTTCTTACATTTCCCAAATACCAAAAGGGCACAGTCTGCCATAGCAACTAAAAGTCTGAGAAATGTAATTGCTTTTTTAAAAGTATTAGGCAACCTGGGCCACTTGTGCTTTTTTACTTTCTAGCTTTTACAAAACAGCACAAAATACTGCAAGATACACCCAGAAAATCTTAGCAGAGTTTAATGAAAATAAAATGAGTTTGGAAGTGAACTGCTCAGGGATATGGTTCTGTCACTGTGAGAACTTGGGCACATTGCTGAATCTCTGAGCTCACTGGCCCCACCTGTGGAATAGGGATACATGAGCACTGGAGGTGACATCAGACATGAAATGATAAGCACCCTGTACCTTGCAAATAGGGAGGGCTCACTACTCACTAATGAGGATCCTGGCTGATGACCATGCTCTAAATTCCCTTCTAAGTTTTCCGCTTGCAAGGGAAGAGCATGCTTTGCAACCAAGGTGAGCCCTACCTAAGTCAAACCTGCCTCACCTGTTTGGCTTGCTTCCCTTCCTCCTTCTCTGATCACCCGCACATATCAATGGTGCCTGCTGATGGATGAGATCTTGCAGCTTCTCTGGCTCTTTTTGGGATAAGAGTATAGGAAGATATAAGTGGAAACCAATTTGACAATAAATTTCATATTTAAAAAAAGAATATACTATGAGACAAGACACTAAATGTGCACACAAATAAAATTGCATATGTGTGTATCATAAAAAAAAAAAAAAAAAAAAAAAAAACTGGGACTTTTTACCTTCTCCAGATTTGTTCTGTAGGATTTTGTCAACTTGTAATTAATCATGTGAGTTGATTCTGGATATCGTTGGAGGACTCTTATGGGGAAGAGCCATTTCTCTGGAGCCCAGAAACTGGGGATCCCTTGACCCTGAATGGGACTTTCAAGAGCTGATTGTCCATGCCCATCACAGGCTCAGTGGAGAAGGGCAATGTGGACCTTGGGGGCCCAAACCCCTTGCCTAACACCAAACCCTGTCCCTGATGCTCCTTCCATGACAGCAGCATTGTCTCCTTTGTAGTACCCAAGATTGGTTTGTTTCCACTCTCCTGAGAGTTCCTCCTCTGTCTCTCTGCACCCAGCAGTGAGTTTAGTAACTGGTCACTGGAAGCCAGAGTGAATGATGACTTCATTTGAATCCTGAACTGATGGGTAGTTTGTGCAAAGGAAAACAGTGTTCCCTCCCACCCCCACACAGACCTGAAAATATGCATTCTTCAAGGGAGGCTTAGCAAACAGGCTTTGTTCTTGGGCACAGAGCAGGCAAGCGACTTCATGACATCGCATTTGAGTGGCTTTTCTGCTCCCTCAGCCTCTGAGCGTCTGAGCAAAATGTTCTGCGTCTGATTGTCACTCTTCAAACTGCATGTTATTGTCATGCTCCCGCTTCTTTTTAATAAAGAGAAACGAGGGGTTTTTTTTGTACATGCAAAATTAACACAAATCAAAACTGCTGCTATTCTTTGATCCATTCTGGACTCTGATCCACATCGGCCTTTTTATTTTCCCACTGAGAGTGTACCGCTCAGGAAGGATTACAGAGGGAGGAAAACCGCTTACCACTTCCCATTTGATTAACACGATTTAATGCGGCAATAATGCTGTGGAAGTTCATTACTTGGGAAAGGCTCTGATGCAGCTGCCCACAGTGTCTAGGGACCAGGTCTTTTTATTTAAAACGCAATCAAGCACCTACAGTGAGAGGATGTGTGAAATCCTGCCTAAGCTGGGGAAGGTGGAATTTCCATTTAATGTAGACGGACAAAAATCCCTTCCATTTGTATAGCCTTTGACAGTTTATTCATTTGGTCTATTAATAATTAGTGTGGCTTATTAAGTCCAAAACACTGGAATCAGAAAACAGCCAAGGACCCCACCCTCACGGTCATATGGCACCTGTCTGGACAATCAGGGAAGATCACTCTGAGGAAGTGCTATATGAGCCAAGATCAGAAGCATACGAGTTTATTTGGAATAGGTGACCAGGGGAGGGGCAGACTTTTTTGAGGCTGAGAAACAGCCTATTTGACATTATGAGGTAATAGTAACCTGAGCTGTGAACAAAGCTGCCAGACGGCCACTGAGTCTGGACAGGTGGAAGGTAGGTGGCAGATGGAGATGGGGTTGGAGAAGGGTCCATTAACATACCCCAGCATCCCCGTCTCCAGCTCAGATGCAGCCTGGTGTGGAGAGAATAATTAGGAATTGGTGGCCTCTGTCTCCAAACATCCCCCATCCCTCAACCCCACAGTGATCGTCACCAGTCCTGGGACAGGTAGCATAGAATGCCCAGTTTTGACGTCCAACCCTGCATCTTCCCAGATATGTGACATTGGCCATGTCATGTGGCCCACCTGTGCCTCAGTTTCTGCTTCTGCAAAAATGGAATCATTGTGGTCACTCTTTGCTTGCCTCCCAGCATTACTGGATAAAAATAAAATAGAAGTCTCCAGCAATTTCAAGACACTGTGGAGAATATCAGGCTCCTGGCAATCATTAACAGGACACAGCACAGTGTGAGCTGGGTTGTTACTGGCCGGACTTGAGGAAGGAGTTGTGAATTACATTGAGATTAGGAAGATTCTGCCCAATTTCTAGGAATAAGATCAAGGTCTAGTGAGGAACTTGGCTATTCGAAACAATGTTGTGTTAGTTATGATAAGATACGTTCTGCTGCAATAAAACAACCCTAAGTCTCTGACTTAGTGCCACAAACACTATTTCTTATTTACACAAAGCCAGCTTTGGATCTGGTCAATTGTCCAGGGCATCTGTCCTATTTGCTGCGAGCCAGCAAATGGGGCTGAGGGAGACTATAGCCCATGGTCATCGTGGAGTTGGCATACCAACTCTTAAGTGCGTCCACTGGAGGAGACAAGTGACACTTCCATTCTCATTCCAGTGGCCAAAGCAGGTCATGTGGCCACACCCAACCTCAGGGAGGCTGAGACATGCAACAGTCCCTGATCTTGGAAGGAGAGAAATGGAAATCCACAGTCCTCCCTCTGCTTGGTCACTTCTAGTCACAGAGCTCCAGAGCTCCACAGAGCTTCCATGGCCTTCCATCTTCCCAGAACAAAATCCAAACCCTTCACTATAACTAAGGAGCTTTATAATCTGGCCCCCACTTTGAGCACAACTCACCCCAGCAAAGCACCTGCTGCAGTCAGACAAAATTCCTCTGAAGTCCCCAGATTGCTGCTGTCTTTCTTCTGTGACTTTCAGCTAGCCGTCCCCACTGCTGGAACACACTCCTTTCCTTTGTGAAGATCATGTCCTTTGAAAAACCAGCTCTTTCTCTCTCCATCACCAGCTCAGGCTGGCCACTTCCCTCTTTGTCCCAACAGCCATTGGCTGCATTGCCATCTGCCCTCCACTCCCCACCCACCAGTAGTCCTGTTTCTCCTTAACTGTGTTCCTTCTCCCCTCTGCCCCTGCCTTTATCACCTTGTGACACACTATCTAATCTGTTTCTTATGCCTATTGTTTATTTCTTACCCTCCCACTCCATCACCTAGAAGCTGGACTCCACAAAGGCCGCGATCTTGCTCTCTTTTATTTGTAGATGCATCCCAAATGTCCAGACACATATCAGGTGCCCGATAGATATTTTCAGAATATCCAAAGAGAATGGATCCAGTAATGCCTTAGTTCTCCCTCATGTCTGTGATCCAGAGAAGGGAAACTTCCATTCTGGATTATGATGTTTTTTTTTTTTTTATTTAGGGGATCTAAAACTCCTAAAAAAAAATGGCATGTCTTGGTCAGCTTCTCTGCCTATCAGGATGTTAATAATAAATGGAAATAAGTAATTGAGGCCCAGAGAGTGGGAAGATGGAGAGCAGGGCAAGCCAGGAAGGAAAGGCCAGGAGAACTGAGATGGGAAGCCCAGTGGGTGGGAAGTGACATCTTCAACCCCTGAGCACTTGTGAAAGGGAGAGAACGGGTTCTTTCTCACTGTCCCTGAATGGCAACAGCAGGTGCTGCCTTGAGCAAGATCAAATTGTCCTGATTTGTGGATTTGGACCAAAGAATTTCAGTAGACACTGGAGAAGAATCAGACACATGGAGCCACCTGAGTTTGACTTTTCGGTCCCAGGGGAGGAGAGCAGACTGGAAGGCTTATTGAGGTTTCCTCCTCATTTCCTTGCTGGGGGTGAATTCAGCTTTCTCTTCCTGAAGATAGCATTACTTTCAGCCTTAGGAACATGATTCCCTTCCCTCTTGCAGACAGAAGAGCACCTGTAATTAGCCTTCGCTGTCAGGGAGAAAACACCTGCGTGAGCAAAGGGACTTGGGGGAGGAAGGCCTTCCCTAACTGGCTGAAAGCCTGGTCTGACTGTCAAGCCACCTGGGTCACGCTGGGTGATAGGGACTCTTTGCTGACAAGCCCTCAGTCTGTGGGAAGGTTTATCTGCCAGGCTTTTAATAAAGTCTTCACTGCAGCAGCTCACATCTGGTGACCTTTACCCTGTGCAGGGGCCCTCATGTGTCACACGCCATTTATTTCCCACCTCGAGAATTCTGGCACAAAGGCAGAGACCTGTTACCATTTTGTAAGTGCTGGAGGCGTACAAGGGCCACCCGGCCCCCTTCTCCCCTGTGGACAATAGAAATAGTTGGCCTATGTTTGGAGTTACCTCTTTTCCTCTCTCATTCTTCTGCTGTACTGATTATATTCTTGTTTCTTTATTTTGATTTTTCATCTGTGATGGTAAAAGTGAGGTATGGGCTTGTGGTTTTGTCCCTGGAAGTCTGTGAGCTAGTGGTAATAATGTGGTGGCTTATGTCGTGTGATGCTGACCTTTCCAATGAGACTCCACATCCATGTTTGATCCTCCTGCTTCCCCGCCAGGAAAGAAGGACAAGGAGGATTGTCTGTCTATTTGCAGATGGAGCTGTTCGGGCTCCGAGAGGACCAGGGCCTTGCCTCTGGGTCCAGAGTGAGTTAAAGACAGAGTGAGAACCCAGCTGGCCTGGATTTTGTTCTTTAGTGTGCTTGACAAATATTTAGTGAGTTGCTACCAGGTGCCAGGCATCTCCCCAGGGGCTGGTGAAATGCTGAGGAAAAGCAAAGGGTTGTGCTCTCATGGAGCTTTTAGTCTCAGGGATCCATCTGAAAATAGAGACAGGTTTAGCTCCTGTGCAAAATGGTTGTCTTTTCTTGATTTGAGTTTAAAACAAGGCTTAGGATACAGCATTGTTACCCTGTCTCTGTTTCTTTCTTTCTCCCCCTTCTTCCCTCCTTCTCTTCCTCTTTCTCTTTACCTTTCTTTTTCCTTCCTGTTAGGATTGGGGGGCGGGGATCCAAATTCACTGCCATAGCTATCTGCTGCTTTCTTTTTAAAATTTCTTTCCTAATTTCAGTAACTTTTGATACAATGTACCACAGGCTTTTCCTGCACAGAAACAAAAGGTGAAATGTTAATATGATTTTATTTGGGCTCAGATTGGATAAGTAAGACCGTTTGTTTCCTACCTCTCATCCTCAAGTTGGCCCTTGTTAATTAAATTGAGTCTGTGGAAACTGACGTTTGCAGGGAGGGGGATTCCTGAGGATATACTATGTTTTAATCAAATATGGGCAAAAATATATAAGTAAGCAAGAAAAGACCTATTAGACAAAGAAACACCCTGAAAACTTTCAGACGAGCACTGTTGAAGGAAAAGTAATTTGCTTTTTCCCTTTGGGTGAAAGTGTACATATAGGTAACGAGACACAGTGGTCCTGAAAACGGGGTCACTTGCACAAAATCACTCACCACCCCCATCCAAATGCCCTTAGGATGAGGGAGAGCTCCTTCCTGATTCTTCACACCCAGACCACCACTCGTGGTTTCCTACAGTCAGATCCAAATCACAACTCAAGGTTGCCGGATTTCTCTGAGCTTATGCCTCACCTGGACACAAGGGGGCGCAGAAGAGTTGCTTTCCTCTGCCTGAAGAGGCAAACCTGTGAGGCCTCACACCTCTGGGCCAGGTGTGGCTGAGGACTTGGTCTGCAGGACTTCAGGGCACTGAAAGGGAACTGAACATCTGCCTGCTCTGGGGGAAGGTCTGTTCACCCCAAGTCTGAAAACTCTCTATGCCAGGAATAAGGCATGCTATACAGAGCCTGCAGAGAAGAAATGGAATGGGAGAACTGTGGTGGGCTTTGAAGGCTCTGAAATTTACTTTGTGATTTTAAGTGAGCTATGTAGCCTTTCTGAGTCTCAGTTTCCCAATCTATAAAACGGGGATATAATCTTATAAGGTTGTTAAGAGGAGTCAGTGAAATGAAAAATATAGTAATGGGATGAAAGTGATAGGCACTAAGGAAGGATGGTTATTGTTGATGCCTGTCCCCCACATGTGCTGCCTACAGGGAATACAGCATATCTCACTGCCTCTTTTCCCTTGTATTTTTTACATAAAATTATAAGCAAATATATGGTAATTTTTAAAATATTTATTTCTTTATTTTGAGAGAGAGAGAGACAGCATGAGTAAGGGGGGCACAGAGAGAGAGGGAGAGAGAGAATCCCAAGCAGGCTCTGTGCTGATAGCACAGAGCCCAATGCAGGGCTCAATCTTATGAACCATAAGATCATGACTTTAGCAGAAATCAAAAGTCCAATGCTTAACTGACTGAGCCACCCAGGTGCCCCTAAATATATGATAAATCTTTCAATGAAATCTCTCTTTGAATTGAATATATATATATGTGTGTGTGTGTGTGTGTGTGTGTGTGTGTGTATATATGCATTCATGTAACTATTGAGTGACTACCATGTGTCAGGTACTCTGCAAGGTGCTAGAAATAAAGTGGAAAGCAAAAAGTAGACCCAGGATGTCCTTTTATGGAGCTTCCAATCTAGACCAGCGATGTCTGGCAGAACTTTCTGTGACAATAGAAATGTTCCACATCTGTGTTGTCCAATACAGTAGCCATGAGCCACAAATGGCTACCGAGTGCTTGGAATGTGGCTAGTGACAGGAAGTGAAAGTGAAATTGTATTTAATTTCAATTGATTTAAATTTAAATAAGCATATATGACCAGTGGTTACTCTCTTAGTGCAGGTCTAGAGGATAAATGTGATAACATTTAGCACAGAGCCTGGCACACAATCAGTACTCAATAAGTGCACATTTACTTTTCTTCCTCCCACTATGTGGCACTTGGTACCTTGTGCATAATTCCTCTGCTAATACTACAACTTCTTGGTGATGAGTGAGGTCATCCAAATAGACTTTAGAAAGGGAAGCGCTAGTTCAGATTACTTTATGTACGCCTTACAGGATTTTGCACACATTAGGTGCTCTTTTGGTGCCTACTAAGTTAAAGAAACAATGTGATATACAGAAAGAAGCATTCTTTGATGCCAGATATGAATTTGAATCTTGGCTCCATCACTCCTCAGCTGTAAGATGGGAGCAAGTTACTTAACCTCTCTGGGCCTCACCTTCCTCTTGTTAGTTGGAGTGATCATAATTGTTCATGGGATAGTCCTGAAGCTCCATGAGATCATGTAGAAAACAAGCACAGCATAGGTCATGACAAAAAGTTGGTCTTCAAAGATGGGAAATCCAATTGGAAGCCAAATATAGTCAACCCATGATGACACATCTTCTCTGGACATTCCCAGCCTGACAGAGGTGCCCCCTGTGGTGTGACTCTGTTGTCCCAGACTTACTGATTGGCCTAGGGACAGGCACCTGATTCGAGATAAGCCAATCATGTTCATGATTTGGGATTTAAAAAATCCTAGATCTAAGGGAGCAGCTCAGCCATTTTTTGGTGGTGGAAACTGAAAGAAGTGAGGCCCAGAAGCTCTCAGCACCAAGATCCCCCCAGGTGGATGAAGCTGGTCTGCAGCAAGGAAGAATTAAACCAACACATACACAAAGGAACTGAAATAAAAATTGGAGAGAGAGAAAGAGAAAGCGAGAGAGCACAAGTGAGCCCGGAGATGTTCACACCCTGATCCAATTGACCCCAAGACCCAGATGAAACCCTGGTATTCTCAGGGTTACATTAGGTACTTTTCCATCTTTCCCATTCTCCTTTCTGCCTAAGCATATTTAAGCTGTTTTTTTTTCTCACTTGAAATGAAACAAGTTTTAATCAAAACAGCAGGGTGGCTCAGTTGGTTAAGCGTCGGACTCTTAATTTTGGCTCAGGTCATGATCCCACGGTTCAGAGATTGAGCCTAGTGTCAGGCTCTGTGCTGGTGGTGCAGATCCTCCTTGGGATTCTCTCTTTTCTCTCTATCTGCCCCTCCCCTTCTAGTGCACACCCTCTCTCTCAAAATAAATAATTAAAACATTTACAAATTAAAAAAAAAACAGCAATCTGACACTTTTTTTTTCCTGCTCATCTGCATCCCATCAGAACTTTGCCTTAAACCTTGTTTTACTTTCTATTTCTGCATCTGCTGTGAGATAGCTCAGAACCTGGAGTGGTTTGGGGTTGGGGGGGAATGCTAAGTCCCTGGGAGTTAATTAGTGCAGTTGAAGTTGTTTTATGTAATGTGTATGTGACATTGCCTCAGGACAATTCAGTAGCAAAAGAGCAAACGCAGGTGTCTCTAAAGTGGTCCTCTGAGAGGCAGCCCCATGCATGGGGCAGAGAGCATGTTGAGTCAGGACCCAGGGGACCCAGGTTCAAGTCCCTGTCTGGCTGCCCACTAAAGTGAATTTGCACACGTCATGACCTGGGCCTCAGTTTCTTTACTGGTAAAATGGAAATTATAACACATGTCATATCTGTCTCATGTGGGGTCTGTGTGTTTGCATGAAAGAATTCATGAATTCAACCAACTTGGGTGAGTGGCTACTCTGAGGCTGGCATTGTGTGTTTTTAGCAGAGCACTTTGAAATTTATATATTCTTTCATCCTTCTTATCCCCACTCCCTTGAGAAAGAACTGGGAGGCATGTCTAAAGAAGGAGGGAATTTCCTACCTGTCCTTTCTTGGGACCCTGATGGGCCAAGAAGACAGTGGACTTGTAGCAGATTCCTACTTACATGGAACTTGGAACTTTTCCCCTGAAACTTCACAGCACCTGGCACTGCATAGCTCAAACCTCCGGCTCACCTTTGCATGAGATAAGCACCTCAACTAGAGATCCACCTCCCCTCCATTTCTTTATGTCGAGTATCAGAGCCCCCATCCCTTGCTGGGGATCCAGAATCAGTAGGCTTGCTTCTACACAGTCTACAGTTTCCTGGCCCTACCACTTTCCCAAATGGCCAAAGCCAAGGTCATTGTTGCCTTTGGCATTGTGGTATATTGACCTTCCAAATTTATAGTATCTGGGGCCTTTCTTTGAGAATTCCTACCCACGATTGGCTTGCTGCAGGCACAGGTGAAGCCACCTACACTGAGAGCTGACAGCTCTGCCGGGGTCCTGGCCCCAGCTTTGCTCTCAGACCTTGGGCAGGTCATACCTCACACTCGCTGTTCCTCAGAGTCCCCATCTACAAAACAGGAATAAAAATACCTGCTCTCCTGACCTCACAGATAGGAAATTAGATTAGAGATGTGAGACACAGCAAAGCACTATGTGACTGCAAGGTGCTAGTATTATTTTTTATATAACCTTAAAAATGTTATTACAAAAGTGATATATGCTCATTGGAGAAAACTTGGAAAATGTAGATAAGAAAATGATGAAAATAAAAATAGTCCATAGTCTCATCACCTAGAGAGAACTGCTGTAAATAATTTAACGGATATCTTTCTAAGATCTACATCTATCTTCTTGAAATGGGACAACATTCTTTGTGCTATTTTACAATTTGATTTTTTCACATAATAACATGTAATCCCCAGAAGTATGCTTTTCCAGAGATTAAACGTGTGGAGTTTAATCCCTCTGTCCCAAGCCAACACTAGCTAAGAATTGTTGAAGGTCATCTCCTCTATCCTCCAAAGAGTAGGTATAGACACCTTGGCTTCACTTGGTAGCCTGCCTCAGGAGGAGGGGCTGTGGAAGGAAACTATGTAGTAGGCCCTGCATGGTTTAAGGGTAAGGAGGAAAACCTGCCTGTCTCAGAGGGGAGGATCCCTGTGAGGTAGGTATTGGTGGCTCTGGTTCTAAGAGATGGTGAGGAATGGGTCCAGGGATGAACCAGGGTCCCTGGAGCTGCCTCGATCTCTGGAGGTGGTGATGGGAGAGCAAATGGGTTGTACCCTTGCATGCACAACTCCAGGGGGCCCTGAGCCAAGCTTGGCATTGAAGGAGTGACATTGCTGCTCCTGCCCCAAGAACAAGACAGTCTCTATAGGGATTTAGACTAGGGAGGGATTGCAGACACCCACCGGCATCTTTGACATGAGTTTTCCTCATTGTATTGGTGAGTGGTCTACAGTAGCAATGGACTGATCTATCTCTAGAGTTTTCTCCATGTGGAGAGCTGGGTTGATCATCTGCTCCCTCCTGAACTATGTTAGGTCCCTAGGATTCCCAGAAAAGCTATAATTGGGAGAGGCCTTCAGAGGGAGAGACTAACTGCCTTCCTAATTATGAGAGTGAAGGACTGAACAACTAATCACAGAAAAGTGAAAGAGATGTCAGTCACTCTTTGTGGTGGGTTGAATGGTTCACCCACTGCAGTGGGTTGATATGCTTACCTGGAATGCGTGGACATGATCTGATTTGGAAAAAGTGTCTTTGCAGAAGTAATTAAGTGAAGGATCTTGAGATGATATCATTTTAGATATAGGGTAGACCCTAAATCCATGATAGGTGTCCCTAGAAGGAGACTAACAGGGATATTTGAGACATAAAAGAGAGGGGCATCTCCCTCTAGTGACCTCTACTGGCAGGACTCAACAGGAGGGCTGTAGTTTGGAAAGTCAGAGTCCCATCACCATAGAGTAGAATGCAGAAGGGCAGATTTGGAGCTGAGAATCAGCAGATCTGATATCTGGCATAAGAGATTTGGCTTTGTCCATAGCCAGTCCTGATTTTGCAGTATCTTATGTACCCTGTGAACCCCTTTTATGCTTCTAGTGGATCTACTTTTGTTCAAGCAGCCAAAGTCATTTTCTGTTTCTTGCAACCAATATACTTGGAAAGTACAGGTGATAGCTTCTGTTATGCTTATAGAATTCCATGAAGAAAGTAGATAGTGTGATACCCATTTTACAGATGAGAAAACTTAGGCTTGAAGAGATTGTCTCCTACTGACGACTGGTTAGTGATGGTACTAGGACTAGACTAGTCCTCCAAGGCCTTTCCCTCTCAACTTTGCTTCTCACCTGACCTGCTAGGCCCAGAAAACAGAAGAAGCTTTCGAAGCTCCAAGTTTGGTGATGCTCTCCACTTTGTTCAGAAAAGAAAACAAAAGATGTGTGGATATTCTTCACAGTCAGTATGCTGAGTCTGTTTAAGCAAAGTGTCAGTTTTCCCATTACCTTGATGGAAAAGAAGGGCGAATAACAACATTAAGTTGTTGAAGAGGTGTCAATTGAATTTGAAATCAGTGGCCTTTAAATTTCTTCCCAGAATGACTTTGAGGTGAGTCCAAGAGATGGGGAATGTTGCTTTCTGTCCAAACCCTTCCCCTGTCCTTCTTCAGTAATCTCTTAAATGTCTTGAAAAGCTCTGGGAAAGTCTGCTCCCCAGGAGGGATCTCTCCAGCAGTTTCCAGGTAAGACAGGGGTTTTCAGTCCCTAAAATGAATCTCTTTAGGCATTCTTGAAAGTTAACCATAAAGATGTGTTGTAGGGAAAAGTGCCTGCAAGAATTCTGAAATGGAATAAAATCTCTCTGAGGTTTAGAAAATAAAAGATGACTGAGACACTGTTGCATTGATTTTCTTCCCCTTATCTCACACCACTGGATGAATAAATTATTCTTGGAGGTTTTGTACAAATTACTCAGTAAAGGCACAAGCAATGTGTCTGGTAAATGTGGTCTGCTTTGATTTCAAGTTCATATGGCAGACTATAGCAGGAAATGCTAAGGTGGAAAATACCTTGTGGACCATGGAATTCAACTCATTTCAAAGGCATATGTGATGGGAGTCAGGGAAACTGGGAGATGGACCTGGGTTCATAGAGCAAGTTGGTGGCAGAGTTGAGATTAGAACTCAGAGCGCTGAGTACTGAGTACAGTGTGAGTACCATGCTGTCTGCATATCTGAAGGTGGATACCGTAGGAGACTTGGCACATCCCTCTGATGCATTTATTTTATGTGTCAGCTTGACTGGGTCATGAGTTGTTCAGACATTTGGTCAAATGTTATTCTAGGTTTTCCTGTGAGTGTGTTTCTGGATAAGACTGGCATTTGAATCAACAGACTGAGTAAAGCAAATTGCCCTCCTCACAGTGGGTAGGGCTTTAGCCAATCATTTAAAGACCTTGCTAGAGCAAGAAGGTTAGGAAAGAGGGAACTCCCCCTGCTGACAGTTGGGCTGGGACTTGAGTTTTTTCCTGCTTTCAGACTTGAACTGAAACACTGGTTCTTTCTTCTTGGATCTTGAGTCTGCTGAAATTTGGACTGGAACTTAATCATTGGCCCTTCTCATTCTCAGGCCTTTTAAGTCTATCTATATCTATATCTATATCTATATCTATATCTATATCTATATCATCTACAGAGAGAGAGAGAGAGAGAGAGAGAGAGAGAGAGTCAGGGTTCTCCAGGGAAATGGAACTGATAATACATACATCCATCCTATTGTTTCAGAGCCTATATATGAATATGAAGATAGGTATAGATAGATGATATAGATAGATAGATAGATAGATGATAGATAGATAGATTCTGTATATGTATATACATATATAGGTTCTGTTTCCCTGGAGAACCTTGACTAATACAGTGCCCAAGAATTGGAGAGGAAAAAAATAACCCAAAGTAATGATTTGCCCAAAATCTTGACATCTGAAAGAGCTAAAAGAAATATTCAACATCCCTATCTGAATACACAAATGGGTCTTTACCAAAGGGCCAAGGTCTGTCTTCTCCATGGATTCCTTGTTTTATTTGTTTGTTTTAATATACAGCAATTTGGGCCATTGAAATTTCATGACATCACCAAGGTTGCAAAGTAGTAGCTTTCAGCTGGTGTTGCCCAGAAGATGTGTTCTCTTTGGCCCACATCGTGGGTTTTTTCTCCACACTGTTTTTGTAGTTGTTTGAACATCTAATGTTTTAAACATTGTTAAACTTACAAGACAGGGAACTGCACATAAAAATTCCACCTTTGTTGCTTTAAAAACAAAATAACAAGTTTTGGTAATGTTTGGCTCCTTGGTGACCACAATCAGCGAGCACCAAATAGTAGCTGTTCTTTCATTTAGTGTATGTGTCAGTTCACCATGGTCCCCACCATCCCCAAATGTTTCCCTGATGCTGAAGCTGAGGATCGGTGCCACTTATCATCATGCATGCACCAGCCAGATCAATTATCAAATAATTCAGAATGTCTTTGAGATGAAGACATTGATCCCATCAATTAATATTTCTTGGCTACTGCCTATATTTCTAGAACAGTGTTGGGAAGTAGCAATGCAAAGATAAATTTGGCATGGCTTTTGCCCATGATGAGATGTGGACACAGTGAAATGTGTTCTATATTCATGTCTCAATTCACATATTTTGTACCCTCATCAGGAATATAGGTTGCCGGTTTGGCTGGAACCAATGTATACTGGAAAGAAGGTAAGGTGGGGAAAAGAGGTAGGTAGGGCAGTGTCAAACTGGGAGAGACTGAGGCACATGGGAGCTTTATCTGCGTACATGGGGTGTTCAGGAATAGTTTCTGAGTGGCAGTATGGCAAGATAATAAAAAAGAGTAATTGTGGCACCAAGCCATTCCTCCTTCCCCTGGGCACTCAGCTAGACTCTATTTCCCAGCACCCTCTGTAGTTAGGCAAGATCATTTGACTGAGTTCCAGCCAATGGAATATGGTGGTGGGGGGGAATAAGTGATGGTATTTCCAGAGCAGAGTCCCCCAACTCTCCTTCAGGAGAGCTTTCATCTTTATTCCCCTTTCAGCAGTGGAGTAAATGAGCTTCTGAGGTTGTGGCCATATCATGGAATGAGCTTAGGTCCCTGACTCTGTGTGGAGGGGACACCTATCATGGACTTGGACATGAACAAGAGCAAACCTTTGCTTTGTTAAACTACTGAGATTTGGGGATTGATTTATTACAGCAGACATGGTTTCCTCAACTGAAAGTAATAACAACATGGGGTGCCTGAGTGGCCCAGTTGGTTAAGGGTCCAACTTCGGCTCAGGTCATGATCTTACAGCTTGTGAGTTCAAGCCCCACATCAGGCTCTGTGCTGGCAGCTCAGAGCCCGGAGCCTGTTTTAGATTCTATCTCCTTCTCTCTCTGCCCCTGCCCCACTCATTCTCTCTCTCTCTCTCTCTCTCTCTCTCTCTCTCTCTCTCTCTTTCTCTCTCAAAAATAAAAAAAAAAAACACTTAGGTAACAACAACAACAAAAATTCATTAAGTGCTTATTCTGTGTTAGGCACATGTCTAAGTCCTTGAAATGCATTATCACATTAAATTATTGCCATTCTAAGAGGTAGGCATTTTTATTATTATTTCCACCCAACAGTGAAGAAAGTGAAGCACAGAGAGGCTAAGTAACTTGCCCAAGATCACATAGCTACTTATCAGAAGCTATACTTTATAGCAGGGTTATCCTAAAGCAGAGGAGAAGTTGAGAGGGAGGAGAATTAAAGGAAGCAGAGAATCACCAGAAGAGCAAAGTAAAATAATTTGGAATTCTGTGTAGATCCCCTATGCCTTCCTCTGGGCCAGCAGTGTCTGAAATCTCAGGATATGTTAAAAACATTGCAGACCCCCCAAACTGCCCACACCCCTTCCAGGCCAGACAGAGTCTTGGTATGGGGACAAGGATACTTAGGTACAAGGGAGACATCCACTATCCCAAGTTATGTTTTTGGCCTTGAGGACTCTTTAGCATCTAAAAAATCCCTTGTTCCTCTTCTGCTTCCAACATCATGAGTATCCATAATATGGATAGAAGGGTCTTTCAGGAGAAAGCTTCCCCTGGGATCTACAATAGTATTTAGGTGGGAGAACTTAGCTGGTGCCTGCTTAGACTGGAGAGACAGGCTTGGGAAGTGCCTGAGTTCTGGTGCCCAGTAGACATCTCTGTGAGGACAATAGTGACTCAGTGATGACTTGTGTCTGAAGAGAGCTTGCTGCCAGATGCATTTCTCATCCTCATTCAGCAGGTCACTGTGACCCAGACTTTGTGCTCCAGCGTCAGAGAAGATAAGAGGAAGCAATGAAGGCAGCCTTCTCCTCCTTCATGTGCCCCTTCTCTGGCAGACCTGGAACTCTTCCAAGGAAGCCTGTGTTTGATCAGAGGTGGGGCACATCCTCCCCACCCATCCTACCTGGTGTCCTCTCTTCTTGGGTGCTTCAGACAGTCAGCTGACAAGAGTTTATCAAGCACCTACTTTCTGCCGCACAGTACCCCGGCTGTTAGGGAGAGCATATTCAGTGAATAAGTAGATGAGTACCTTCCTCTTACTCAAGAGCTCACACTCTTCTGTGAAGATACACCTAGAAATCAAGGAAAGAGATCAGCAAGATCATTTCATATCTGAGGAACATAGTGGCATGGGGCAGGGGTGTCAGGAAAGGCATCTCTGAAGAGCTGAGGTGTGGGTTGAAGTCTGAATGCTGAGCAGCCTCCTGAAGATCAAAGGAAGTATCCCAGGTAGAAACAATAGCAAGTCAAGGACCTGTGCCCAGAAGGAACTATCTAGGAATGAGCTTGGAGAGTTCGAGCAACAGCAAGGAGGCTGAAAGACCTGTCAGGGGCCTGGGAGAAGAGTGAAGACTGGAGAAGTTAGCAGGGGCCAGATCACACAGTGTGCAGTCTGTGGGGAGGGAAGGGCACCAGCCTCTATTCTGTCTCCTCCAAAGTCCTTGGGGAAAAATGCCCAATAGGTTGTCTATTGCCAGTTCCCTAGAGAAACTTGCTCCAATGCTGGCTTCAGGGAGCTGAATGAGGTATGCCCTGGAACATTTTCTGGGGGCAGAGCAGTGAGGTAGTTAAGGATGGAGAAGCTTAGAGTCAGGTGACCAAATCTCCATTGTTAAAATCTAAGGACATGGTCTTGAGTATGTTACATAACTTGAGTCCCATTTTTTCTCTTCTGTAAGAGGGGAATAATAGTATGCCCACTCTTCAAGGGTGTTGAGAAAGTTAGATGCAGTAGTGAAATTCTAGAAACACTTAGCTTGGAGTAATGCTTCATAAATATTACCCAGTCATGGTTATTGGTTATGTTGAATGGAATATGTCAACCACTAAAAGGGTTTCTTGAGGGAGGTAAGTTCTTGATTTCTTTAGTCCTTTTGGATTGATAGTAGTAGTAAAAACAGCATCTTACTGTGCCCTAGACTCTGTGCTTGCCAGTATCATAAAATCCTCAGGACTGTAGGAGTAAGAACTGTTCTGATCCCATTTTTCAAATTAAGGCAGTGCTATCCAGAGAACTTATTTGACTTTCTGATGGCCCCGCAGCTGACACATGGCAGAACCAAAACTGAAGATATAGGTGTGTCTGACTCTGGAGCCCAAGATCATTGCCGCTTTGCTAAGTGGTCTCTGTAAAAATTCTCTCCTCCCTCCTTTGAGCTCCCCAGTTCTACCTACATGGGGACCCCTCCCCCTAAGCCCTGAGATGCCACTCAGACCTTCATCTTTCTTTCTTCTCTCTTTAAGGATATGTGGCTAAGCCCACTATCTCTACAGGACCCAACAATTGTCAAGGCCATGTGTATCCAGCATCTAACTTAACCATCACTGCAACCCCTGCATCTCTCACCTGGATGCATCAGCCAAAGCTCTGAGGGGCTAAGACCTGGCTGATCCAGTGGCACTAGCCTCACATGCCCTTACTTCTGTCTAGCCCTCTGACAGGACACCAGCCTGATTCTTAGGGCTGGGGATGGAGCAGACACTCCCAAAATTATTGTTGGATCTGAAGAAATTGATTTGGGATAAGAATGGAAGACCTGAAAGCAGAGGAATATAACATACCTGGACTCTTAGGCCCAGAGTCGTCCTTAACTGCAGGCTTCGATTCATCAGCCGATGGCCTTGATGTCATGGCCACGGCTGGGTTGAGCCAGGCCTCCGGGAAAACCCAGCCAGGAACTGCAGTGCGGGAGTCCGATCCACAGACACAAGCCATTACAGCATCTCTTGCATGCCCGCCAAGCTTCCTTCCCTCCCCCGCCAACACCTCCACCCCAACCCTCACCTCAAGTGCCAGCAGGAGCTCTCACTCTTCTCCTGGCCCCCACCCTGCTGCCATCTGCCAGGCCGTGCACTGGCCTAGCTGTGCCCGGGAGTGGGCACCATGCCATGGCAGCACACAGGCCTGCATGCCGGGCGACCAGGCGAGCATGTGTGAGCCCTGCGTGTGCTGTAAGGCTGCTGCACGGCCAGGCTCCTCGGGCAGGGAGGGCGGCCATGTGGCGTGATTGGCAGGTGGGGTGGGAATGGAGGCCTGGGAGGGAGTACAGGCAGGATGCACACTTCTGCAGATGCCCAAGTAGACCCCCAACCACAGTTGGGATTGGAAGGGGGGGGTGAGCTAACTGAACAATAACAACGCAGCTTCTTGTGTTGATGCTGAGTCAGCTCTGGATGCACATGGACATGTTCGGAGCCCTCTCCCTCTTCGGAAAAAAACCTTGCTTTAGTGACAAAACATTGCTTAAGTAACTAGGCACTAGGCCAAGCACCCTCTTAGATGGTACTGAGATAGATGGCACCAAGTCCTCACCACAATCCCATGAAGAACAGTCACCATCATCCTCATTCTTGAATGGAGGAAATAGAGCTTAGGGAGTGAACTTAGTTGCCTTAAGTAACCCCAGGAGAAAGTGTCGACCCCAGGCCTATTCTACTCCAGGTGCAGGGCTGTGTGTCCTGATAGTGCTGTGTCCAGCCTTCCCCCCTTCCACAGTCCATAGGCCCCTGCTGGTTCTCTGTGAGCTGTGTTTTCTTAACTGGCATTTAGGGGGCACTTACCATTTGCTTGAATGTGCTGGATATTGGGGAGGTAGTGAATAACACTGACAAACTTCCAGCCATAGTGTTTCACCGGGAGAGTCCAATGAGCTGCAGACTAAGGGAACCACTGGACCAGAGTCCCAAACCCGACTGACGATCAGAACCACCGCAAGATTTTTAAAAATATGTTCCATACCAACCCAGGCTTCCTGAATCTGAGTCTCTAGGAGAGGGTGTCGGCATCTGGACTGTTCAGAGTTTTCCAAGTAGTTCTGGTGGGGTGGACAGTCTGTGGCATTCAAACTCAGAGGAAGAAATGATTCTTGGAGGCTGATGTGGTCAAGGAAGGATTTCTGGAGGAAGAGAAGCTCGTGTGTGTGTGTGTGTGTGTGTGAGTGTGCGTCTGTGTGTGTATGTGTCTGTGTGCATGTCCGTGTGTGTGTGTGTGTGTGTGTGAGTGAGTGTTGGGCGGTGTTTCATGGGGCAGGCTCAATCGGAGTGCAGGCCCAGCAGTAGGCCTGGGCAGTGTGTGTTTGGGCAGGGCCAGGCCGCTTCTCTCAGAGTGCAAAGACAGGAGGGAAACCCTTGGGGATGAGGCCAGAAGGCACTGTGGTCCTTGGATGGTCCACAGAAGCCTTGGATGCCAGCCCAAGGAGCTCCATTTATTCCAACAAGAAGCATTTACTGAGCACCTATTGTATGCTAGGCAGTTTCACACATGGGCATTTGGCAGCAAATAGGCAGACAAGAGGTGGCATTTTTGTCATAGATGAAGGAGTGAGGAGACAATGCTGGACACAGGGCACAGATGTATTCCTGAGAGGACAAGTGGAAGTGGGAATGGGAAGGAGGAAGAACTCGGCAGGCAGGTGGGGACATCAGTGCGGGCTCTGCTGAGGCAAGTTTTGCCAGGCATGTTGGCAGAGTATCTCCCAGGCCTGTGTGGCCAGGGCAGAGTGAGCAAGCAAGAGGTGAGCAGGGGACACAGGCAGGGCTGGGCACCGTGAGCCTCACAGGCCAGGGGGAGTTGTTTACACTGAAGCTGAAAAAACCCTTGCGCTTCCCCAACTTCAGGATCAGGTTGGACTGCAGACTGAGCAGAGGCGGTGAGGCAGACCAAGGGGGCTTCAGCTGCAGAAAGGACTCCCCTCTTCTCCTGAGAATTTTAATGGTCTTCCCTCTCCTTTGTCCTATCTTCTGCTCAAGCTCCCACATTTCCCTTGGTCTTTCTGATATTTAGTTTCAAAATCAGCCTTGCCACGTCTCTCCATGGAAAAGCCCACTCTGCCTTTGTAGCAACGCCTCGCAAGCACCTGCCCGAGCTCCCGAGAGGGGCGCCATGTGGACAGGTGACCGCCAGCTGTGGGTGGGGGGGGGGGCATCCTAGGCCCTCGGCCACTTTTGCCACCTGTGAATCCTGCAGTTCCAGCAAAGACATTGCTCTGATGGGGACTGTTCTGCAGGAAGGCAAATGTGAGTGATTTGTCACCTTCACACTCACAATTTACCATACAATTGGCCCAATGCTGCAACATTAAGAAACTTAATGTTTTTAAGCAAAAGTTAATTGATTGAAATTAGGCAGATGGCAACAGCTGTGGAATGGCAAAAAAAAGTACTTATTTAACTGAGGAAGCTCAAGTTAAACTAGGGATGGCTTGCAAACCACTTAGTACAGAATAGCAGGAGTCATACAGTGCGTGCATGCCTGTGTGTGTGTGTGCTCATATGAGTGTGACGAGAGGTGGGACTCCAGACCCCCCACTCTCAGAATCTAGAGGTTCATCTGCCCAAGCATAGAGGTATCCCTTCTATCCTATCCTCAGCCCTGGAATGTGAGGAAAAGCCTCTTTTGGCTGGCTTTTTTATTAGAAAATTTCGTTCTGAAACATTTAATTCTCTTTTCCACCAGAGCAGCAAGATCAGTGAGAGGGGCCAACAGGGAAGGGAGCCAAGACCCACATTATTACTGAGAGCATCAAATGCCAGAAACAGCTCCCCTTCCCCCATCTTGGAAGTGGATATTCTGACCAAATCTCCCTCTCACCCTATTTTGGTGACACCACCCAAGAGCTAAGGCAAGCATTGCAAAACCCGATGCATGCAGGCTCTAGCTAGAGTCTGTCATTTCCATTGTGATGTGGAGAATGACTCACTAATAGACGTGTAAGAAGCCACGCGGGTTTTGTGCCTGGAGCTCCTGCAGAACACAGCCTGGCCCCATCCTCGGTGGAAGAAATAGACTCATTAGAGCCCGTAGCTAATAATGGCCAATGCTGAGCCATGATTTCAAACATTCCCTCCTTTTGTCCCTACGTATAAAAAGAAATCACAAAAGGTATTTACATAGTGAATCCCTTTTGAAATATTCTCCTTCAATCAAACCAGGGCCAGTTCCACAGATACTGAATTAATCACATTAGCTTCCTTATAAACTCCACCTTTCACTATCTATTTTTCTGGATCTTCCTTCTCTTTTCCAGCCAATCCCTCCCTCTCTCTTACAACTCCTATGCTCCAGACACACCCTGGCCATCTTGCAGCTCTTAGCTTGTCAAGGATTTGAGCCTGTCTTTGAGTGGATCATTTTTTGGTCCATAGTTTGGAATATTTGATTTTATCTGATCATTCTGATTTCAGCCCAAATTTCACCTCCTCATAGAGCCTTCCACCTGAACTAAAGCAGAACCTCCTTCCTCGTGATTGCCTCACAGTTTTAGGAGTAATGACCTTCCTAGTGCTGGCCAATATCTAAAATTTTCATGTTTCTGTTGATTCTGTGTCTATTGTTACTTTAAAAACGGGAGTCTGAAAACTATGGCCCATTGCCCATAGGTTAAATCCAGCCCGTGGCCTATTTTTGGTGTGGCCCAGGAGCTAAGAATGTTTTTTTTTATATATTTTAAAATGTTTGGGGTAAAAAAGAAAAGTAATATTGCATGGCATGAAAATTATATGAAATTCAAATTTAAGTGCTCAAAACTGAAGATTTTTACTGAGATATAATTGATATGAACATTATATTAGTTTCAGGTGTGTAGCATAATGATTTGGTATTTGTACATATTGTGACATGATTACCACAGTAAATCTAGTTAACATCCTCAAGATTAAAGTTTTATGAATACAAAGCCATGCTCATTCATTTCTGTACGGTCTGTGGCTCCTTTCACACTACGGTGGCAGAGCTGAGTGGTTGTGACAGAAACTGTATGGACCATAAGCCTAATACATTTACTGACTGACTCTTCATAGAACAAGTTTGCTGACCCCAGATCCAGAATGGGAGATACAAAAAAGCAGAGATCCTGCCTATTTTACTGTCTGCTCTTGCCAAAGTCCTTGTTCCATGGTATTTATTGAATGAACTTGCTTTTTCCTGACTGACTTTTAGCTTGTTCTTCAAGATATAGCTGAGTCCCTACTTCTCCAGAAGTAGGGATCATCCCCCCACCAAAGCTGGGGTAAGTCTTTCTCTTTGTGCTCCCCAGTATCACGAGCTATCTCTGGCATAACACTTGGTAATAACAACAGCTGACATTTGTCGAGCCTTTGACATGGGTCAGAGCACCATGTTACTGGCTTTGCTAGTGTTTCTTTTGTCCTCGCACATCCCGGCGAGGTAGCTACTATTATGATGCCCATTCTATAGATGAAGGAGCTGAGGCACAGAGGGTACCAGCCCAAGGTTACACAGCATGTTGATGACAAACAGAAATGTGAGGTCGGACAGTGTGACTCTTGTACTTTTGTTCCCATATCTGTCTCCAGACTCAGAGGTGAGCTCCTTGGGTGTGAAGCTGTGGCTTCTTCATTTCTGTCCCAAGATCTGATCAAGAAGGGGTTAGAAATGATGGTTCAGTGAATCCATTTCTGCTGCACCAGAGACTCTTTGGCCTAATCTACCATGGGCATCTCCATTCTTCCTCTTCCATTCAGGCACACTTTATTCACTCAAACACGTCTTCTCCTCAAAAATAGTACGGGCCGATGCCAACATCCTCACTGGACACACAGAGAAACCAAGGCTCCGCAGAATTAAGAGAAATACTGAAGACCAGCTTGTGGCTGAGTCAGTATTAGAACACAGGAGTCTTGCCTGGAAGTTTCACCAGATCCAGCTCTTTAATCTGTGGTCGGAGAAACCATCCTATTGGCAGGCCGATCAAGGACACCCCCTTTGTCTTGTCTTTGTGAGGTTCTTTGTTATCAAGAATTAAAACATGACCAACCCCCACCCCACCCCCCCCCGCCCAGGCATCCTGCCTGTGATGCCCTTGACTGATTTTACCTGACAGGTACTATCCAGGCACATGTTGCGATCAAATGCCAGGCTGCCCCCGCCCCCCTGCCCCATTCCACCTCCTCCCTCCCTCTTCCTGCACACATACTCCTGCCTCCAAGGGCACAGGCTTCCTGACCAGCCAGCCATGCTCTAAAGCACAAACAGGGTAGGAAATGAAAACCCCGGGAAGAGCAGATGATGCGGGCAGGAGGTGCAGGTACCTCCACTCAGTGTGATCTGCTCGGCTCCCCAGGCTGGCAAGGAAAACTTAAACATTATTTACTCAACCATGTGAGGGTTGAAACCAATATCTGCTGGCCATCTGTTCAGCTGAGTGACCCCTCGGAACTTCTTGGCCCCCCCCCCGTGACGTCAGCATTATTTCTTCTCCACCATCTTGCTGCTTCCTGGCTCTCTCCCCTCCCCCAGGGGCTGGCATGGAAAGGGATGGGAATGCTCTGTGGTGTGCAGGGACAGCACTGCAGAGCTCATTCCAGACACGCAGCCAGGAAGGTTACTGTTAAACCTCCTGCACTTGGTGTTCAGGGATGCTTTGCTGTATGAGGCTTCTTTCCTATTTAGTCAGGTTCAGCGGGAGCCCCATATCCTGCTTCATCCACTACCTGTGGCCGTAGTTCTGACATCAACTAATGGTGTAACCTTGGGCAAGTCCTATCCTAGCTTTGGGTCTCAGTTTCCCTATTGAGTACACAAAGACATGGACCAGCTCCTCTTCAAGGTTCCTTTCAGCTCTAATGTCTCCCCAGCCACTCCATCTTGGGTTGTATACCCCATTTATGACTCAGGACCCTTACACCAGACATTGCCAATTCTCTTCCTCCAAGGAGGCTCTGTTCCCTTCTGCATCTGTACCTAGAAGGAAGGCTCCCCGCCATGACACCTTCCTGTTACCTGGCAACCATCATCACCATGCAGGGCTCTGTGAGCCTGCTGGGCCCCATCTTCCAACATGCATACACACACACACACACACACACACACACACACACAGGGTATGGTGAGGGAAGAGACCTTGAGGCACAAAGGAGAGCTGTGTCTACTGGGCAGGAATCAGGATGCACAGGAAAAGGGTTCTTGTGCAAAGATTACTGGGTTGAGAATAAGGAGAGTTGAGTTCTAGCCCCCTATGCTGATGTGAGATTGGTGTGTGCCCCTTGCAGAGATTCTTTACTACTCTGAGCTATAGTTTCCCCATTTCTGTAGTGGCGCCACGTGATTTCCTACCAGCTCCCCAACTAAAGTTCTTTTGCACAATAAAAGTTCTGGGTCTTGGCATCTTGGGAAATATATGGAATGGAGAATGATTCTGTAGCTACGGTCCTGTCATGTTTGTCTGCATGCAGAGAGGGACTAAGGCAGTGTCTGAGGCCAATTAGATACCGGGCCCATGACCTGTAACTAATAGTGTGCTGGAGATAGCTTGGCTCCTAAGACCTGACTGTGTGCACCTCTTCCCAATTCCACATTTGATGTTAGAAGTTTGAAACTGGCCATGGTAGGAGTGTTTACTCCATAGCAATTGGAAAACTCTACAGATTAGGGATTTTTTTTTTGAGAGCCATTGTCACCCATTTATCAGCACAACAACTACCTCCAGCCCCTTCAGACAGCAGGTGGTAAGATTTCTGAGTGTCCTCCAATGGTAGCCACACCCTTGTACCCTACAGAGGGTATTCCACCACCCACTTTCCTGCTAGGTGGGCTTCCAGGAATGCAGATCCAGAATGAGGAGAGAGGAAGGGGAAGGGGCACTTGCTTTTAGAGATGCCTGTTTGTAGCAGCTGGGAACGAATTACACAAAGACTAGAGCATTTATGTGCTATTTGGAAAGACACGTTAATATCAGGGTGCTAAAATATGTAAATAGCATAAACATGTACCACATCCTAATTACTGGTTTGCATTATCAAGTCATTTACTCTTTATGACATTTTATGACTGTTCAGCTGTGTCAGCAAACACTTAGCAGAACCTCCCACCATGGATGATGAAACACATTGCCCAGTCTCCAGTTTCGGCGGCCCAGGGGGCCGAGGCAAAACAAAGCCTTCCTGTTCCAGGTGCCTGGGCTGTGGAGGAAGACACCTATTGTCAGAGGTTTTCTTTGTGTGAACAACATATGTTCCCACTTCCTGGCATTTTCTCTGTGGTTCTCTCATCCCACTTCTCACGGAGGCAGATTTATACGCAGGCTAATGAGAGCTGACATTTCTGGTGCTGGTTGCTACACTTGCTGCACAGACTGAACGTAGTGCAGGTGTCAACCAATCACAAAGCCAGTTTCCCTGAACCCTTCTTTAAAGCAGTGTAACCGTCACAATGGGAGAAGCTGCTGGCTCTGTGAAGCATGGTGACTTTCAGATTACCCAGCCCAGGTCCTAGCCCTGGGATCTGTCCACTACCTGGGCTCTCTACCAGCTCCAAAGGAAGGAAATTTTTTGTCGGAGCAGAAGGGTTTTAATTTGATGGACACTTGGTTCTCTTTAAAGAGTTAATTCAAACCAGAGATCTCATACAGGAGGCATACACACCAGTTTCTATTCATAGATGCATTTTGTTTGGCCCCTCAAGTGTTAAAAATACGATTTTCCCTGCCAACTTAAAAAAAAATTGGGATATTTCATGCAAAAGTTCAGATTTGTGGCTTCTCTCAAAAAATACAAAAACGTGGCCATTCTTATCTGATATTAGGTGGAAATCATCAGTTGGAGGGGTATAGTGGCAGGTATAGGGGAGTGGCCACGAGTATGGCTTCTGGCTTCAGATGGCCTGGGTTCAATCCAAGCTTCATGACTTACTTGCTGTGTGACTTTGGGCAATTTACTTGACTTCTCTGTGCTTCAGCCACTTCATCTACAGAAAAGGTGGACAATTCCCAAGGCATCCAGTTATAAGCACTCAGAATAGTACCTTGTGCTTATTAAGTACTATGTAAGATTTATTTGTTATGACTAATGGCTGCTGCCTTTGGCTGAGGTGTGTGCTTCTCCTGTGTTAGACCCTGGAACTTCCCTGTGTTAAGACAGGAGACATGACCCAGGTTCTGACGAAACCACCAGTAGTGGTGACATTGCTGGCAGGCAGGGGCAGTGGCATCCTTATGTGTGGCCAGAACAGGGAGGAGGAGGGGAAGGAACATTCTGATAGTGTTCCTTGCATTTTTACCATCAGCTGTTTGCATCCGTCAAGGTCCAACGTATTCTCCAAATGATAGGTTCACAGAGTGAATAATTCTGCATTGGAGATTATTAAAGATCGGGTGTCGCTAGCAGGAAGAAGGGAACAGAGAGGTGAATGGAAACAATTTCCATTAAAATGGAGTTGAGAGACAAAAGGCACACAGAGAACTATTTTGAGCCGAAGGCAGGTGACACAGGATTCAAAATTTAATGAGCCTTAAATGCCATTGGATGAATATAGCCGGAGACGTACAGTTACATCAGAAAAGGCCCACACAGTTGCATGCTTTCCCATAATACTCAATTTTTTAACAGCTCCTTAGAACTAACAAGCTAAAACTCAGTCAAATGAGGGAGTCAAAACTATTTGCAGCTAAGTGATCTTTCAGCTGCACAGGCAGAGGGAGCTGGGCCGACCGGGTTGCTGGTGTTTCACCCTGTGCCTGGGGACACGGGCTTCCACACTTAGCTGAATGTCCATGCCCTACAGACTAACCATTTGCTGTTGCCCCCTGCGTGTCTGCCTCCTCTCCTCCACACACACATCGTGATGCCACCTTCAGCTTCTCAGTGGGGTGGGTTCTGTCGGTCGCCTGCGACAGTTGTGTTCCCCGCAGGGTGCTGTTGAGTGGCTCGGCTCAGGTAAAGGGCTTGTATTTGTCTCATGCATAAACAGGGAGAACCAAATTCATTTCACAGCTGAGGTTGTTAGCCTCTGACAGACCAGGGAGTTTGGGGGAAATGAAGCCCCATCCTGCCTCTGAAACACATACTCATTTGGAAGCAAAAGCCCCCACAGCACAGATCCCCGAGGGCCTTTCTGGCCTCTCTTGCAAGTTCCCTGGCAGCTTTCCACATGTGCTGTAGCCTTGTCACACAGACAGGGAGGTCAGGTTTTCGGGGTCAATCACAGAGGGAGTAATGGAGACCTGGGGACAGACAGGAAACCTCTCCTGCTCCTCCATGCCAGCCACGTCCCAAGCTTCCTGTCCACACCCCCTCTCAGGCATCACCTGTCCTAGCCATCAATGCTGCACACGCTTGGCTGTGACAGTCCTCATCCCCAAAACTTTGGCCATTTTTATTCCTGATTTTTGCCACATCCCTGTGTCAGTAGTACTTAGTACATTCAAACACCTGTGTTAGCCTCAGGGTAACAGTATCTGAAATCACAGGTCTGACATGCATTAAAATGCATTTTCTCTACTATGCATTAAAATGAATACATAACCATCAACACAGGAAATGTTTCTATGCATACTGCCTAACATCTTCCTGTGAGGTCCAGCAATGAAGGAATGATACTTTTGGAACACCGCTCTAGAGACAGTGGGAAGAACTTGTTACCCCAGAAACATCTGGAGGGGTCATGGCACAAAGTTTGTGGCAGAGGAGGATTTGAATTCAGAGCCAGAGCATGAAAGGAGCAACCCCTTTGGATGGGGTTTGGAGATGTGTTTTTCTCCCCCCAAAAGATTTGACCGGTCTTGCAAGATAAAGATACCAAGCATTTTGGACTTAGAAATCCAATCAGGAAACTGAAGCATAAGGAAGAACAGAGAAGAGGTAGGCTGGTGGGGGGGCACGAGTTTCCATCTAGGAGGGAGGGAGGGATGTTTTCCAAAGTAACTCCCAGGAGCTGACCAAAAGAAAAAAGAAAGTTCACGTTGCCCTTCGGGGCCATTCTCCCTCAACCACATGACCATAGGAAAAAGGGTCTTAAGGCCTGCATTAATTTGCTAGGGCTGCCATTACAAATTACCATGGACTATAGAGGCACTTGGGTGTCTCAATCAGTTAAACGTCAGACTCTTGGTTTTAGCTAAGAGCATGATCTCGCAGTTCATCAGTTCGAGCCCTGTGTTGGGCTCTGCACTGACAGTGTGGAACCTGCTTGGGATTTCTCTCTCCTCCCCTCTCTGTCTGCCCCTCCCTGGCTCACTTGCTCTCCCTCTCTGTCAATAAATAAATAAATAAACAAACATTTTTTAAAAAGTACCACAGACTAGTTGACTTAAACAAGGGAACTGTCTTTCCTCACAGTTCTGGAGGCTGGAAGTCTCTGAGACGAACGTGTCAGTAGAACCAGTTTCCTCCAGGGCCTCTGTCCTTGGCTTGTGACTGTTATCTGTCTTCATTTGGTCTTCTCTTTAGCCATGTCTGCATCTAGGCTTCCTCTTTTTTTTTTTTTTTTTTAAGAGAGAGAGATAGAATGTATGTGAGTGGGGGAGGGGCAGAGAGAGATGGAGAGAGAGAGAACCCAAGCAGGCTCTGAGCTACCAGCACAGAGCCGGACATGGAGCTTGAACTCACAAACCAGGAGATCATGACCTGAGCAGAAATCAAGAGTCAGATGCTCAACCGACTGAGCCACCCAGGCACCCTCAGACTTCCTTTTCTTATAAGGTCACCAATCATATTGGAGGGCCCAACCCATGATCTCATTGAATCTTAATTATTTTTTATATCCAAATAAGGTCACATTCTGAGGTACTGGGGGTTAGGGCTCCAACATATGAATTTTGGGGGGACACAATGCAGACCATAACAAGGGCAGCCCATGACAAGGGCTTTGGAATCAAGGAAATTAAATGTTGAAATGCTGTGTCAGAGCCTCATTTGGCTGCTTCAAGTGATGGGATTGTTGTATGGCCACTTGAGCCCTAGAAGGACAAGGATCAGCCCTTTGGGCCAACAAGCTTGCTGGGACCTGGTGCCCTAGGCTCTTCCCCCACAAGAGACATTCTGGCCCGTTTTCCTTATTTTTCACTGCTCTGAGCTTAGTGTCTCTGCTTCTCTTTGTGGCTTCTTTTGTCTCTCTAGTCATTTGCAGTCAGCTAGGCCACTCCCTATTTCCTGATTCACATTCCACGTTGGACAGTATGGTCCTCCTGGTGATTCTGTCACAGTTTTTTTTTCTTCAAACCTAGCCACTCCATACTTCCCTGGTCCCCTGATAAATGGGTCAGCGTCCCATCCCAGACACAGTCATGCTGGACATAGGCCTGCTTCCTTGTGAAGGTGACAGTGACTAGACGATAGCACTACTGATAGAGACATATTTATTAATCAAGGGTTTCCTCCCCTGATATTTCCTGTTATCTCACAACCCTCCCTACTGGAGCAGGAAGCCATGGACCATCCAGTCTTCAAGAGAGGGGTGTCACATCAGAATCAGTGAGCAAAGGAAACAGATTCATAACCAAGTTTCAGGCTTAAAACAGACTTAGAAGAGTATTTGGTAGTTTCAGGCAGGTTTTGCTGCCCCAGATGTTCTCTAGTTTGGGAAAGAGAGAGAGACAGACAGAGAGAGACAGAGACAGAGACAGAGACACACACACAGAGAGAGAGAGAGAGAGAGAGAGAGAGAGAGAGAGAGGATTGAATGGGAATAAAGGAGGATAGTAGCTGGTGTCTTCCTAAGAAAAGCTTTCCCACCCCAGGAGATCTGAGACCAGAAGGGACTCCACCTCTCTTCTTGGGGCCTCTCATCAGAATGCTTCAGTCAGTACCCAGCATGGAGAAGGAAAGTAGAGGTGAAAGCCACAGGGCATGTCTAGTCAGAAGGGCATGTGCAACCTCCCAGAATTTCCTGGAGTTTCAGAGTGAGTTTTGAGAACAGCCATTCCTACCCCTTCTCCTGTCCCCACCCCTCACCACTTTGAAGGGAACACACAAGTAGCTAACAGCAGAAGCCAGGCAGCGAGAGGCCCTAAGGTCAGGAGTGAAGGATGACACAGTCACAGCTGAGAACCAGTCAGTACAATGCACTTTAAATTTAGAGGACACCAGCATGGATAAATGACAAACAAGAACCAGATACCCCACTCCAATCACTTGGCACCCATTAGCCCTGCCCCTGGCACTTAACAACAATCCTGGGAAAAAGGGAAATCTCAAAATGACTAAATATAACTTTCCACTATCTAGTTGAATGGGGACAAATAATGCTGATGAAGTTCAGTGTATCAGTTTCCTATTGCTGCTGTAACAAATACCACAAACTTAGTGCTTGAAACAACACAAATTCTTACATTTCTGAAGGTTAGAAGTCTGATACTATTTTTCACTGGGCTAAAACCAAGATGCTTACAAGGCTGCATTTCTTTTGGAGACTCTAGGGGAAAATCTGTTTCTTTGTCTTTTTTTAGTTTCTGCATGCCTCCTCAAGTCTTTGACTTGAGGCCTCTTCCTCTATCTTCAAAGCCAGTAATGGTGGGTCAAGTCCTTCAGACCTTGTACCACTCTTATATTCCATAGTTACATCTCCTTCTCTGATTCCCTATTCGACTTTTAAGGACCCATGTGATTACATTGGACCCATCTGCATAATCCAGAACAATCTCACAGCTGATAAGGAAGCTTAATTCCATGTACGAATTTAAGTCCCCTTTGCCATACAGTCCGTGTAGTCATAGCTTCTAGGGATGAGGATGTAAATATCTTTTAGGGGTCATTATTCTGCTTTCCATATTCAGTGAATAGGTCAGTAAATATATATTTCTTGCCCATCTGAGTTGGTGACCTGAGATTGTGGTCATGGCACTGATGTGTCTAATACTAAAAGAGACTGGTTTTGAGGTTCAAGATGGGGAAGTGTCTTGAGTTTTCATCCCTGTGTGACTTTGCTCTAAGAAACATGGTCAGACCAACAACTAGGCCCAACCTTGGGGAGAGAGACTTGAACTCAAGGAGTCATAACATCATAGAATCTTAAAGCTGTAAATACCTGGGGTTGGGATGTCTCTCATATGGGACAGGAATATGCTCCATATTATTGCACCTTCATTTTCACCTCCACCATCTGGTCTATCATTTCCCTCTTCCACCAGGCTCCCTAGTCCACTGCCTGCTTGTGTTTCCCAATGGTCATTTCCCCAAACAGTGGTCAGAGAGGTCTCCTAAGGAGGCCAATCATATTGCAACACTCCCATGCTCAAGGCCGTCCAAGGACTCCCCTTTCCTTGTAGGGTGTAATCTAGACTCCAGACTCTGTTCCGTAGCCTATACAGCCTTATCATGTGATGCCACCTGTCCTCTGACCTCATCTCCCACCTCTCTGACCCACTCTTCCCCTCTTCTGTGTTATAGCAAACTTGGTCCCTCTCTGTTCTTTGTCCACATCAGGCCAGTCCTCACCCCGGGCTTTGGGGCATGCTAGTCCCTTTAACTGGAAATGCTCTTTTCTAGATCTTTCTGTGGCTCACTTCCTCACTTCATTCAGGTCCATTTTTTAGATAGGCCTTCCCCAGGTACTCTCTGCCTCTCTTTGGTTTCCTTTATCACAGGTACCACCAGCTGTCAACATATGACATGTGTTTTCTCCTTTACCTTCTGTGTTCTCTCTAGAATATAAGCTTCATGAGAGCCAGGATGCTGACAGCCTTATTTATCACTGTATCCCCTGCATCTAGCACATTCCCTGGCACATAAAAGATTCTCAATAAATATTTTTTAAATGAATGAATGAGTGAATGCCCAGTGGGTCCCAGGTACCACTCTGAGAAACCACCTTTACCAGGGACTAGTGCACCATGTTGTTAATAAATTGAACATCAATTTGATTCAGAATTAGAAAGACCATGGGACTCATTTCTATCAACAGAAGAAACATGCAAATTTCAGACACAATAAGGACTTCCTACAGTAGGTACTAGGAGACACTTGATCTCCCTAAGGTTGGGGGAGACTAATCACATGTCAGGACTATGATAGGTACACAGAGGGAAGCAAAGCTGAACACAACACAGCACCTTCCCTCAAGGAAATTACAGAGTGGGAAGGCAAGACAGACACCCGCACACATTTTCTGTTTTCCTGACACAAGCAGAATGATATAAAACATAAAATATGAATAAACCTCAGGAGGAACAAATGAACTTTAGCACCTTTGCTGTCTCTGAAATGGTGGCCTGTGTCCTCTGTCAGTTGATTTCAATGGGAGGATGTGAATTATATTGCTTAATTACACCAGAGCACACCAGGATTTTTTTTTTAACATTAATTCCCCCCTGGGTTCCTGATATTTGCCTTACATTATTGCCAAGCACTGGAGAGGAGCAACAAACACAAGAAGGCTCTTAATATTTGGAATTCTCAGCCCTGCTGTGAGTTATTTGCCTTTCCATTTGGAACTGGAGGACGCAAACCCTTCATCTGTTCCCTTGACCTGTGAGCTGAGCTCCAGGAACAAGGCGGCTGGAATACTGTGGTGAGTCATCCGGAGAACACTCTTGGCTTTGCAAGACACCAGAAACTTTCTCATTTGACCCTCTCAACCATCACATGAGGGACATCATGGCTCCTCTGTTTCACAAATGAGGAAACCAAGGCATAGATTGGAGAAGTGTTTTATTTGCCCATAGTTAGACAGTCAGAGCAAAGGTGGGACTAGAACACACATCTGCAAACTCCAAGCCTAAAATGTTTGCAACTAAACATGAACTTTTCACCAGGATATTTACACCTGTGCTGAATCACACAACAACACACTTCATAACTTATCCTTAACAAATATTATTTTTTCCTATTTACAGTTTTAGGTTAGCATATGTGTTTAATTAACATTTCTAATTAAAACCATAATGTGCAAAAGTGAAATATTTTCCAGAACTTACATTTCTTCATATCATATCAAATGATGCCAATTTTTGCACACTAGGTAAATTATTTTAATTTTTCTGGTGACAACTTTTGATAAAATTTTATAGAATGGAACCAGGGGGAATAAGTTGAAAGCTCTTAGCCAGCTCTCTACCAAGGCTCGGAACAGGAAGCAGGAACTGCGCTAAGGGACTTCTTTTTGGAGCTGGGATGGACAAGCACATTCTCTAGGGCAACATGTATATTCCCATAAGAAATTCACTTGGAGGAGACAGGTGGTTGGACTGTATGGAATGTAAGAGAGGACTTTGTTGCCTCATGGTAAAGGAGTGGGGGCGGGGGGGAAGTCTATAAAGAGATGGCTGTAAAGTAGATGAGATTTTAAGTGAGAATTTCTTTGATTTGTTATTCTATTTCCACATGGCCCAAAAGAGGATTAAGAGCAAGTTATAACACTCACCTATTTATGAACATGCATGGCAGGTTGCTCTTACCTGCCATGAGATTTCTCAAAGCTTTAATGATTATACAATTTTTGCCATATGCTTGAGCTACTTCTCCTATTGTTCACCTAATTTTTTACTTTTAATTGATTCATTCTACATGAATAAATTTATGTACAAAGGAACTTTCACATCACTATCACACAGAAAAACAGTATAAGTGATATGTATATGTGTACATATTAAAATAACTACTAAAAAAAACTACTGAGAAATGTTTGTGGGACTCCAATAACCATCTCCTCTGCTGTTGATGGCCTATGTACCATGCTTTAGAGTGTACTAGACTGCACTCTACCAGAACATCTTCACAAATAATTGATAGAATTTTGAAAATTTGTGATAACTTTTAATGGTAGTCTTAAATTTCATAGCTGATTGGTAGACAATTCATAAATTGAAATTGAGTTGTGATAAATGAAGTAGGCTTAACAAACAAAGCAGTAATGAAACAAAAGATACAAGTATATCTTCCCTTTGTGTATCTCCCTTACCCCCATCCCTGAGTGTGCAAATGTACTGGATCTTCCAAAAACCCCAAGATATCACAGGCCCTTTAAATCTCAGACACTGGAGGATTCCTCTGGAGAAGTCCACCATCCTGGCCTTTGTGGTACCTGCAAGCTGATTCTCTGTTGCTGCTTTTCCTCTCTTTCTACTGAGATTGGGATGGGAGTTCCTCCCTTCTCTCTCCTACTATCCTCAAAGACATTTCTCTCACTTGGTTCTTTCAACACTACAACTTGGTGGCCCATCAAACTCAGAACTGGAAACATAAGCAAACAAACTTTTAAAAATCATGTGTGTGAAGGGGCATATTCCTCTTTGTATGAGGGGAGATTGGGCATTACCTCCCTGGAGGTGAAGGTAAACCACATTCTGTCCTTCTACTGCAGCAGGAAGGAAAAAAAAGGGGTTAACTCTCCATCATACAATAAGCTGCATATTTGTGTACTGCTAATTAAAACATGATTTGATTGTTATGGAAGCATCCTATGTGCCAAGCATATCATCTCACTTCATCTATACCATGAGGTGGGCACTGCCATGAGCCCCAGTCTACCACAAACGAGGACATGGAAGCTCAGAGAAGCTGAGCAAGGAGCCCACAATTACCTAGTTAGTCAGTAAGGGGAAAAATCAGGATTTGGACCTAGCACTACTTTGTTCAAGTGCCCTGAGGCTCACGGGGTGATTTGTGGATCAGAAGGACCTTGCAAACTTCAAATAACTGTACAGAGATCAGACTTAATATTGTTTTACCAGGTATAACTCTAATTATTCTCACTTGCAGATAAAAATGAGGGAATGATGTTTCCCCTGATAAACCAGTCAGCATCAGTGTTAAAACATAGCCCCTCTGTCCAGTGGTGCCCATGGTGGTTACTGAAGCTAAAGGAAAAGACATTGGAAATGCCTGATTCTCTTCTAATAATAAAGGAATATGTGGCTGAAATAATACTGACAGAACCCATAATGGCAAATCAGGTTATTTCATACATTGCAGGTGGGAGAACCATTGGGACATCCTTTCTGGAGGACAGTGTGGTAGAGTCCATCACAATTTTTAAGAGCATATAACTCATGACCTAGCAATGCCACTGCTTGATAGCTCTCTTGGAGAGATCCTCTCCCAGGTACTCAAAGAAGCACAACCAAGAAAGTTTGTGGCACAAAAACTAAAAAATGATGAACATTTTATCCAACAAGAGAATGGTTAAACATATACATTATATTGATACTGTGGAGTCTTGTGCAGGCATTGAAAATGAGAAGCTAGAGCTCTGTGAGGGCACCAAAGACTTTCCAAGATGCATGAGTAAGAAGACGGCACAATTGCAGAATAATGAGTATGCATGTACCCTGTAAAGCAAGAGTAAATGACCTGGAAAGACATGAACCAAATGATGATACCAGGGTTAAACTGGTCAACCAGCAGGTGGAAAATAGAAGGGAACTTTTTTGTTTGCTTGTTTGTACTCTTTCATTTCTCTTTTTACAGTGAGAATATTCACATTACCTATGTAACTAAAAAACAAAAATTAATAATGTTCACTTAGATAAATTATTTTTTTCACTTATATCATTATAAAATACAGATATGCACAAAAAGAATGAAATTGTACCATTTGCAACTATGTGGATGGAACTGGAGGGTATTCTGCTAAGTGAAATTAGTCAGAGAAAGACACATATCATATGACTTCACTCATATGAGGACTTTAAGAGACAAAACAGATGAACATAAGGGAAGGGAAACAAAAATAATATAAAAACAAGGAGGGGGGACAAAACAGAAGAGACTCATAATACAGAGAACAAACTGAGGGTTATGGGAGGGGTTATGGGAGGTGGGATGGGATAAATGGGTAAGGGGCACTAAGGAATCTACTCCTGAAATCATTGTTGCACTATATACTAACTAATTTGGATATAAATTTTAAAAAATAAAAAATAAAATTAAAAAAATAATAAAATACAGATATGCAGTTCAGCTCTAAGGAAAAAAATATATAAATTAACACCCAATGATAATCATCATTAACATTTAGCATAATTTCTTTTTAGTTTTTTCTTGCATATACACACACTCACATTTGATTCTTTACATAATTGGGAACTGATACATCTGTTATTTTATTAAATAAGATATTTCCTATATCATGACAGTTTTCTTTTAAATTTACTTAATAGTTTTAAGTGACTGATTTTACTTTAATGTAGTCACTATTTTAAAATTTTTTATTGAGATAAAATTCACAAGACATAAGTATTAGCAATTTAACCATTTTGAAGTGTACAATGTGGTTGTTTCTGATGCCTTTTGCAACCATCACTGCTAATTCCAGAACATTTTCAACACCTTAAAAAGAACCCCCATATCCATTAAGAATTCACTTCCATTACTCCATACCCTCAGCCCCTGAAGATTTATCTTTCTTTTTAAGAGTTTTAAAGTTTTAGCTCTTAAATTTTAAACTTTCATCCATTTTAATTTGTGTATATTGTATGAAACAAGGGGCAGATTCATTCTTTTCGTGTGAATATCTAATTTTCCCAGACTTCCCTTCTCACACTGAATGGTCTTGGCACTCTTGCAGCTTTATGGTTTTATTTCTGAGCTCTCAATGCTATTCCATTTATATATAACTCTACCCTTATTCAGAATCACAGTATTTTGATTCCTGTAGCTTTGTAGTGAATTTTACTTTGTAGTGAAATCAGGAAGCATGAGTTCTCCATCTTTGATCTTCTTTTGTGAAGTTATTTTGGCCATTCTTCTTGGTCCCTTGTACTTTCATATGAATTTTGGAATCAGCTTGTCCACTTTTATAAATGTGATAGTTGGAAATTTGGTAGAGATTGCACTGAATCCATAGATCAATTTGCAGAGTATTGCCATTTTGACGGTACTGTCTTCTAATCCATGAATGTCTTTCCATTTACTTAGGTTTTTAAAAAAATTTCTTTCAACAGTGTTTTATAATTTTCAGTGTATAAGACTTACACTTCTTTGATTAAATTATTCCTAAATATTTTTATTTTTATTATATTGTAAATAGAACTGTTTTCTTAATTTCATTCTAGGATTGTTTATTGTTCATGATTTGAAATACAACTGATGTTTACATATTTATCTTGTATCCTGCAGCTTTCCTGAACTCATTTATTAGCTCTAATAACTTTTTCTGTGCATTCTCTATGATTATGTATGAGATCATGTCATCTGCAAGTAGTAATAGTTGTACTTCTTCCTTTCCAATTTGGATGCCTCTTATTTTTCTTGTCTGATTGCCCTGGCTAGAACTTTCAGCACAATTTGAATAGCTAAAAGCAGGCATCCTTATCTTGTTCCTGATCTTAGAGGGGAGTCTTTGCAGTCTTTGTCCATTATGTATGACGTTAGCTACGGGTTGTTTTATAGATGTCCTTTATGAAATCGAGGAAGTTCCCTTTGTTCCTAGTTTGTTGAGTGTTTTTATTGTGGAGTGTCGGATTTTGTCAAATGCCTTTTCTGTATCAATTGAAATGCTCATGTGTTTTTTTTCCCCCTCTGGTTCTATTAAGGGAATGTACTACATTGATTTTCTTATGTTAAACTTCCTTTGTATTCCTTGGATAAATCCTGGTTATGGTGAATAATCCTTTTTATATGCTGTTAGATTCAGCTTGTTAATATATATTTTAAATTTATTTATTTATTTTGAGAAGGGGGAGGGGCAGAGAGAGAAGGAGAAAAAAGTCCCAAGCAGGCTCTGAGTTGTCAGCATGGAGTGCGATGCAGGGCTCCATTTCATGACTGCGAGATTATGACTTGAGCTGAAATCAAGAGTCGGACACTTAACCAACTGAGCCACCCAGGTGCCCCAGCTTGCTATTTTGTTGAGGATTTTGCAGCTGTATCCATAAAGGACATTGATCTATAGTTTTATTGTGATGTCTTTATCTGGCTTTTGTATTAGAGTAAAGCTGGTCTCAGAATGTGTTAGGCAGTGTTTCCTTCCCTTCCATTTTTTGAAAGAACTTAAGAAGGATTGATATTGATTTTTCTTTAACCATTTGGTCTTGGGCTGTTGTTGTTGTTGTTGTTGGAAGTTTTATTATTATTATTACTCACTCAATCTCTTTACTTATTGTAGATCTATATAGATGTTCTATTTTTTGTTGAGTCAGTTTTGGTAATTTGTATGTATCTAGAAATTTGTTCATTTCAGTTAAGTTGTCTAATTCTTTGGCATATGATTGTTCATAGTATTCTCTTATAATCCTTTCTTATTTCTGTAGAGCAGTAGTAATGTCCTTGCTTTCCTTCCTTATTCTAGTAATTTGAATTTTCTCTCTTTTTTTTCCCTTGGTCAGTCCAGCTAAAATTTTGCCTTTGTGTTGATATTTTTAAAGAACAAATTTTGGGGGTTTGTCCATTTTCTATATGCTATTTCACTTATCTCTTCTCTAATCTTGATTATTTCCTTCCTTATACTTGCTCCAGGTTTAATTTGTTCTTATTTTTCCCTTTCTTTTTTTTTAAAAAAATCTTTTTTTCAACGTTTATTTATTTTTGGGACAGAGAGAGACAGAGCATGAACGGGGGAGGGGCAGAGAGAGAGGGAGACACAGAATCGGAAACAGGCTCCAGGCTCTGAGCCATCAGCCCAGAGCCTGACGTGGGGCTCAAACCCACGGACCGCGAGATCGTGACCTGGCTGAAGTCGGACGCTTAACCGACTGCGCCACCCAGGCGCCCCTATTTTTCCCTTTCTTAAGGTTGAAGGTTAAGATGCTAATCTCAGATTTCTTTTTGATTATATGCACTTACATCTATAAACTTCCCTCTGGCACTGCTTTTGTTGCATCCCACAGCCTCTGGCACGTTGTATTTTCACTTTTTTCATCTCAAACTATTTTCTAATTTGCCTTGTGACTTCTTATGACTTGGATTCACTGGACATTAAGAATGTATTGTTTAATTTCTACTATTTTAAATTTTCCAGATTACCTTCTGTTTTGATTTTCAGCTTACTCCTATTGTAGTTAGAGAAGATATTTCGTATAATTTCAGTCTTTTAAAATTTACTGAGGCTTGCTTTGTGCTCTAATATCTTGTCTACCCTGGAGAATGTTCCATTTGCATATGAGAAGAATGTGTACTTTGTTACTATGGGGTATAGTATTCTACAGATGTCTGTTAGGTCTCGCTATTGTATAGTGTTGTTCAAGTCTGCTCTTTTCTTGCTGATCATCTACTTGTTCTATCCATCGTCAAAAATGGACTATCAGTGTCTCTGACTATTACAGTTGAGCTGTCTCTTTCTCCCTTCAATTCTATTCTTTTTTCATCTATGTATTGTAGGTTTCTGTTGTCTTGTAGACAGCTTACAATGGACGATTTTTTTCTTACCCATTCTGCCAATGTCTATCTTTTGATTGGAATAAGTTCAATGTCTGGACTTCATGGGGCTATTTACATTAATTACTTTTTTGTAGGGACCATAGTTTCTTTTTTCTTTATAAGCTTGTAATTTGGGGTTGATAACTGGACATTTTGAATATGATAATGTGGAAACTCAGGAAGTCAGATGATCCCACTTCCCATGGGTTTGTTGCTGCTTGTTGTGGTGGCTGTTCATTTAGTGGCTTTTCTGAACTAATTTTGTAAAGTCCATATTCTTCTTCATGTGTGGCCACTGAAGTCTCTGTTCCATTATCTTAGTGGTCAGATAATGATTGGACAGAGATCTCCTCTTCGTCTTGGAAGATGGACTGTGTGTATATTGTGACATGTCTTCAACAGTCAGCCAGGAAGTTTAAACTGTGATTTAGCCTTCACTTCTTTGTGCATAATCTCAAGGTCAGGCAGAGGTGAGAGTTTAGGGCTTACTTAGTTCTTTCCTGAGCATGTGCTCATCCCTGTGAATGTACATGGCCTTCTAGATTCCCAGGAATAGGTTGGAGCCTTTTAAAACCTTTATTCCCCAAAGCATCTCATTCCCCTGCCTTTCCTCCCAAGCTTTATGATTAATCTATTGTTTGCCCCAAACATTATTCATCGCCTAAGGCAGCAGCAGCTAAAACATTTGCCTATAAGTGTTTTTGACAAATGCTCCCATGTAGCTGCTTCAGAACTGGGTGAATACTGAGTTAGGTAAAGTAATGGCAAGCCTTTTAAGCTAGTGTTCCAGGGAAACACCAGACTGCTCAAAACTAATAATTACAACTCTTTAGGTTTGTTCTGCTTCTCTGCAGCTAGTATTGGGAATATAAGCTGTTATTTTCAAGGCTACCATGGAGCTGGGGAGCAGGGAATGGACCAGGACCAGTTAAAATATGTTTTATAGAAATTCAACCACTTTTCCTGATTGAGTTTTCTTCTGGTTGCTATTTGCTGTCAGATGTAGATTCTGACTATTTTTACCAGTTTTTTTTTTTCATTGCTTTTATGGAGTGGTGGGCTTTTGGAACCATTGCTTTTGGAACCATTATTTTTGCTGACATCAGTCCACTACAGAGACTTTTAAAACACTCAGTTTAATGGTTGCATAATATTTGTTATGATTTCCTTAACCACTGTTACATTGATGGACATTGATCAGTTGTTTTCATTATACCATGTATAGTGGTGTAATACTTTATTCATCTTTGTACCCATCCCTGATTATTTTCTTAGGCTAGATTCCTCAAGTGAACCGTAGGTGGAAAGATACAAACTTTCAAATCTCATGATATATGTTGTGAAGGCCACTTCTGGATGATGACATTTATACTTCCATTAGCATGTTTGGAAGTATTGCCTCACCACAGTCTTCTCCCTTGTGAATATTGTCAACTAAGACGTTTGTTAATTAGGTAGATAAAAAATAGTATTTCATTGTTTTGTCTTACATATCTCTGATTATCAGTAAGGCCAAAATATTTATGGTGTTTATTTGGTGTCGCCATTTCTTCTGTGAGTTTCTCATCAATATTCTTTGTTGTGAGATGTCTGCCTTTTTAATTATTTATAAGTTATTTACATAGTAAGACTGAATCCTTAATGGCAATAATTATACATATTTAAAAATAAAGAGCTCTAAAGGCACTTCTAATTTCACATACTCAACAAGTTCCCTTTGGTAGTTCTGGGACACTGTATTAGTGTCCTATTACAGCTATAACAAATTACCACAAACTTGGTGGCTTAAAACAACACAAATCTATTTTCTTTCAGTTACAGGGTCAAAAGACCTAAAGTCAAGTAACCAGCAGGGCTGGTTCTTCTGGAGGCCTTGAGGGGAGGATCTGTGTCCTTGTCATTTTTAGCTTCTAAGGACTGCCTGTATTCCTTGGTTTGTGGCCCCCTTTTCCATATTCAAAGCAAATGACTTCGATCTCTGCTCCTGTCATCAGATCACTTTCTCTGATTCTAACTTCTCCTACATCCCTCTTATAATGATCATTCTGATTGTGTCAAACCTACTCAGATAATCCAAGATAATTTCCCTATTCCAAGACTCCTCACTTAATGACATCTGCAAAGTCTCCTTTGTCATATGTATTTGTCAGAACTCTCCAGAAACACAGAATCAATGGATAGGTAGGTAAATAGATAGATAGATAATTTATTTTGAGGAATTAGTATATATGATAGTAGGAGCTGGCAGGTCCAAAATCTGTAGGGCAGGCTGTTAGATTATAGACCTAGGGAAGAGTTGATGTCTTGAGCCTAAAGACAGTCTTGAAGAGAGTTATTTCCTCTTTGAGCGATCCCAGTCTTTCCCTTAAAGCCTACAACTGATTAGATGAAGCCCATCCGCATTATGTACAGTAATCCACTTGATTCAAAGACTACTGGTATAAATGTTAACCATATCAAAAATTACCACCACCACCAAAAACAAATTGCCTTCACTGCAACATCTAGGTGGGTGTTTGATTTTCCAAGGATCATGATATGAACATACTGGGGGTACCATTGTTGAGCCTACCACAGGCAGCCAGGGCCATTTCTTTGACTAAAGAGAGAATGTTCTCTCTTGAGAAAAGATAGATGCTAATTCAGACTAACTAACCCAAACACTTCACAATGCTCCCATTTCCATCAGAATTTTACAGAAACAGAAGGGAATTTTCCCATGATTCTTCTTACCTTCATTATGTGCAGTTTTGAGGAGAATTTCATATCATATTATCCTCAGTAGTAAAAAGAAAGATCTGCTTCTCTGATTAAAAGCTTTTTTCCCCATACTTTTGAAGAAGAAAATCTCTTTCTCTCTCTTTCTCTTGAATTGCTATTCTTGGCAGGAAATATTTTATCAGCTCAGGCTCCTAATTGGATAGGAACATGGCAATTGTGGTGCTTTTCTGTTGTAGGCAGGAGACCTTTAGGTTTGGGGGACTGGAGATACATTTAAGTAGGAATCTGTTCCCTTTTGGTCACTCACAATATTTGAAAATGAGTGTGAAATAGGAGAAATAGGAAGATTCCCAGAGAATTGTTCCAAGTTACTAGAACTTCAGTTCTGAGCTATCTGCTCTCTCCAAAGACAAAAGAAACTGAGCTTCAAGGAAGAGTCTGCTTGAGAAAAAAAATTCTTGCTTCTGTTAAAAACATAAAATAACATTCATTGCTATTATGTGAATGATTAATTCTGCTCATACTCCTTGCTTTCATAAATCTTTTGCTTCTTTACCAGAGGAATTTTCATGGCAATGGAAATCTTTATTCTTTTCTATACAGCATTTCCTTGAGCCTTGGGCTATAGGAGACTTGGTTAGGTACCCAGCTGAGGATTCAGTCTGGCCAGTAACATGGTGTAAGGTGCCCTTATTTTTGGGTGGCATGTAGAGTTCCCATGTGGCATCACATGTGGAATAATCATAATAACAACTGGTGTCTCTTGAAGACTCACCTGTGCCAAGCTGTAAGTTGAATGCTTTATAGACAATATCTTAACTCTTTCTGAAAATACCCCTCCTAGGTAGAGCCCATTTGTCCCCATTTTACAGATGAGGAAAGTGAGGCTTAGAATCATTGAAGGACTCATTTAAGTCAGGTCCCCCATCATTGGAATTCAAGACTGTATGACAACAGAACCATGTGAAGCCCTATTATGTATTTAATCATGTCCTTCCTGCCAACATGCACACACACACACACACACACACACACACAATTTATGTTAAAGTCCTAATCCTTAGTACCTCAGAATGTGACCTTATTTAGAGATACAATCTTTACAGATGTAATTACTTAGGATGAGGTCATAATGAATAGGATGAGCCTCTAATTTGGCATTACTGATGTCCTTATACAAGAGAGGAATTTGGACCCAGAGATGGATATTCACAGAAGGAAGATTATATGAAGAGACACAGGGAGAAGAAGGCCATCTACAAGCCAAAGAGAGAGGCCAGGAGCAGACACTTCTCTCATGGAACTTAGAAGGAACCAACCCTTCCCACACCTTGACCTCAGACTTCCAGCCTCCAGAACTGTGAGACAATGCACTTCTGTTGGTATAGTTGCCCAGTCTATAGTCCTTTGTTATGGCAGCTCCTGAATGTTAATACAGGCCCCTACAGCATAGGACTTTAAATACCCTACTAGTCAGTGCCTCCCGTGAGTGTAGGGCTTGGTTGGCCTCTGGCCTCCAAATGCAGCTCACCATTAGAAGGGCAAAAGAGTGTTGAGGTAAGTGCAGGAAACACACTGCGTCATTTCCATGCTGGTGCCATTCAGGTCTGTGCACAGCTTTGTTGCCCCTTCCTCTTATCTCTGTTTAATCCTGGATGCTCAGAGCCGAGCCATACAACCAGCAAGTGGCAGAGTTCCTTGATTTCCTTGCAGCGTCCTCTCACTTGGGTAGAGCAGGTACTCTCCCAAATGGTACGAAAAGCACATTCTCCCTCCCTGAACTGTGATGATTCTGAAATCCTACCGAGAGTAAGAATCACATGGGAAGTCCTGGGAGGGAGACACATTAGGATTTGAATCCTTGGCATGGATTGTTGCATTGGATTAATCACTTCAGCAGGTGAGAACAAAGCCCCAGGGAAAATGGAACTAGTATGGGTAAATTTTGAAGGGCTGGGGAGAGAGAGAGAGGTAGGAACTGGCAAATTGGAGTGTAGACCTTTACCTTGCAGAAGGTCATTGGTTGAAGGTGAGGAAACATGACTGAGGAGAGCCAAAAAGCACCAAGACGCACTCACCGACTTCACATCTTGCCAGAGCAGGTCCTGGTATGGGGTTAATTGCCCACTTTCCCGATGCTGTACCTGGAAACCTTCCCAGACTGCACATCTGTCAGGACTGGGCAGCGCCCCCTCTGGAGGAGAAATCCGAGGGAAGGTGGGGAGGTGGACAAGTGAACTCTTCCTCTCACATCTCTGCTGCCATGACAGACACCTGGCTGCCCTCCTCCTCCAGAGCCATCTGGCCCAGAACCATCTGCTGGGGCAGTGGGGTGTTCTGAAATAGCTCTGTGCCCCCTTGTCAGTTTGGATGTTTAACTCTCCACTTGGCTCAGCTAATAGGCTCCCAAAGACCCAGGGCATCCCCATTGAGGCAGGAGGAGCTGGCTGGCATGTCCCAGGATGAAGGATTTAGGAAAAGAAAAAGCTCATGCAAGCTGTGTTTGCTCCATTTTCTGCAGTGAATTGGTTATTTTCAGGCATATGTTATCTCACTTAACTCTCCAGCAGCACAGTGAGGAAAATGTCATTACTCAAATGTCACCCATTTCATGGGTGAGAAAAACAAAGCCCTAAAGGTCACTGTGACTTGGCACTTTGAGACAAAAGTCTGAAGTGAGCTTGCCCAGTTCCTCTCCCAATGCCTCAGTAAAGGATTGAAAAGTTTCTGCAGCAGGACGCCCTCGAATGCCTGCCTCAAGTTTCCTCCCACTGAGGGGGAACTACCAGCGAGGTGGGGGAGAGCCCCTCAGAGAACAAAAACCCCACCCATCAGAGACAGGCTGGTGGCCAGGAGCCTCTGCAGCCTTGACTGTGGCTGATGAGGACTCACAGAGAAGTTGGCTTTCTTTCCTCCAAACCAAGCTTCTCACCAGTGCTTTTCAGCCATGGCGGCCATTACAATAACCCAACAAGTTTTGCCAAGTCTGGCCCAGATTTCAGGGCTTTTGATTTCCTTGGTTTAGGGTAGGGCTTGCCCACTGGAATATTTTTAATCACCCCGGGGCTGACAACCATTGGTCTAAAGGAGGGAAAAGGATGAGAGTAGCATTCATATCCACAGTTAGGGGTCGTGGTCCTACCTCACCCACCACTCACCCATCCAAGTGATGAGTCAGCCAATTATTTGTAATGAATTTTACATCTGGCTTAACTCCTTGGTTTGGATGTGGCCCGGTCTATGGGGAGGGATGACTCCTGAAGGAGGAGCATGGCACAGGACACAAGAGGGAGGGGTGATTGAAATTAGATTGGGCGAGCCGCATGAGACAGACGTTTGAGAGGTAACACAATGGCAACCTGCTGGAGGAAGAGAAGAAGGCCTCTTGATTTGCTGGTGGCACAGAGAGCAGATGTGGTGCTGCTAATGCCTTCTGTGCCGGGAGCAGCAGCCAGGCGACTGGGTGAGTTATGGGGCCCAGGCTGCCCCTTCCCCATCCTGGTCCAGCCCCACCAGGGAGCCAGTTTTGGAGGAGGATGCGAACCCCTAAGGGCCTCAGGGTGAGGTGGGAATTGTGGTGAGCGCAAGGAGGTGACCTGACTCTCAAGACAAGATTTAAGGACACTTGGAGAGAAAGCAGGAACTCCATGGTGGAGGCTGCAGGAACAGTGAGTGAGCAGAGAGGAGGGAAAAGCAGTTACTGTTGTCAGCATTAATTTAGTAATAACCGCTTAGTATTTCGTGAGCATTTCCTGTGCACCAGGCATTGTGCTGAGGGCAGAATAAGTTTTACCTCATTTATTCTTTGCACTCTGTGAGGTACCTAATATCACTACCCCCATTTTATAGATGAGGAAACTGAGGCTTGGTGAGGGGTTAAGTGGCAGAACTGTGACTGAAACCCAAGATGGCCAGCCTTCCAGAACCAGGCTCTTGGTCCCTACAGTGGCTGCCTGCCATGGTCAGAGGCTTGCACAGTAGACAGTTGGCTGGGGGCTCTAATCCTGGCTCTCTTACTAGTCGAACCCCGTGGTCTTCAAGTAGAATTTGGAAACCGTAAGTAATGCTTAATCCCAGGGGATGAAGCTGTTGGTTTTATGGCTCCTGAGCCATTCCATCCCTAAGCAGGGCCGAATGCTGTCTTTTAGTTCACTGTGTCCCCAAGGGTAACCAGAGACAATTTGATGGGCAGAGAAGAATGGGGGGGGGGGGGTTTGCTGCTGCAGTGGAGAAGCCGCAGGCGGGAGGGAAGCAGCCATGGGCCCAGGTGTGTGAGAATGCCCGCCTGGCAGTCGTAGGAGCACATGGTGATTGCACTTCTTTGTGCCCCTAAATCAGGCCCTTGCCCCAAGGGGGTCCAAGCCTGTGCTTGTTTGCTGGAAGCACATCCCGGCTTCCCAGAGAGGAGCTGTCATGGTCCAAGAATGAGCCGACCTGGGGGCGCCATAGTGTGCAGTTTTGTAATCTGAAAATAGATCTGTTTCCCCGACCCTTTTATTCCATACACAATGGAATCACCAGGCCACTCTTTCTTTCTCTTTCAAACAACAATGATGCCATCAATATCCTCCTGGGCTCATCTTTATTTGAAGGCCGGGAGGTATAAATTTTATCATTGCAGATAATTCTTCTGGCTACAAAATATTCTAAACAAAGTGAACCACTCCAATTGCCCACTAAGGCAGGTTTTCTTGAATCAAACAGGCTTTTATTTGCTGAGTCCTCCTCCCGCCCAAGCCCTGAACCTTTCTTCATGAGACCAAATGGCCTTTGCCAATGGAGGAAGCCTTTCTGGAAAGTCGTGCAACTTGATTTCAGCCCAGGAACGAGCCCTGAGTGGAAAAGATGGTGGTTTTGAACTGCTCTTCAAGGGCACATTCTCGATATCTGAGTGCAGCAGTTTGCGGAAAGTAGTATCACTTGCCCTGAATTGAGTCATAGAGTGTGAGACTCAGAAGAACCAGAGAGATCACCTAGTAACTAAATTCTAGTCTAATCTTGCATTTTACAGGTGGGAAAACCAGGGGCCAGAGTAAAGCAGTGACTTACCTGAAGTCAAAACTAGCAGGTGGCAGAGAAAGGATGTGAAGCCATGCTCTTTCTCCCAGCCCGTGTATCCCACAGTGTGACATGTGTGGTACAGATGGTGCCCAAAGTGGTTTTTGGTGGCCCATGGCATCAGATGGCATTAAGTCATATTGATTCACCCAGACAGATAAATGGTTCCCTTTCAAGTCTACTTTACTTTTGCTCTGTATATAGCAGGATGAAAGGCTTAGCTTGGTGCTAGCATGCCTTTGATACCTCTGTAACAGAATTTTTCTCCCTTTGTAACAAATGCAGAGCAGACCTCCTAGTGAGGTGAGGTAACAATATCTGGTTTGCATTTAATAACACTGTTTTGTTTCCATTGTGTTTATTTTAAATGTTACCACCTAATATTACTCATTTTCCACTTAGAGCTTTTTAAGGACTGTTTTTAAGTGCCTGTACTTTTCATAAATTAAAAAAAACTTTAAGTTTCTAAAAGTACGTATGTTTAGAGCATTAAGTACGTAACACCACAGGTGCCCTATCAAGTAGCAATACAAATGGCTGAAACTTGCAAACTACTGCTTTTGCACTTGCTGTACTTCCTAAATATGACTTCAGGGCTGAACTAAGTCTTGGAGAGAATTTTCCAGAAAAAGATGCTTGAACTTGAACTTGTAAGTCTCAGCCTTCTTGAAGTATTCTACCAGACATTTATTTCTTTCTTATTCCTGACAGTTTGCTTCTTGCCCACGTGGATGTACGTGTAGGGAGGCTTGTCGAGTACTGTGCTGTCCTGAGGGTCCCAGCTCAGCCCCTCCCTGGCTATCCCCCTGCAAACAAGCCTTTGCCTATCTGCAGCTGACTGTCTTTAACCGCATGTGAGAAAACTTAGGCTGAATGAATCTAGTGTGTCCTTTTAAATTTCTCTCTCTCTCTCTCTCTCTCTCTCTCTCTCTCTCTCTTTCTCTCTCTCTTTTAACTGTGAGGTTGTATATTATAATGGGGGTTCCTGAGCCAGTCTGGAAAGATTCAAATCCTCTTTCTACTCCTACTTTAGCTTGTGCCCTTGGGCAAGTTTATCTAGTTTCTCTGAGCTTTCCCATCTGTATCTATAAATAAAGGATGGTGAAGTGGAAGCCAAGACCATAGAATCTGTGTGCATCTCAGACTCAGTCATGAGATGCAAGTGTCCCAAGGGCATCCGATGAGCTAATCAGGCATGTGGGAGAGAACTGGCTTGTCTTGCCACAACCACCATTAACTTCCTTGAGGGTAAGGTCCCTACAGCACCTAACATACTACAAAGTACCCAATGAGTATTGGTTAAATTGAGTTAACTGAGTCGAATGAAATCAGCTTGGGTTGTACTGCATGGAGTGCTTCTAATCTGCATTTATTTAGCAGATTCTTTTCTGAGCATCCATGACATGACAGGCATCAGTTTTCTCTCCAAGAGGGCCAGCTCTAAGGTCAGCCTAACCTGGAAAGTCTCATGGATCCACTACTTCTGATGTGACCTTGAATAAATTACTAAATGTCTCTGCTTTTTTGTTTCTTCATCTGTAAAAATGGGTCTAATAATAGTACTTACCTTGTAGGGGGTTTTGGAAGAATGGAGGGGATAAAGCAGGGAAAATCTCTTAGGAAAGTGTGAGCACGGAGTACACATCACCCATCATGCCAGAGGGCTGTGTGCTGGGGATGGGGCAGTGAGCAAAACAGGCATGGCCCTGGCCTCGTGACACTCATAGTCTAGCAAGGGAGCTAGACAAAACACAAGTAAGCCAACAAAAATATGCAACTAGAAGTAGTGGCAAGTGCTATGCAAGAAACAAGCAGGGTGCTCTCAGAGAGGCTGATGATGGGACTACCCTTGTGCATCCTGGCATCTGGTCAAGCTTGAGAAGAGAGCAATCAAGGTGAGACCATAGGGGTGAGAACGAACAAGCCCCATGCAAGGTCCAAGCTGTGCATGACTCACTCAGAGAGGAAGATCCTGGATTGAGAATGAGCCAAGAGTGGTACACATGAGCTGGAAAGCACCAGGGATCTCTTTCCCTGGAGTGCTCAAGAAAGACAATTTCTTAAGGCCAGATAAGATGCACTTTATTAGCAGGGATTGACTCAGTTACATCAATCCCAAAGTGATGTAGCTGTTCCTCTTTGGGAAGGACTCATCCTTTCTGCTTTGTTGTATACTTCTAGAGCTTCTGATCACCAAATCAGACATGGCAGTAGTGGGACTCCCCCAATGCTGGCAAGCAAGTCTCTGACACCAGCTGGGTGTCATACAATCCAACTCAATTTTGACACCCTCTACCCGGAGATGGCATCAGATTCCACATCTTAGGGGCTCAGCCCCACAAGACTGCCCTCTGCTTCAGATGCCAGTCTCTTCTCAACTGGCTATAAATCAAAGGTTCCCACGACCCCCTCCCTGGGCTCAATTAATTTGCTAGAACAGCTCACAGAACTCAGGAAACTAGTTTACTCACTAGCTTACCAGTTTACTACCAATATTAAGGGATAAGAATTAACAGTCAGATGAGAAGATGCACAGGGTGAGGTCCCAAATAAAGGAGCTTCTGTCTTTATGAAGTTTGGGACCTGGCATGGTTGCACATGAAAGCATTCTGGTTCCCCAACCTGGAGAATCTCCAGACCCTGGCCTTTTGGGTTTTATGGAGGCTTTATCCTATAGACATCACATAGGCACGATCATTGGTTCTTGGTGATTGTTTAAACTCCTAGCCCCTCTCCCCTCCCTGAACGTCAGGGGGTGGGACTGAAAATTCCAACTCTCCATGGTTCATTCCTCTGGCAACCTGCCCCATCCTCTGGTACCTTCCAAAGTCTCCTCATTTGCATAACCCCAATTGTGGTGGAAAGGGTCTCCTTATGAATTAGAAGGCACTCATATTACCTTTATGGCTCTGAAGTGATTTCAGGAATGAAGACAAGAGACGAAATATTGCCACAAAAGATGTTCCCATTGCTCTTATAACTCAGAAAATTTTAAGGGTTTTGGGAGCTCTGAGCCAGGAACTGTGGACAAAAACCAAATATACCTGAAAAGTACATTTTGGTCATGTGTGTGACCAAATACATATTTCTTATGAATCACAATATCGCACCTGCCATTGTCTATCTGGTGAGAGGTTGGAGAGAACCTTCTTCCACCTGGCAACACTCGGCTTCACAATTCTGCCATTTCGCTAAAGTCAGGAAATAGACCCTGTGGGGAGATACGGAGATGCCTAAAAAGTGCTAGTCCTAGGAGACAAAATTCTCCTTCACCACTTGACAGAAGGTGAAGTGGCCAGGCAGGGTGACCTGCACATTGTGTCAGGCACCACAGAGCTCCACTGGCACCTGGCCTTTGTGGGGGAGATTTGTAGCTTGAATTCATATCTGCATGGGTCAACATGTGAACAAGTCTCCTGTTTAAAACACTATTACAGGCAGATGACTGACTCTGTGCCATTGACATCATAACAGCTGGGTGGTGTTAAAAAAACAAAATTCAGCCAAATAAATGTGAATGTCTAACTGGCTTCATTAAGGGATTCATGAATCAGGAAGCAACCCATATAGCAAGTTGAAAGTTCTCAGGAGTCATACAAAATGGAAGGTTTTTATAGGAAAGAGGGTGGGCAGGGAAGTTATTACCAAAGAAAAGAAAAGATTGCTTCAGGCAAGGTCACCTTCCCTTCGAGGCAAGGGCAGGAGGGGTCTTACCATGCAGATTACCTCATCTTCCTTTGAGGGAAAGAGAGGGCATTCTCCTTGGTGCAGACCAAACAATTCCATATTGATTGGTTTAAAATTCCACTCCTAGAGAGGATGAAACTGCAAGTAAGTCTTGGTTTGCTGTCCTGGGGACAAGTGATTCCACCTTGAGCCTACGGTTTTCTTTTCAATAGTGACAACTTTCTTGGTCTCCTGTGTCTCCAGTTTGGGCTTAAGTACTGCCCTGAAGTTCTTCTGGGCTGAGGTAGAGACAGGTCTCCATTTATGCATTAAGTGAGTAGTAAGAACAACTGACATTGATCCAGTGCTTAGGATTCAACCAGAATATGTTTTCTTGGCCAGCCCTCACCACACCGAGAGAAATGTTATAATTATCTCCATGTTAAAGATGGAGAGGTTGAGTAACCTGCCCAGGACCCAACAGGCTCTAAGTGGCAGTCAGGACACAAACCACACACAGGCTGGCTCAGAGCCTGGGCATGTCACAGCAGGGCAACACTGGCTACTACGTTCAGAGGAACCCAGCAGAACCTCCCATCCCCCAAAGCCCAGCCTGCGTATCAGCAGCCTCTCATTTGGGATAAGACTTACCATGTACTTAGGACATCTGGTAAAACATTCTTTAAGGGCTAGTGCAGGTAGATTGCCCATCTGCTCTGTGAAACCTAAAGAGACTGAGAGATTTCAGGCTGCCTGACCACCTCATTTCATTCGATTAGAGCTGAGATAGGCCCTGTCTCTCTGTACTCATCATAGCCCTTTGTGTATACTTGACATGGTGATGCAGACCCTCCAGGCCCAAAGTGTGTCCCAGGTTCAGCAGCATGGTCCTCACCTGGGAACTTGTTAGAAATGCCAATTCCCAGACCTGGTGAAACAGAATCTTCATCTGAACCAGTTCCATACACCTTAAAGTTTGGGACGCTCTGGTATAGTCCATGATTGATTCATTTATTACAAGCTCTACTTAGTGGTTTTACTTGGACTAGGAGACCAGCAGCTTCAGTGGATGAATCACTGTGGCCTCTGCCCTCCCAGGGCTGAATGGGAGGCAGACTCAGTGCAGGAAGGGCCAAAATGGGGGCAGAGGTGTACCTTGCAGTTCTAAGACTACCATAAGCAAATTGTAATCAGTCTAGAGCAGGATAAAGCATCAGAGAGAGCATCCTAGAGGAAAATGGCATGAGGTGAGTCAGGTGAGGAGGTAGAGATTGGGGTTCCACAGGCAAAGAGGTGCCAACTGAGAAGCTGTTAGTGAAGAAAAGAGGCCTCTAGCTTTGTCTGGCATTGAGCATGGGTTTAGATGAGTTCTACCCCTACTTGCTGCAAAAAATTTTTAATATCTGTGAAATGTCTAGTCATATATTTAGCTTTAAATATCAGTGTGATCTGTCAGGGATTCAGCCTGGTCTTCTCTGCACATGAACTCCAAAACTGCACTTGGCCCCTCCCTACTCCAGTCTGCCCAGTGCCCACCAAAACTGTCCTGTGTGGACACCATCTGCTGGAACCTACCGTGGGGTAAGTGCAGCTTCCCATGGTCACCTCTCCCAGATGTTCAGCATGGGGGACAAGTGCCTCTCTGTGGCTGCTTCTAATTTCATCTGTTTCAGTGGCAATGGTGCTAACTCAGTAACAACTCTTGCCTGTTTCCACAATCTTGTCAATTGTTAAATTGTGCAGAACCACAGGCCATATCTGTAAAGATTTATTCTCCTCTCCTGATGCTTGCAACAAATATGGTGTGGGTCATGCTGGAGCTTTCGTGGAGGGGGACTGGAGGAGAAACAACTTGTCTCCCTATTTGATGACTTGTCTCAGGAAGGCTGGTCTAGTGGCCAGACACAGGGGGTGAGAGCTCTGGGAGGTGTGTCCTAGGTCTGAAAAGAAACTATGTAGCTTGCTTCTCAAGACATTTCTGGGAGAGTAGTGCTGGTGTCTTTGTCACTGGTCAGGTTTCAATAGGTCATTATTATTTTTTTAAGATTCTTATTTTCAGCATTTTAATCCTTCTACCACTTTTTAGTGTGATCCAAATGCTTGCCATCAGACATGACGGTGAATGTGTTTCTGCAGTTCTGATTTCTGGAAAAGAACCCAAATGAACCAACCCAGATTTGAATCTCTATCTGGTTGGATTTTTCAACACCAAGTCCCTCTCCTAGGGTGGTTGAGTTGTGGGAATACTTGATACTTAGAGGAGAGGAAGTAAACCCAATCTTCTAGATTGCTCTATTCCATTTTTTGAGCATCTGGGACTGGGCCTTAGGATATTCAGGCTAGCTTCACATAACTTCTTATTTAAATGTTTTTTGAATAAGATAATTTGCTCAACAAATATTTATTGAATGCCTATAATGTGTCAAGTACTTTTCCAACCACGGGAGAGAAAATGGTGAATATTCTGGTGAGGCATACACGCCACAAACAAGTGAAAAAAGTGAATTGACAAGATGATTTCTGAAAGTACAAGTTTCTAAGAAGAAAATGAGACAAGAAAAATGTGTGAAAACTTCTACCATACAGCTTGGGTCATATGAAGTGTCCATCATGGGCTGAACGAAATCAAACTTCTCAATTCACGTGGGCATTATCTGGCACATGGAAAAGATAATGAAATTTGGAGCTAGCTGGCTATGAATTAGACTCTAGCTCTCACGTGGCACCTATGTGTTCTTGGGTAAGTCACTCAACTTCTTTGTGCCTTGAGGTCCCCATCCAGGACTGGGACTAGGGTGAGACAAGAAAGGCACTTAAGGAACAAAGGTTAAGGAGGCATTCAATGTCAGGGTCATGCAAACGTAGAGTTGGCACTTACAAGGCCATGAGAGTGAGTGTTTCCCTAAACTTTCACCTACATACTTCTCTAGCCTCACCCATGTCCAGGGCCTGTCCCATATTTAAAGTGGGGGAAACCACTGTGCCTACCTCCAGGGGTTACTATAAGTAATTTAAGGATCAACTGGGATGTGAGAAAAGACAGAACATCTTACAAACAGGCAGTTCTTGGTTTCTGCAAGACGAAGGGAGTTCCCAGGATGAAGCTGTGCCAGAGTAGTAGGCTGGGACTCAAACCCTGCCACCTTGTCCCCCTTCCAGTCCTGGGACCTAAAAGAAAGTGGCAGAACTTCCATTTTCTGTGAATTCTCATTTGCACCAAGATATGTACTTACTATTGGGCTGTCTTTGTGCAGAGTAAGACAGCCAGAGGAAAGCCCAGTGTGCATCTCTGCATGAAAGGATTGCAGCCCAAACTTATGGGCATGTGGGTGACAGCCTTTCCTTGGAACCAGGACTTCAACCTTCCTTTGAGCAGACCAGATAAACCACAGAGGGTAGGGCTCCAGAAAGGCAGCTCCATCCCTCCCCAGCCTGGGCAGTGGAATCCCCCATGAAGCCACCCTGCCATACATGATCCAGTGTGGGGTTCCTAATGAAAAATGGCTGGGCTATTAGCGCTTTGCAAATTAAGGGTCCTTTCATTTATTACTCTGCTCTGCTAAGGATGAGCATTAATTTTTTTCTCAAAGCAAATTCACTGGAAACAGACAGTTTAGAATTTATGCTTGTAATGATGGCTACATGGGCCATTAAGACCACCTCTAAGTGAGCTTAATTTGTAGCAGATAAATGTATATGTCTACATATTTTTCAACATAGTTTATGGTGCATCTTGCACAGCTGCGCCCAACTGATTAAATCCTCACAAAATTTAAATAGGAAACCCATTACATAGACAGTATTATAGCCATTCATCATAGAGGCAGTATTAGGTTAACTCTTTCACTGCCAGGCTGGGAGAAGTGCCAGGAATTTTTTTGTTTGTTTTGTTTTTGTTAAGAATGCAGGGGTTTCCTGTTCCCCTGACCTCTTTGCTGCTTCTACCTTCCCGAGGATGCTGAGGAGGTCTTAATCCTCCTTGGTGGATGCACTGAGGAACTTGGACTCTTGCTTACTGGTTGTGGTGGCCTTCACAACCCCAGGTGCACACAATGCATTTATCACATGGTACTGGGCAGAGCATTCGGACTCCAGAAACTCCACCTCAGGGTTCCTTCCAGTCACTGAAACTGCTTAAATCTCAGCAGACCATAATATGCAGCAGCGTGTAGTAGTGATGTCTGGCCGCAGGTGGACGTGGGATTAAGTACCAGCTCTGCTGCTCGCTGGTGGAGTGCAGCCCTGGGCAAGTTATCAGAGAGCTAAGCCATGCCACGTGCTCAGCACAGTCATCAATGGTCAGCGAATGGAATCTTGTAATTTACTGTTACTGTTCCTAATGGATGCTGTCACCACCCTCACTCACAGCCTCCTGGTACCCACCATTCCAGATGCAGGCACCTGAAGCTTTTCGCTTGAGGAAAGTGATGCAACAAAAAGGTGATCAGAGGGGCGCCTGGGTGGCTCAGTCTGTTAAGCGGCCAACTTCGGCTCAGGTCATGATCTCGCAGTCCGTGAGTTCGAGCCCCGCGTCGGGCTCTGTGCTGGAGCCTGCTTCGGATTCTGGGTCTCCCTCTCTCTGACCCTCCCCCGTTCATGCTCTGTCTCTCTCTGTCTCAAAAATAAATAAACGTTAAAAAAAAAAGTGATCAGAGTTGTTCCAAACCCCAGTTCTCTAAATTCAGGCTTTTCCCATGACTACATGTTCACAGTTTTGTTTTGAAAAAGTTTGTATACATAGACTCCCTCAGTATATGAAGTATTTACCTAAACAGTTCCATTAACATCCTTTAGGTTTTTGCTCTAAATGTGTTTTCAGGGTGGGGAGGGTGACTTGAAAGAATGAGTGCCTTATCAACATCCAGTAAAGAAACCAACGTTTCTTGAGCCCTTTCAAGTCACTTAGACCAGACTTCAAGTCTGTCTCCGACACTTACTGCTTGTATGATCTTGGACAAGTTGCTTAATCTCTCTGAGCCTCAGTTTCTTTCTGTGTAAAATGGAAATACTAATAGTACCCAGGGGTACTAATAGTACAATGGGAATATTGTAAAGGTGAAATGAAATTATCCATGTGAAGCCTGTTGGGCTCCACACTTTGGATACAAAGATGCAAGGATCCTGACCTCATTCTCAGTTTGAAATAGAGAATGGGCTGGAATCTAAGGAGTTTTAATACAGTAAGATGTATTTAATGATCGAAATTTATTCACATAGTTACAAGACAGGGTGATAAATTCCGTTTCTAGGAGAGATGGCTGTTGGAGAAGGCTTCACACAGGTAATATCAGTGGTGGAGCTTCACAGGAGGGCAAGGGATGAAGTTTCCAGGCCAACCAGGAAAGGAGGGCATCCAGGGATTGGATGCATAGCTGGGAAAAACCAGGAATCTTTTTAGGGCCTGTGGTCCTGCTGAAGCATTCATTGTAGCACAAGAAAGGAGCAAGGAGGTGGGGAGGTAAGCAGCCTTGGGATCTTGAAGCACCTTGCTTGCCATCATATGAATCTGAGACTTTACCCTGAAGTTAACAGGGAGCCTTTGAAAAGTTTTAATCGAAGCATGATGGGACTGAATTTGCATTTTAGAAGGATCTCCTTTGCAGCCACACGGAGAATAGCTTGAAAGGGAGCAAGAATGGCGGCAGGGGGAGCCTTTAGGAGACAATGGCAGGTGTCTCATTAGCACCAGATGAGGGTCTAGGGTGGTGGGAATGGGAGTGGAGAGACACCTCGGAAGGGGAATCATCAGATTTGGTGATTGATTAAAGGTGAGGAGGGAGGGGGTTGGCAAGGAGGATGCTGAGCCTACAGCTCGGTGCCAGCTGAGGCAGAAAGGAGATTTGCTTTGTGGGGGAGGGCGAGAAAATGGAGCCAGTTGGGGACATGGTGTGTTTTAGGTGCCTTTGGAGTAAATTTGAATTTCTATTTATTGATCTCACTTCTAGCAAGGATCCCTTGGTCTGAAACAATACCTCCTAGGAGAAGAGAAATTGACGGATGGGTAATTTGCTCTAAAACCCCAGTGGATGATTGTTGGCACCCAGCAAATCTCCTTCCTGTAAACTGCTTTCAATACAGTGAGGGCTCTGACTGGCTGTTTATTAACTCCAGGGTCACAAGTAAGCAGCATGCTTCAAAATGTGACCAATTAAGGGAAAAGCCGAGATGTAGGACTGTCTCTCTCTGGGTGTTTGAAAGGAATCAAGTGAAATGTCCTAAGTGTTCAATTTCACCTGTCAGAGTTACCAGTTGTCACTGATGGGTGTCCAGTTCTCTAAATCTGTGCAGTTCATTAGCACGTCGCCCCTCTCCTAAAGAACTGTGTGATTCACTCCCTGGACATCAGTCAAGGGAGCAAAGCAGACACTTTCCTTTTCCTCCTGAACAAAAAGCATTTTTCCCTCTATCTTGAATGAACAGGCACTAATACTTAAGTACCTAGTATGTGCCAGGCATCATGCTAATAACTTTATTACAGCTCTAAATGATGACAGCAATAAAAGTCACAACTGTTTAGTGCTTATTCTTGGTCAGCACTGTGCTAAGCCCTTGAGATGCATTATCTATCTCATTTAACACTTTCGACAACTCTTCAAGGCAAAGCCTGTGATTATCCCCATTTTACTCATGAGATGATTGAGGCTCGAGCAGGTAAGTAACAAGCTCACCATGTAGTGAGTGGCAGGGCTGGGATTCAAACCCAGGACTGACTGGCTCTGAAGCCATGTCTTGGCGGCTACACCATGACCATAGGCTCTTTACAGACCCTTTGGCTGCATGAGTCACATCACTGACATGGCTGCATGCCTCCTGTCACCCTCACTAGACACTGAGAAGCTGAAGGACAGGACCTGTCACACTGCAGCAGAGTGCACATAGTAACATAGTAGGTGCTCACTAAATGTTTGCCAAACAGGAATGACCCCAGTCTCCCTCTGCCCTCCCTATGCTTCCAGAGAGCCCTTCTGCCTGAGAGGTGCCCCTCTTCATCCTTCACTGTCTAATTATCTTTCCTCCTCCCTTTTTTTCAAGTTTACCCCAGTTTTACCTCCTCCAGGAAGTGCCCCCGATTAACTTCTTTTCCTGGTCCTTCCGGGCACCTCAATCCAAGATTCCTTTGACTTCCATGTCCATGTATACTGGTCTAACAGTTTCTTCAGTCCCTGTGTGTGTGCCTATGTGTATGTGCGTGTGTGTGCATGTGTGTCTATGTGCATGTGTGCATTTATGTGTGCACCAACATGTGTGTGCATGTTTATCTGTCAGTCCTTGAATAGATGCCCTGTTCTTTCAGCCCAGGGATCACTTCTTCTATTTCCTCCAGTGCATAAAAGTCATCACTGTGACAGCCTGGACAACCCATTATCTAGTTATTCTATCTCAGTCAAACTTAATCTGTTCTTTGCCACTTAGACTGCATGATCTCAAGCAAGGTAATTAAAATATAGTGATCAATTTTCTCACCTACAAAATGGGGGCAATAGAACCCCTCTCAGAGGATTAATTTGAAATATAAATGAGATTATACATAGACAGCTCTTAGTACATCATTTGGCACTATGTAGGTGCTTAATAAACGGTAGATTTTATTATCATGGAGTCAATAAGGAGGTGTAGAGAGGCCTGTGTGTTGATAATATGAGCCATCCCTCACATGTTCAGATTTCTCCATTCATTGCCTCTTTTGATCCCTGTAACCACACTGAGGGACAAAAAGAGAGGGAGAGACAGACTGAGGTAGAGAGAGGAGAGTTTCGTATCACTGTGTGTAGTTGTTAGTGCTGGGAAGAAACTCAGGGCTATCCTAGGGCTTATGGATGGGCTCTAGAAGATTTCTGAACCCCTGAAATCAAACATACATTATTTTTGCATGTATGTTTATGTGTGCCCTGCTGGGGAGAGGACCCCATTGCTTCATTAGCTCTTCAAAGGGCCCCACTGCTCCCTGAAAGCCTTAGAACCATAGTCCTAATTCAACTGTTCACATTTTATACATGAAGATACTGAGGCCTGGAGAGGGAAGGGACATGATCCAATGCTCACAAGTTAGGCAGAGTGGGGCCCGTCTGGGACCTGGTGTCCTTGCTCCCAGGCTACAGCTCCATCTACCTCCCAGACTCAGCCTGGTCTAGGCGGTGTCAGGTGAGGACAGCCAGGAGCCTTAATGAGGGCAGCTTGGCTGAGGACGTCACCACAGCAGGAGATGAGAACTTCAGGGCAGGGGACCTGGAGCCTATTAGAACCTGCTTGTTGTGTGAGGTGGACACTAATTGCACAGCCAGGGAGTCATTGACTGACCATTGGGACCTCAGTGGTGAGCTCACTGAAAAAACTCTGAAGCTGTTGATGACTCTGGGAAAGCAGGACAAGAGAGCCAACATGGGGACAGAGCCTGCGGGACAAGCAAAGGGCAGCTCACGGCTTTTATGTATCATTTGTTATTTCTGTGTGTGTGTGTGTGCGCGCGCAAGCACGCATTTGGAGAGAGAGACAGAGGAAGAAGGAATGGGAGGCATACATTCATACATACATACATTCATAAAGACCACACGCACATATGCACACACCTTCCCAGAACACACATGCACACACCTGCTCAGGCACACAAACCAGCACACACATGCATACATCTGCCCAGGAACACTCACACATGCACACACCTGCCCAGACACACACACATGCACATACCTGCCCAGGCATCCACACATGTGCACACACCTGCCCAGGCACACAAACAGGCACACACCAGCCTGGGTACACACATAGGTACACACACTCACACTAGGATTTAGATGTTGACGAGTTGAGCTTCTCTCAGAGGAGAGCCTCCCACCTGCCTCCCACCTGAAAATACTCGCGTGTGAAGGAAATGGGTTTTGGAGACTAGCAGAAAGGAGCTTGTAGGAGGCTCCTGAAAGGGTTTCAACCCCACAGGCCTTATGATGATGGGCGTACCAATCAAAATAATCTTTAAATGCGGACAACACATTTCTAAAGTTCTTTCACGTACATTTTCCCACTTGAGTCTCAAACAACCTGGGGAGGATGGTGCATGTTTAATATTTATACCACATTTACTTAGCTTGAGTTATTTGCCATTTTAGCGTGATTTCATTGCTATATACATGAGAACTAAAAACTAACACAGCCAAGGATTTTTTTAAATTTCATTTGTATGCACCACACCACAAAGGCATTCAAGATTTTTAATTAGCTATTGATTTGGATTTCATGAAAAAGACTGTGTACACGTATTCAGAAAACTAAAATGCAGCAGTGTGTGGTGTGCTTGTGTTTTAACTTACACATGGCCAAAATTTTAAACAATAAAAATAGAATTTCAAATAAAAAATGAAGATTTGTTCTCCAGCTTCCTCTAAAAGACCCATTCTCTGAACATAATCCAAAGGTTTGATTAGCCTTATTTCATAGTCCCAGAGAGGGGAAGCAGTTAGCTTAAAATCACACAGCAGACAGCACTGAAGCCCTGCTCTTGAGTAGAGGTGTGGCCCACTCCTGGCCAGTTTTATGCTGGTCTGGAAATTATGGTCTGGATTCAACCTCAGCAAAGTTCAGGTAAAATACTGTGTACATGCATTTTACTGTGGAAATGACTCGCATGAATTTTAACACCAGATTTTCAGGGGAAATCTTAAACAACCAAGAACATTAGGAACCACAGCATTAGAGGTAGCCACTGGAGAAGTACAGTTGCCAGTGTTATGGTTGTCATCCCAAATTAGGAATTTAAGAAGAATGAAAACCAAAAAGCTGGGCATTTGGGTCTGGAGTATACCATGATGCTCCTAGATCATCAGGATTAGTGGTTCTCAAATGTGATCCCTGGACCAGGAGCATCAATACCACCTGGCAATTCCTTTGAAATACAAGTTCCTAGGCCTCACCCCAGACCCCCATGGTGGGAAACTTTGGAGTGGGGCCCAGCCATCGGTGGGCTAACAGGTCCACCAGGTGAAGCTGATCTTCATCACTGATGTTTGAAGACCATCATTCTAGGTCTTTCATTTAGGAAAAAAATTAAGTTTCTAGTTTGAAATGGTTCATTGATGTTTTAAAAATGTTCTAGGTTAGGTTTATGATTCAATTTTAAAAATGGGATTTTGTTTTTCAAAAAATTAGTGCAGCTAGTTTACATCTGAGGTCAGGGCTCAGGCTAGCTCTGGTCCCACCCCACTTCCTCCCCCAGCCCTGCTGCAGTCACAAATCACCTCTGGAATGAGCCCCTCCAGCAGCAGCTTGCTGGGAGGTCAGTCAAGAGTGCTCAGAGAGTGGCCTAATGTAGGTCAGACACTCCACTAGGGCCAAAAGAGGACAGCACAGGGGCAACAATCACCCTTAGGCCACCACCTAGAGAGCCCTACACAACTATTCTGAGTGCTGGTAGGCTGTGAGCCAGCTGAGTGCCTGGCAGAGGGCTGAGAAGAACCCCCTGTTGTCACACGACTGTCATCAGCAGAGTCTTCTATGCCACCTGCCTACAGGGCTATTAACACAGAAGCACAATGTGTCTCCAACCAGGCTTCTCTCCAGAGTGTTCTCCTTCTCGTCTGAGTCATCCCCTCCAGCCCAGTCTGGTTCTCTTATTCACCCGCTGGCCTCTGAACCGTCTTTGGAGAACCAGTTCAGAATTGACCTCCTCCAAGAAGCCTTCCCAGACTTCTCCAGCCTATCTCCCTTCTCTAAGTGCCCATTCACATTATTAATATTTCATGATGTGGGGCTTAATTGCTTTCTTTTAATTGTGGGTTTGGGTTCATCAATTTCCATTCATTATTTTGGTTCATTTACACATTCCAAGCCAGCCATTCAGTAAAACACATTTTGGATGTCTTCAAGCATTGTGCTAGAGGCTCAGAATGATTCAGAACCATCTCTGCCTTCAAGGATCTCATGGATTGATAAAAATAACAGCAGCTGCCACCAGTACAACCTTGCTAAGCAGGTTAAAGCACTATCAGATCACATCTACAATCTAAAATTATCTTGTGTCTTCATTTGTTTACCTCTTTGTTCACCATCTCCACTAGCAATGAAGCTGACATCAGAGCTGACTGCTAGGTCACAGAGTAGGGATACAGCTAATTTTGCAAGAAATTGCCAAAGAGTTTTTGAAAGTGCTTGTAACATTTTACACACCCACCAGCAATATAGGACAGCTTTCATTGCTCTACATTGTTTTCAACATTTTGTGTGTGTGTTTTTAATTTATTTTATAAAGAGAGGGAGAGAAGAGGGAGAGGGAGAAAGAGGGAGAGAAAGAGAGAAAGAAAATCTTAAGCACATTCCATGCTTAGCGTGGAGCCCAACACGGGGCTCAATCCCATGATCCTGGGATCATGACCTGAGCAGAAATTAAGAGTCAGATGCTCAACTGACTAAGCCATCCAGGCATCCCTGTTTTCAACATTTTGTGATGACAGGCATTTTAGTGGGTATAAAGTAGAGTCTTATTAGAGTTGTAATTTGAATTTCGCTGATGACAAATGGTTTTCATAAGCCTATTTGTCATTCAAATATATTTTTATGACGTGTCTTTTCAAGTTTTTAGCTCATCTTTTTGGGTATTATATTTCTTTTAATTATTGAGTTGTAGGAGATGATAGAAGATAGGTAGATGATAGACAGAAGATAGAGCAAATATAGATATACTACAAGCCTTTTGTCAGATGTATGTCAGATATACCAATACCTTTTTCCAGTATATAGTTTGCCTTTTCTTTCTCTTAAAGATGTCTTTTGGTGAACAGACATTTAAAATTTTAGTGAATTCAAGTTTACCAACTCTTCATGGTTTATGCTTTTAAGGCCTTGTCTGAGAAATCTACTTCAAGACCATGAAGATTTTCTCATAGGTTTTCTTCTAGAAGCATGGGGCTGTAGAGTTTGGGCATTTACATTTATGTCTTTGATCCAGTATAAATTGAATTTTTGTCTGGTGTAAGGTGGAGGTTAAAGTTAATTTTTCCCTGTGCAGTTATGTATTTGTTCCAGTACCATTTGTGGAAATACTTCTTTTATTCCACTAAATTGCTCTGATACTTTATCAAAAATCAATTAACTATATAGGCATACCTCAAAGATACTGCAGATTCAGTTCCAGACCACCGCAATAAAACAAATTGTCTCAATAAAGTGAGTCAAATGAATTTTTTTTTGTTTTCCCAGTGCATGTAAAAGTTATGTTTACACTATTCTGTTGTCTGTTAAGTGTGCAATAGCATTATGTCTAAAAAGACAGTGTACATGCCTTAATTATAACATATTTATTGCTAAAAGGTGCTAACCAGCATCTGAGCTTTCAGCAAGTTGTAATCTTTTTGCTGGTAGAGGGTCTTGCCTTGATGCTGAAGGCTTGGGTGACTGCAGCAATTTCTCAAACTAAGACAATGAAGTTTGCTGTGTTGATCGACTCTTTTCTTCTTTCACAATTTCACGATTTCACTTCTTTCACGATTTCTCTGCAGCATGTGATGCTATTTGGTAGCATTTTACCCACAGCAGAACTTCTTTTAAAATGGAGACAATCAAGGGGCGCCTGGGTGGCGCAGTCGGTTAAGCGTCCGACTTCAGCCAGGTCATGATCTCGCGTTCCGTGAGTTCGAGCCCCGCGTCAGGCTCTGGGCTGATGGCTCAGAGCCTGGAGCCTGTTTCCGATTCTGTGTCTCCCTCTCTCTCTGCCCCTCGCCCGTTCATGCTCTGTCTCTCTCTGTCCCAAAAATAAATAAACGTTGAAAAAAAATAAAATGGAGACAATCCGGGGCGCCTGGGTGGCGCAGTCGTTAAGCGTCCGACTTCAGCCAGGTCACGATCTCGCGGTCCGTGAGTTCGAGCCCCGCGTCAGGCTCTGGGCTGATGGCTCGGAGCCTGGAGCCTGTTTCCGATTCTGTGTCTCCCTCTCTCTCTGCCCCTCCCCCATTCATGCTCTGTCTCTCTCTGTCCCAAAAATAAATAAACGTTGAAAAAAAAATTTAAAAAAAAAATAAAATAAAATGGAGACAATCCTTGGGGCGCCTGGGTGGCGCAGTCGGTTAAGCGTCCGACTTCAGCCAGGTCACGATCTCGCGGTCCGTGAGTTCGAGCCCCGCGTCAGGCTCTGGGCTGATGGCTCGGAGCCTGGAGCCTGTTTCCAATTCTGTGTCTCCCTCTCTCTCTCTGCCCCTCCCCCGTTCATGCTCTGTCTCTCTCTGTCCCAAAAATAAATAAAAAACCTTGAAAAAAAAATTAAAAAAAAAAATGGAGACAATCCTCTCAAACGCTGCCACTCCTTTATCAACTAAGTTCGTGTAATATTCTAAATCCTCTGTTGTCATTTCAACAATGTTCACCACATCTTCACCAGGAGTAGATTCCATCTCAAGAAACCACTTTCTTGCTCATCATAAGAAGCAACTCCTCATCTGTTAAAGTTTGATCATGAGATTGCAGAGATTCAGTCCCACCTCCAGGCTCCACTTCTAATTCTAGTTCTCTTGATGTTCCCACCACATCTGTAGATACGTATCCCACCGAAGTCTTGAACCCATCAAAGTCACCCATGAGTGTTGGAATAAACTTCTTCCAAATTCCTTTCCATGTTGATATTTTGAATTTTCCCCATGAATCATGAATATTCTTCATGGCATCTAGAACAGTGAATCAATTAGTTTTTTTTTTTTAATTTGAGTATAGTAGACATACAATGTTACATTAGTCTCAGTTGTACAATATAGTGATTCATTTCTCTATGTGTTACGTTGTGCTCACCACAAGTGTAGCTATCATGTGTGGTGAATCAATTTTTTTAATGGTATCTTTTGAGGAACAAAAGGTTTTAATTTTGATGGCATCCAATTTATCATTTTTATATAGTTATTGTTCTTTGCTCTTTGTGTCCCACTTAAAAAACCTTGGCTTACCCAGAATGTGCTCCTGTCTTCTTCCAGGTGTTAGATTTTAGGTTTAAATATACAGTTCATCTCAAGTTGATTTTTGAATATGGCGTGGGGTTCTTTTTTTTTTCTCATATCACTATTCAGTTGTGATATGAGACACTATGAGTTGTGATGTGACACTATTTGCTGACAAGACTTTCTTTCCCAACTGAATAATTTTGACATGTTTGACTAAAAACAATTGACTGTATAAAGTAATTGTTCATTTTTTAGAAAACTCTTTTTACTCTGCTTTCATATTGAATCATTTCTATTGATCTAGCTCCGTGTTTCCTGCCCCTTTATTCTGCCGTCTTCAATCTGTTGTTAACACCATCTAGTGAATTTTTCATTACAAATACTGGAATTTTCAGTTTTATAATTTCTATTTGATTTTTTTTCATAGTTCCCATTTCTCTGCTGGAATTCTCCATTTCTGTGTTCATCATATACATCTATTCTTTTTTAGTTTTTGAACATATTTATAATAGCTGATTTAGGGCCACTTTGCTAATTCCAATACCTGTGCCATTTAAGAATCTGTTTCTATCACTACCAATTTCCTTTCTCTCTATTTTGGTTGAGATATAATTTTTTTTAATATATGAAATTTATTGTCAAATTGGTTTCCATACAACACCCAGTGCTCATCCCAAAAGGTGCCCTCCTCAATACCCATCACCCACCCTTCCCTCCCTCCCACCCCCCATCAACCCTCAGTTTGTTCTCAGTTTTTAACAATCTCTTATGCTTTGGCTCTCTCCCACTGTAACCTCTTTTTTTTTTTTTTCCTTCCCCTCCCCCATGGGTTTCTGTTAAGTTTCTCAGGATCCACATAAGAGTGAAACCATATGGTATCTGTCTTTCTCTGTATGGCTTATTTCACTTAGCATCACACTCTCCAGTTCCATCCACGTTGCTACAAAAGGCCATATTTCGTTTTTTCTCATTGCCACGTAGTATTCCATTGTGTATATAAACCACAATTTCTTTATCCATTCATCAGTTGATGGACATTTAGGCTCTTTCCATAATTTGGCTATTGTTGAGAGTGCTGCTGTAAACATTGGGGTACAAGTGCCCCTATGCATCAGTACGCCTGTATCCCTTGGATAAATTCCTAGCAGTGCTATTGCTGGGTCATAGGGTAGGTCTATTTTTAATTTTCTGAGGAACCTCCACACTGCTTTCCAGAGCAGCTGCACCAATTTGCATTCCCACCAACAGTGCAAAAGGGTTCCCGTTTCTCCACATCCTCTCCAGCATCTATAGTCTCCTGATTTGTTCATTTTGGCCACTCTGACTGGCGTGAGGTGATATCTGAGTGTGGTTTTGATTTGTATTTCCCTGATAAGGAGCGACGTTGAACATCTTTTCATGTGCCTGTTGGCCATCCGGATGTCTTCTTTAGAGAAGTGTCTATTCATGTTTTCTGCCCATTTCTTCACTGGGTTATTTGTTTTTTGGGTGTAGAGTTTGGTGAGCTCTTTATAGATTTTGGATACTAGCCCTTTCTCCGATATGTCATTTGCAAATATCTTTTCCCATTCCGTTGGTTGCCTTTTAGTTTTGTTGGTGGTTTCCTTTGCTGTGCAGAAGCTTTTTATCTTCATAAGGTCCCAGTAATTCACTTTTGCTTTTAATTCCCTTGCCTTTGGGGATGTGTCAAGTAAGAGATTGCTACGGCTGAGGTCAGAGAGGTCTTTTCCTGCTTTCTCCTCTAAGGTTTTGATGGTTTCCTGTCTCACGTTCAGGTCCTTTATCCATTTTGAGTTTATTTTTGTGAATGGTGTGAGAAAGTTGTCTAGTTTCAACCTTCTGCATGTTGCTGTCCAGTTCTCCCAGCACCATTTGTTAAAGAGACTGTCTTTTTTCCATTGGATGTTCTTTCCTGCTTTGTCAAAGATGAGTTGGCCATACGTTTGTGGGTCTAGTTCTGGGGTTTCTGGTTGAGATATAATTGACATAATACATAATTTTGAAGTGTACAACATAATGATTTGATATATGCATATACTGTGAAGTGATCACGAAAATAAATTTAGTTAGCATCTATAACCTCACATGAGTACAAATTCTTTTTCTTATAATGAAAACTACTCTCTTAGCAAGCAACTTTGGTATATACAATACAGTGTCACTAAGTATTTAACTACCAATTTCTTGATTATGGGTCACATTTTCCTACTTTGCTTGCCTAGTAATGTTTTATTGCAAGCTGGATATTGTAGATGATGTGATATAGACAGGCTGGATTATGTTGTTTTCCTTTAGGGGATGTGAGTTATTAAAGACATTTAAATTACTTGTGAATCCTCTTAATCCCATTTGGCTTTGTTTTATTTTTTGGTAGGACTGGTGTAGGAGTGGTTTATTCTAGTGTTTTCATTAATCATGAGTTGTGGCCCTGAATCTAGGGAAGTGGTTCTCACCGGAGGGTGATTTTGTCCCCCAGAGGGCATTTTGCAATGTTTAGAGTCATTTTGAGTTGTCACAAATGGAGGTGTTATTGGCATCTAGTGGGGGGAGCAGCTAAACATCGTACAATGTATAGGACAACCTTCACAACAAAAAATTATCTGTTCAAAGTATCAGTAGTGCTGAGGCTGAGAAAGCCTGCTGTAGAGTTTGGCCTTACTCTAACACATGGCCATTCAGCAGTCTTTCCTGAGATGCACACTGAGTCTTCTCTATTCTAGCTGAGCTGGACTGCCAAGCCCTGCACAGCCTCTGGCATTATCTGTTTTGTTCTCAGACCCTAAGCAGCTTCCCTCTGCTAGCCCCCACTGAGTCCTGCTCTGGGCTTCCAAAGACCAGGCTTCACCCAAAGCCCCATGGGACATGCCCACACCACCTTATGGCAGCTCTCCTCTCCAGTGCCCCACACCACAAATTCCAACCACTGCAGCAGCCCAGACTCCAAACTCTGCTCAGTTTCATCAGACCACTGCAGTCTGCTTGGGTTTCCCTCTTTCTGCTTCACTTTGAAAAGTGTTCCTGGGCAAACATGCTGGGAAACAGACGTGGTGTCTTCCTGGTAAGTGTTTCCCTTCTTTTAGGGGTCGTGGTTCTGTACTTCATGTAGTGCCAGGAAACAATTGCCCCATTCATTTTTTTCATTTCTATTTTGATGATAGGGAGAAGGCAAGTAAGGTACTCAAGGAGTTTTTAAAAACACAGCTTCTCTGAGCCCCATCCTGACAGATTCTGACCCATTGGTCCAGGCTTGGACCTGGGAACTTCTGTTTTAAAAATTTTAAGAAGATGCTGATTCAATACCTAGTTTGGGATTCACCACTCTAAGCCCCACTGGGACCACATAGGACAAGCAGGGCATTTTTCCTTTCTCCACGGTCCTCAGATGCCAGATGCCTTCCACTGGGTAGAACAGTATTGCACTACAGATTTGCTGCTTCAAAGGGGTGGGGTGTGGTCCACACTTGACACGCTATACACAGGAGTAGCTACAGAACCTGAGAGAAGAGGGCACCTGTTGGGATGAGCACTTGGTGTTGTATGGAAGCCAATTTGACAATAAATTATATTTAACATAAAAAAAAACTTGACAGAAGTCTTCACCTGATGGTGAGGTATCTTCAGTCCTTCATCATTCTTGACCCTCCCCACCCCAGCAGCAGGTTCCAGAGGCTCTGTGCTCATTCTATGTCTGGGGACCTTGAGTCCCTTTGGATTCTTTCCTGTTGTGGCTTCTGGACTACCAGTTAAAGTGTCTTGCAGCAGAACATCACATCTTCCCTGAGGGCTCCCAAGACCCAGTTCTGAGATAGAGGAGATACTCACAGACTCACTGTTTGTTCACTTCACACTTAATGGTAATTTATGAGTTTTAATCATTATGCCACATAGGGAAAATATGGTGAGGAGTCATTTCAATAAGTAAATCCATCTATTTTTATACCTTGGGCCTCATAGAGATGAGCATCTTCTCTAAATGATCTGTTCCAAAAGCGTCATTAAGTGTTCAGAGAAGAGAGGTTCACAGGCATCCTCCCTTCCCTACCCCAAACAGGAATTTCCAAAAGCTGAGGTCCAAATGATCCATAAATCCAACCAGTGCAGCTCTCCTCTAGCTCAATATGCAGTCAACTTTGCAGAATGAACCTGGACTGATGAATTCACTACTGTTGTGTTATATGGGCCCAGCCCAAGATCTTACAGACATATTTTACTCACTTATTCATACTCAGTCCTTATTTTCTTTGCTCATTCATCAATCTCCTCATTGACTTATATGTTAATCCATGAACACATCAAAAAAACAGTATTCATCCTTATTCCATGATAGGCACTGTGCCTGGCTTCATGAATATGGAGGTCAATAGGTAGTCACTTACTCACCCATTTATTCCATAAATACTTACTGAGCACCTACTGTGTGCCTGGCATTAGGGACCCAGTAGTAAAGAATGCAGACAAAGCTACTGTTCTCATGGTTTATTTTGTAAACTAGAGGAGAACACAAATAAACAAGTTAATAAAAAAATAAATAAGACTATGTTCGAAAAACTAAGTGCTGTGAAGGAAATAAGGAGGCAAAGGAAGAGGGAATGGTCAGGGCAGACTCCTCTGTGAAAGTGACATTTGAGCTGAGACCTGAGTGACAAGAGGTGAAGAACTGGAGGCAGAATGTTCCATGTAGGGGTGCCTGGGTGGCTCAGTCAGTTAAGCATCCAACTCTTAGTTTCAGCTCAGGTCATGATCTCACGGTTCAGTTAATGAGATTGAGCCCTCCTTCAGGCTGTGTGCTGACAGTGAGGTGCCTGCTTGGGATTCTCTCTCTCTCTCTCTCTCTCTCTCTCTCTCTCTCAAAATAAATAAACTTAAAAAAAGAGAATGTTCCATGTAGAGGCATAACAGATGCAAAGCTCCCAGGAAATGCAGTGTAGTTAGAACACTGTGGATAAGATGATGAGGTCAGAGAGGTAGGCAGGGGCTAGAGTATATGGGGTCTTACTGATTAGGCAAGAGCTTTGACTTTTTTCTTCATAGGATATCTGTCTACTCTATTTATTTAATTTATTTTCTATTTATATCAGTTTGGATGTTTATTTTACACTTTGAGTTATAAACCAATACTACTTTATTTATTTTCTTGCTCAAATTGTTCCAAATTTGGCCACTGGGGCTCTTTCCATTTGCTCCTGGGTCTCTCTAAAATACTACTATTGTGATTTTTTGGTTGTTTGATTTTTAGGTTTTGTTTGATTTTTGTTTTGTTTAGTTTAGTACTTCCTTACTTCTTAGTGCTACAAGATGCTTCAGTTTAGTACCTTTGGGTTTGATTCCAAGTGCAAGAAGAAGCCATTGGATTTATCTGACCTGTCTAAATCCGGCTGCTATTGGTGACAATCTCCCCAAGGCTTTCTTCACATGCTTGATCCAAGGACCTTCCTCTCCAGTCCAACCAGCCACCTTACAATCCTGCCATGGCCCCCACACATTTGCTTCCAGGATGGCCTCTCTCTACTCTCTTCTTCTTGGGAAGATGGCATCTTTATCTTCAATTATTCATGCTTCCCAATAAGCATTCCCTTTGCTGTGTGAAGGTGCCAGCTCCTCTCACCACAGGGGTAGAGTATATTTCCACCTTGACATTGGGCTCAGTCATATCTTATTCTGGATGAGGCAGAAGTGACAAGGTACCAATTCTAAGCCTAGCTGGGTTTTTTTCAAGAATTTTATTTATTATTTTATCTAAGTTTATTTTTAAATATAATTTATTGTCAAATTGGTTTCCATACAACACCCAGTGCTCATCCCAACAAGTGCCCTCCTCCATGCCCATCACCCACTTTCCCCTCTCCCCCACCCCCCATCAACCTTCAGTTTGTTCTCAGTCCTTAAGAGTCTCTTATGGTTTGACTCCCTCCCTCTCTGTAACATTTTTCCCCCATCCCCTCCCCCATGGTCTAGGTTTTAAGCAGCCTTGTGAGTTTCCTTTTATTCTTTTGCACCTGTGCTATCATCTTAAGATTATGCCTGGGCTAACATGTCCATCCCACCCTACAGTTTAGAGCCACCCATCCAACCTAGCACAGACCACACCCCTAGCTGACATTTACTGTCATAAACACTTATTATTTTACGCACCTGAGGATTTGTGATTGTGTGCTATCCAGATTGTTCATTCACAAATTGATAATCCTTCAAGGCTTGACTCAGTGCCACCTTCCTCCACCTTCCCTTATATCTGGGAACCCCACTCATTTATGCCTTTCTAAATGTTGTCATATTTTGTAGACATTTCAAGGTAAAATTTATGGAATAATAAACAGTAATAATAACAATAATAAATACTATTTATATAATAATAAATAATTAAAACAGTAATAATAACAATATCTAGTGCTAAACATGTGCTAGGCACTAGGTGTGTATATGCATTCACTCATTTAAATCTCTCAGCAATCCTGCAAGGTCAGTACTATTATTGTTCCTGTTTTACAAATTAAGAAACTAAGACAGTTAAATGAAGAGGTCAAAACAGTTTACCTGACGCTGTATAGTAACAAGTAGTAGAGCTAGATTTGAACACCACAGCCTGGTCTCAGCCTGCCCTCCCCCTTACCCACTGTGCTACCTCTTACAATAATATACGTGATTGTAACCCAAACATTTGACAAAGAAATACTGAGCAGCTATTGTCAGGCACTGTGCTAAATCCGACAGATTCAGGGCCAAATGAGACCAACCCAGGGTCCTTGTGGAGCTTAGTTGGGTTCATGGGGGGAGGTGATATTGATAAGCAAGCTGCCAATTACTTTCCAAACTGCCCCAATGATCATCTCACCACCTCGGTCTGGCTTTGACCTCTGGTCCTTGTGGGTTATCTTGTCTTCCCCAAACCTGTGTACTTCCGAGGAGAAGTACTGGAAGGTGCCCAGGAAGTGTTTTATGCAGCAGGGTGACTCTAATAGGTTTGTATGGAAACTCTGGAAACCCCAGAAGTTCATTTTATTCACAAACAAGATGATAGTCCTCTCTAGTACCCAATACAGAGGTGACTTTTCTATCAACAATAATTCTATTTGATGTTCACCAAGCACCCATAGAAGAAGAGGATATCTAAGGTGTTTGAAAGACTTCTACATCCATGTACTTACTGCCCCCTTGAAGAGCTGTGTGGTATTATGGTAAATGAGGGGCTTTGCCATGCCTCCCCATCACAACCAGAGCCGAGTAGATCATCAAGTGATGAGGGAGGACAGAAGTTTCTTTCCTTTGTTTTTCCAAAAGAATCTCAAATAGCCAAAACCATGCACAGAGTAATTTTCTCAACTGGTCACCATACTGCATTAAATGATTAATACAACATTAATTAATACAACATTGGAGAGCACTGTGAGATGGAGGGTCTTTACTCAGAGTATGAGACTGTGGTCTTTATTCTGCTTTGGATTGACCCTCACCACAAGAGCCATGAGTCCCTGAATCCTGATGGACACCTTTTCTGTTTCTGGCAGTAATGACTGTCAGGTGGGGAGATAGGATAATAGGCACCACTTATTACTAAGCACTACACATAGTCTTCCCAACCAGCCCCACAGAAAGCTACCTCAATTTTATAGATGAGAAAGTTGAGCCTTGGCAAAGTCAAGAAACTTTCTCAAGGTTACATGGTTGGTCCATGGTGGAGCCTATATGTGACCCCAGCTTATCTGGCTACTCTCTTTCTCCTTCCCCTTCCCCTCCACCTCCTCCTCCTGCTTCACCACCTTCTCCTTCTGCTCCTCCTCCTGCTCTTCCTTCTTTGGGAGAGAGAGAGAGAGAGAGAGAGAGAGAGAGAGGCAGAGGGAGAGGGAGAATCTTAAGCAGGCTCCACACTCAGTTCACCACCCTGTGAGATCATGACCTAAGCTGAAATCACGAGTCCAATGCTTAACTGACTGAGTCACCCAGGAGCCCCCTGGCTACCCATCTTCTTAACCTGCCTTTTACTCTGCCACTTGAACCCTCCCGCCACAATTTGATGTAAATTACCTGCTCCAAGTATAGGGACACAAAGGAGTTCCCCACCATGGGCTTTTCCCCCTTGTAACCCAGAACTCCAAGTGTAATCTTGCACTGCTGGTCATGGGAGCTGCAGCTGGAGGTGGAACCTGCTCCTCCTGGTTGTTGAAGTGCCTCATTCACACATCTCCTTGTTCCTCACTGAAAGAGTCTAGTCTGGTTTGAAAAGATACACAAAAGCTTCTTAAATTGGGCTGGCTCAAGGCGACTCTGAGGTTCAGATAGGAGATACATTGATAGGAGAGACACTGTTCATCTCTTTTGTACCAGCCTTTGCAAAATGGCCACATTCCCTAGGTCTTCTTCTCCCCCCAACCCCCAATATTTCAATTAACATATTTCCTCTGCTTTTTACTTGTGGATGTTCAGGCAGCACCGATGTAAGATTGGGGCACTGTAGATTTGCCTTGAATTCTTTACATCATGATGCAGATTTAATAAAAATTAACTTTATTGGTTGACTAAACTTGTTCACAAAAATGTGTGCTCTATCTCAGTCCCAATAAAGTGGAATTTCCCCCCACACATTTATTGAATAGCTACCCTGTAGTAAGAAATGTGCTTGGTGCTAGGGAACAGACAAATGTAAGTTATATAATTTCTGCCCTGGAAGAGTCCTCCAGACCCCAGCCTCAGTTCAACATGAGGGGTTCAAATTGAGGCCTGGATTATGAACTATGAAGAGAGAGAGGAGAGCCCCACTCACCCTTCCCAGGAGGATCACAGCAGACTTCAGGAGGGGTATAACTTGAGCCAAGAGTTCTTTAGGCAGACAGAAAATGGGAAGGACATTCCAGGTGGAGGGAACAGCATGTTCAAAGACCATGTGAAGGAGCATGTAGCATTTGGGGATAAGGACAGAATGCATTAAGGGATGAGGAAAACAGCTCCATGAGTGTGTCAAGAGATGAGGGTAAGGAGACACAAAATATCAAGCATTTGTCCATAGATTCTTTGAATGAAGGTCATGGGTCCTTACCAGTGTCCATCTCTGATCTGTCTAGGAGATCCCCCTTTACTCCCAGAGGAGAGACCACAGACTGGAGGGAGGAGATGGTGGTCTGAGGAACTATTCAGACTATGCTGCAGAGATGAATATACACACATGCACACACATCTTTATACTTACCATTGTGCACAGAAGCCTACAACATCCATGGAAATTCTGAGAGCCATGATGAAGTCATGCCTGTGACTCACCATATCTTGGTTATTGGCAAGGAATCCCAACAGGACAATTAGGATTAATTAAAATTGGTGTGATTGATTGGTCTGTATGAACTTTCATCAGAGGTGTCTGGTGATGTGGGCAGAGGACAGCTGAATTGGCTCTAATAGACCCATGCCTGGAGGAGGAAATGCAAATGGAGGTCAGTTCTAGTCTCAGGTGGGACAGATGCCAGAGTCAAGCTGCTAGTGTCCCTCACTTGGCCATGGTTTGAGTTTCTATTGCTATTGGACAAGTCTGGGTGTTCTAAGAGGAGGACCTTGGGTTAAGGAGGGTCTTGTCTTCTTTGCAAATGTGGTGTGGGTATGGGATCTGTTTTTCTAGCCTCATTTACTTCTGCCTTTCACTGGTTCCTGGTTAGTCTAAGCTTCTTACAATTCCCTGAGCAGACAGATTTCTGTCCTTTCTTCCTTTGCTCTGACTGTTCAGAGGTATTATAGTGTCTATGAATCCCATAGGGATCTTGTTGAGGTGTTAGCAGATCTGGGATGGGTCTCGAAATTGTGTAGGTGATAATGATGATTCTAGTCTATGGACCACACTTTGAATATCAAGATCTAGAAAACGTCCTCCCTTTGATTCACTTCTCTATGCATGTCTACACCTGATGGTGAACTCCTCTTCAACCTTAGAAACTCACCTTCAATGTCATGTCCCTGAGGAGACTTTTTCTGACATGTTTACCTGCTCCACTGTGCTGATGCCTCACATGAGAGTTGCTCTGATTTTGATACTTACCCTGTTCTCTGGTCCTTATGTTGGTGGATTTAATCTTCTATCTCCCCCACTTATACTCTTTAAGGCCACTGACAGGATTTTACTCATCCCCAGTGCCCAGAACAGGGCCTGGAACACAGTAGGCTTCAGGACATGTTTGTGGAAATAAATCATGCACATTGATTTTAGTTTTTTCCATAGTCTTCCTCTTTTAATCTCCCTGAATTAATCCTTCTTCATATCATTGAGAATGGGCTGATATAGGGGCCACTGAGTCCAAACAAGATTCAGAGTTTAGATGTTTATGGAATTATATGCAACTACTTTCTTCACTAGAACTGCAGCTTCTGGTGTGTGTGTGTGTGTGTGTGTGTGTGTGTGTGTGTGTGTGTGTTTGGGTTTTTTTATTTGTTTTGTTTTTTTTGTGTGTGTTTTTGGTGTTGGTTTGGTTTTGGCTGAAGAATAAAGATGTCTTAAGTAGAGAGACTGATTCTGGAAAATTCAATGGGCAGTAGTGGCTCTTTTAACCCACTTGGCTCCATGGGTTTTGGCTAGAAGGTATAGTCCTAGACTGCAGTCTCTACCTTAGGAAAGACCAGGAAAGACAGTAAGCTTGAGCAGGGCTGCTCAGAGGAGGTGCAAGGCCAGGAGAAGGCCACTGTTTGCCATGGGTGCAGGAGCCAGCCCTGTTTATGGCTCCAGGGGTGGGTGGCTTTGGAGAGGTAGAGGAATCATTGTATACTTCCTTCAAATGCTCTATGGATCCTTTTTGGAATGAACAGAGCCAGCTATATTCCCTCCAAGGGTATAAGACCCAGGATTTTTCTGGGTCACAATAGGACTTGACCAGGGTCAAAACTCAACTGTAGCATTTTTGCTGAGGTGGATTTAGGTAAGTTATCCCTAAGTCAGCAATATGCTTAAAGGTTCTCTTTTGGGTAGGGCAAACAACTGACTAGATGTAGCCACTTCTCTGAGTTTATGCCCAAATTTTTCTAAACATCCAAATAGAAATGGAAATGAACCTACAAATGATTTGAATTGTTTTCAAATATCCAGACATGTAAATTTTTATTGACTCTTGATTTGGCTACAGAATTTAGGTTTTTTATTTGGCTTTATGCCTTTTAATTAATCATAGCAAACAATAGGGTCACCTGCGTGGCTCAGTCGGTTGAATTGGTTGACTCTTGATCTTGGCTCAGGTCATGATCTCATGGTTCATGGAATCAAGCCCCCCATCGAGCTCTGTGCTAACTGCTCGGAGCCTGCTTGGGTTTTTCTCTCTCAGCCCCTCCCCTTCTTGTGCTCTCTCTATCTCAAAAATAAATAAATAATTTAAAAATATTAGTAAATAATAAGCAGTATTTTTGAACATTTAGTGAAAACTAGGTACAATGTTGAATGCCATTCACATGTTATATTTTTTAGTTGTGCAACCACCCCATGAGGGAAGTATTATCCTCATTTTACACCTATAGAAACTGATATTTAAAGCGGTTTTAAATAAGCTGTACAAGGTCATCCAGCTTATAAGTGGCAGAGCTGGAATTGTCCCCCAGACGATCTGAGGCCAGCACTAATTCTCTTAACTGCCAATGTGGTTTTGCCCAAGGTTCCTTGGACAGTTCCCTATGTCCTCTGGAATATGCCTGGATGTACTTTTTATCTTAAAGCAAGAAGGTTCATGGGGGGAGGGGTATGTGGCCTTCCTGATATATGAGGACTTCCAGAAAATCATGTCTATCCTCATTGTGGATATTTTACTCCTTTTACCCTGGTTGTCAACCTGTTGGGGATATCTCTTCATTGGCCTGATCAAAATTGTCCTTTGAGTTATGACTGCCTCCCTTAGAGGTGTTAGGAAACCAAAACTACATATTTGTCAGATAATATGAATGCTTACTATGTCAGGCACAATTACATGTATTAACTAGTGTAAATACATGTAAGCACTTCACACATATTATTCACTTAATCCTCTCAACAAGCATAACAAGTAAATATTAGTATCTCCATTTTACAGAAAAAGAAACCAAGGCACAAAGTGATTACATACTTTTCTTATTTTGGTTGAATTGGTGCTCACTGAACAGTTTCTTTCACTTAATTTTTCCTTTCCTTTCTCAAAAATAGTCAATTACTTCTGAAACTCCTTAGCTTTTCCTTGGTCTGACCCTAAGTTAAATTTTCAGATTTGTTTCCTGCCACTTGCCCCTTCACATGTCCCTGCCTCCTGCTAAAGTGTTGTCTCATGCTCTCTGTCCTCCACAGTTTTGTCTTGCTCTTTCCTCTGCCTAGACTGCCACTTAAAGTGTGGAGAGATTATTGATACCTGATCAATAATTCTCATTATGTGGCAATTATATGCTGCTTTATGGCATAACTATGTATACCCTTTATTTTCAATTAGACCATGAGTTAATGGGTGGGTCCATGTCTCTGTTTCCCCTTATCCTCTCATCAACAAGCACCAGGGCTGATGCATAAGTGTCTGGTAGAGGCTGTGTGTGCTCACATCTATCCATGTGCTTGCTCTTCTACATTTCCCAGACTCCCCTAAAGCTAGGTAGGGTCATGTGACTGGAGTCTGGCTGATAGAATGTGGGTAAAAGTGATGCAAGACGCTTCCAAGGTAAACCCTTAAAACTATCCCACACAATTGCTCTGCCCTCACTTCCCCTGTCATCATGGTTGGGAAGCCCCTTGTTCTAATGGCATAGCTACAAGACAGCAGTGGTCTGGAACCCTGTGTGGCTGTCTGGAGAATAATGGTGTAGGAGAGCCAACCCACCCACACAAGACATTAGATGGGTGAGATATAACCCCTTCCTGTGCTAAGATTTGTGAGATTTCTGTTGCAGGAGCCAGCATTAACAACCTTATGAATAGAGGTGGTGTCTCATACCTGCTTGTAGAAGGAATTGACACATAAGAGACAAACAATAGCCTTATTAGACATGTATTTAGCTACTTTTTTTAAGTTGTCTTTATTTATTTTGAGAGAGACAGATAGAGTGCAAGCGGAGGAGGGGCAGGGATAGAGGGAAAATACCAAACAGGCTCTATGCAGAGCCCTAATGCTAGGCTCAAACGTACGAAATCATGAGATCATGACCTGAACAAAACCAAGAATCTGATGCTCAACCAACTGAGCCACACAGGCACCCCTAACTGGTATTGCTTTTGATAACATATTTTACCTCTACTCATGTATGTCTAGAAAGAAGAGAAAATGTCACGCCAAATGCTCACAAGAACAAACAAAAGATTATTTGTTTAATGTTGCTATAATTAGTGCTTAAAGTCATTATTTACAGACAAACAGCCCTCCTCCTTTTCTTAAAAAAATATGCTTGGGGTGCCACCGCTCAGTTGATTGAGCCTCTGACTTCAGCTTAAGTCACGATCTCACGGTTTGTGAGTTCCAGCCCCGTGTCAGGCTCTGTGCTGACAGCTTGGAGCCTAGAACCTGCTTCAGGTTCTGTCTGTCTGTCTGTCTCTCTCTCTCTGCCCCTCCTCTGCTCTCTCTCTCTCAAAAATAAATAAACATTTAAAAAATTTTAAATATGTTTAACTTTATTTATAATCAAGAAAACTAAAACCAAAGCAACAGTGAAAAACGATTAAACTAGCAAACACATTAGACCAAGGATAATGAAAACATACTTTTCTCCCCTACTTTTTAAGTATAAAAGATTCTAGGTTTGGGTGATTGTCCAATAATCCTCCCCATCTTGAGCACTGCATGGACTTATCAGTTGTGATTACTTTATGTCCCTGACATATCATTTTGCTTTATTCCTTGCAAATATTCATAGGGCGATTCCAGACTTGAGACCAGCAAACCAATGTGGGGCTATACAAATCCTCAGGCCTCTGCTTAGTAAGTCTGTAGATTCACTGTTGTGCATTTTCCTTTTCATGCTGGAGAAGAGTATTTAATATAATTTCCTAGAGGCTACACTAAATCCCAAGAGTAAATCTCTGGATGATTAGAAATGAGTCTTTCCCCCTGAAACTGTTCCAAGACCATCCTCAAAGCAGTCATGGCTCAACTTGCAATGGCCCATTACAAATTTCCCCATGCCCAGAAAGCAGGTCTTCTTTTAATGTCTTGGTAATTTGGGAGGAATCAGGAGGCAGGGTTTCTGGGGACTGCCTTATTCTGGGCTTCTCCCACTTGCTCAGTTCTTAGTTTATGAGTTCTTTGAGGACAGGGTTGGTCCATTAATAGTCTATCTAGAATCCAGGAAATCTAGCTTAAAGTGTTTTGAATCTGAATTTCTTGAGTAAAGCACTCTGGACAGGGACTAGCACAGGTGTGGGACCAGGGGAGTGTTGAATGAATGAATGAATGAATGACTATAATAGCATATCCATTAAATCAGTTTTGTGGCACACAAGCCGCTTTGAATCTATTATGCTATTCAATTCTTACACCCAGAATAAGACTAAAACTTCTTGCTGCCATCCTCAAGGGTGGCAAAAACCTCACCCTACCTACCTCTCTGACTCTTCCTTCAGCCCACGACTTGGCGGACACACTGGCCTTCTGCTGTTTGTCAAACACACTGAGCAAGTTCCTGCTTCAAGGCTTTTGCATATGCTCTCCCCTCTGCCTGAAACATTCTCTCTCAGATTTGCACAGGTTTTGCTCCTTCATGTCTGGTTCACTTCTTGGCTCAAACATCATTTCCTCAGAGAGGCCTTTCCTGTCCACTTCCTCTCAAAGAGCATTCTCCACTTTTTTTAAATTTAATTTATTTTAAAATTGGCTAATATACAGTGTGTACAGTGTGCTCTTTGTTTGGGGGTAGATTCCCGTGGTTCATCACTTACATGTAACACCCAGTGCTCATCCCAACAAGTACCCTCTTCAATGTTCATTTTTTTATCCTCATTGCAGCCTGTGTTTACTCATCTGTGAAATAGGGATTATAATGTACAGATCTTCCTTAATTTACAATGGGGTTATGTCCAGATTAGACCATGATAATATGAAAATGTTACAAGTCAAATATGCATTTAATACACCTAACCCTCAGAATATCACAGCCAAGCCTAGCCTACCTTAAACATGCTCAGAACACTATGTTAGCCTACAATTGTGCAAAATCATCTCACACAAAGATTATTTTATAATAAAGTGTTGAGACATTCAACATGAATGTCTCATGTAATTTATCGAATACTGTAATGAAAGTGGAAAACAGAATGGTGATAAGCATAAGAGTTGTTTTCCCCCGTGATCGTGTGGCTGACCAGAGCTGCAGCTGCCTAGCACCATAAGAGAGATGTATGTATATCACTAGCCCAGGAAAAGATCAAAAGTCAAAATCTGAAGTACAGTTGCTACTGAATGCATATCACCTTTCACACCATAGTAAAGCAAAAAACTGTAAGTTGAACTATCTTAAGTTAGGGACAGTGTGAACATAACTGCTGCAAGAATTAAATAATTGATGTAAGATGTTTAACCCAGGGTCAATCCATAATGAGTGTTCAATAAATATTTAATGTTGGTGATGTTATTATTATTCTCCATTCTTCCAAAAACTCTCCCTCTGAGCTTCTGCTTTGGCCAAATTTACCCCCCAGAAGCTGATGGAAAGTTTAAATTGGGGAGACCCTCCACCCCCACTAGTGTTATAAAATGAGAACAAAGGAAGCAAGGGAGCAACCAGGATGGAAGGACCACCCCATATGTGTCAGAGGCATTAGGATTTCTGAGGCTGTTCCAACATTGTCATCAGATCCCTTCAGCATCATTTAGAGGGTGTTCTGATGGGGCTGGGGGAAGGATATTATTCTCTCTTAGTAGATCTCACAAATGAAACCTAGAGAAGCGAAACAATTGACAAAAGTCTTCACAGCCTGAGGAAAGAACACAGAACTCAAACCTCCAGCCAAAAAAACCTCCAAAAAAAAAAAAAAAAAAAAAGAGTTCCTGAAGAGCTTTTTTTTTTTTTTTTTTAATTTTTTTTTTCAACGTTTATTTATTTTTGGGACAGAGAGAGGCAGAGCATGAACGGGGGAGGGGCAGAGAGAGAGGGAGACACAGAATCAGAAACAGGCTCCAGGCTCTGAGCCATCAGCCCAGAGCCTGACGCGGGGCTCGAACTCACGGACCGCGAGATCGTGACCTGGCTGAAGTCGGACGCTTAACCGACTGCGCCACCCAGGCGCCCCAGAGCTTTTTTTTTTTTTAAAACAACCTAACTCTCCTTGGCATGATTCTCACTCGCATTTTCCCTGGAGGCTGCATCTGGGGCAGAGGAGAAGGTGTGTGTGTCCTTAGCCATGCTGGGGTGTTGGAAGATGCACAGTCCTTTTCCCAAGGACCATGAACGCCTCAAACCAACCTGGCTCCATGTCAATATAAATGTGTTTAATATTGATATTTTCTTTTTTTTTCTAAAAATTATGTTATTTACTGACTGTATTGATGGCAGTCATGTTTATATTGGTGGAAAATAATTTATCTCATTGGAGTCATCTGTGTGGAGGCAGTAAAAGGCCTGTAGAAGCCAAGATATTAGCTAGTTTGCCAGCAGGTCCATCTTTATTAGCAACAATGAGTCTCTCACCAAAATCCTATTTCTGAGCAATATTAGCTGTAAGGCTAATATTGACACCCTGTGGCTTGTTGGCCATGCAGAGACCAACCAGAAGGCTCTGAAGTTACAGTTCAAACATTATCCAAAAGGCACCCTGCTCAAGGAGCATAAAGAAAGAGCAGAAATGGAAGCACACTGGCAGACCCACAGTGTGGGCAGGGTGTAAAATGGGGGGGAGTTCCTCATAATGGGGGGCTGTTTCAGCAGAACCCCACCACTGGAGGGTCAGGCCATAGGGGGGAGAAGCATACAAAGCTATGTCTCTATGATGCTCCTTAGTCCTGTGATTCCATGAAACTAAGATATATGTTTGTGATTCTAGGATTTGTACATACAGCAAAAGACCATAAGACCCAGTCAAACTGTCTTTATGGAAACTTCAATAAATATATAAAATTGCATAGAATCTATCTTCAAAATTCCTATCTTGGCTTTTAGCTAGTTTTTCCTCATATAGAGTCAGTACCTACCTCCTTGATACTGTCCCCCATTGTCTGCAGACCCATCCCAGAAAGAAATAGAAGCAAGATTCATCCCTCCACTCACGTGACTCCCTGCAGATATTCAATAGCAGTGACCCCCTTCCTCTAAGCCCACTTCCTTCTACTGAGACTTAATGGATGAAACACCCACTGGCTTGTCTCCCCAGGTCCCATACCAAAGAATCAGAGTCTCTCTTACCACGTGGTGTCCACAGAGGAATAAAATGGTATTTCACTTATATAGTTATTCAGCAAAGATTTATTGAGCACCCACTGGGTGTCACATACTATGCTTAATGTTGGAGATCTACTGCACTGTCAGAATCTTTGCTCTTATGGGGCCAGCAGTGGGCAAATGGACAATCAGAGAATTTCCAGAATGAATGCATTATGACAAACCATGCTAAGTGCTCTGAAGGAAAGCTTAACACTATGTGGAGTGTGTAACAAGAGGGCCTGCCTTGGAGTTGTAGGCATGATAGCTGAGATTTGGAGATCAAATAAAACTCATTAGGAAAACTGGGTGGGGGGGGGAGGAGGATGTTTTCAATAAAGGGAACTTCAAGATACAAGACTGGATTTATTCCTAGGTATTTTATCATTCTTGGTGCAACTGTAAATGGGATCAATTCCTTGAAATCTCTTTCTGCTGCTTCATTATTGGTGTATAGAAATGCACCTGATTTCTGTACATTGATTCTATATCCTGAGACTTTGCTGAATTCATGTATCAGTTCTAGCAGTTTTTTGGTGGAGTCTTTCGGGTTTTCCACGTAGAGTATCCTGTCATCTGTGAAAGTGAAATTTTGACTTCTTCTTTGCCAATTTGGATCCCTTTTATTTCATTTTGTTGCCTGATTACTGAGGCTAGGACTTCCAACACTATGTTAAACAACAGTTATAAGAGTGGACATCCCTGTCCTGTTCCTGATCTCAGGGGGAAAGCTCTCATTTTTTTCCCATTGAGGATGATATTATCTGTGGGCCTTTCGCATATGGCTTTTATGGTTTTAAGGTATGTTCCTTCTATCCCAACTTTCTTGAGGGCCTTTATTAAAAAAGGATGTTGTATTTTGTCAAATGTTTTTTCTGCATCTATTGGCAAGATCATATGGTTCTTATCCTTTCTTCTATTAGTGTCCTAGAAATAAACCTAACCAAAGAGGTAAAATATCTGTATGCTGAAAACTACAGAAAGCTTATGAAAGAAATTGAAGAAGACACACACAAAAAAATAAAAAACATTCCATGCTCATGGATTGGAAGAACAAACATTGTTAAAATGTTGATACTACCCAAAGCAATCTATACATTCAATGCAATCCCAATCAAAATAGCACCAGCATTCTTCACAGAGCTATAACAAACAATCCTAAAATTTGTGTGGTACCACAAAAGACCCCGTATAGCCAAATTAATGTTGAAAAAGAAAATCAAAGCTGGAGGCATCACAATCACAGACTTTAGCCTGCACTACAAAGCTGTAGTCATCAAAACAGTATGGCATTGGCAAAAAACAGACAGATAGACCAGTGGAATAGAATAGAGAACCCAGAAATGGACCAACAAATGTATGGTCAAATAATCTTCGATAATGCAGAAGAGTATCCAATGGAAAAAAGACAGTCTCTTTAGCAAATGGTGCTGGAAGAATTGGACAGCAACATGCAGAAGAATGAAACTGGATCACTTTCTTACACCATACACAAAAATAAACTCAAAATGGATGAAAGACCTGAATGTGAGACAGGAAACCATCAAAATCCTAGAGAATACTTAAATACTAAGAACAAACTGAGGGTTGATGGGGAGGTGGGGGAAAGGGGAAAGTGGGTGATGGGCATTGAGGAGGGCACCTGTTGGGATGAGCACTGGGTGTTGTGTGGAAACCAATTTGACAATAAATTATATTTAATATAAAAAATCCTAGAGAAGAAAACAGGCAACAACCTCTTTGACCACGGCCACAGCAACTTCTTACTTGATATGTCTCTGAAGACAAGGGAAATAAAAGCAAAAATGAACGATTAGGACCTCATCAAGATAAAAATCTTCTTCACTGCAAAGGAAACAATCAACAAAACTAAAAGGCAACCAACAGAATGGGAGAAGATATTTGCAAATGACATATCAGATAAAGGTTAGTATGAAAAATCTATAAAGAATTTACCAAACTCAACACCCGAAAAACAAATAATCCAGTGAAGAAATGGGTAGAAGACATGAATAGATACTTTTCCAAAGAAGACAAATAGATGGCTAACAGACACATGAAAAGATGCTCAACATCACTCATCATCAGGGAAATACAAATCAAAACCACACTGAGATATCACCTCATACTTGTCAGAGTGGCTAAAATTCACAACTCAGAAAACAACAGATGTTGCTAAGGATGTGGAGAAAGGGGAAACCTTTTGCACTGTTGATGGGGATGAAAACTGGTACAGCCACTCAGGAAAACAGTATGAAGTTTCTTCAAAAAATTAAAAATAGAATTATCCTACAACCCAGCAAGAGCACTACTAGGAATTTATCCAAGGGATACAGGAATGCTAATTTGTAGGGGCACATGTACCCCATTGTTTATAGCAGTGCTATCAACAATAGCCAAATTATGGAAAGAGCCCAAATGTCCATCAACTGATTGATGGCTAAAGAAGACACACACACACACACACACACACACACACACACACACACACACACACACTGGAATACTACTCGGTGATGAAAAAGAATGAAATCTTTCCATTTGCAACAATGTGGATGGAACTGGAAGGTATAATGCTAAGTGAAGTAAGTCAGTTAGAGAAAGAAAGATATCATATTTTCACTCATATATAGAATTTGAGAAACTTAACAGAAGACCATAGGGGATGGGAAGGAAAATTGAGTTTCAAACAGAGAGGTAAGCAAACCATAAGAGACTCATAAATACATAAAACTGAGGGTTAATAGGGGGTAGGGGTTGGGGGGGGTGGGTAAAATGAGTGATTGGCATTGAGGAGGGCACTTGTTGGGATGAGCACTGGGTGTTGTATATAAGTGATGAATCATGGGAATCTACTCCTGAAGTCAAGACTACACTGTATGTTAGCTAACTTAACAATAAATTATTAAAAAGAGAGAGAGAGAGAGAGAGAGAGAGAAGACTGGAGCAGTCAAGGAAGGGATAATAAGGTCAATGTGGTGGAGCAAATATGGGGTCCACCCTGTGCAGCTCAGAGAATGACTAGCTATGGATGCAAGGGATAGAATCTAATTCAAACTGGCTTACAAATAAAAGACAGAATAATGGCTCACACAACTGAGAGTCAAATAGGTGATCTAATCTGAGGCTAAGCTTGATCTGGGTGTTCAAATCAAGCTAGCAGGATGACCACCTCCCCACTTCATCTCTGTTACTCTCATCATAGGCTTTGTTCTCAGGCAAGTTATACCCATGTGGTATAAACATGGCCAGCAGCAATTCCACCAGCTGAGCCACTTCAAAGGAAAAGGCACCTCTTTCCCAATGATTTCATTTGAAATTCCAGGGTTGATGCTCATTAACTTAAACTGGTTATGTGCCCACCTTTGAAGAAGTTTTAGTAACCCAACTGGTCAGCACTGGGGGCCAGGAGGGCTGGTATTGACCCCTCTGACACCACAGGCATTGAAAATGGAAGAAGAAAGGCTCCCCAACAGAAAAAGGTGGCTGCTGAGAACACAGACAGGGGACAGAGCAGCAAGAACACTGATGTGCGCTCAGTATTATGCTTCCATCATGTGAGTGGAGAGAATTTGGGCAACTCCACATAGCAGTCCACTCTCCTTTTCCAGAAACCTGAGCCCTTCTTGTCCCTGCCCAACCTATTCCTCCAGCCCATTCTGCTGGATGGCAGCACATGCCTTCTCCCCAAAAGTGTTCATTCTTAAAAGGTCTCATTAGAATATCTTCTCACACAGAAAGGGGTTGTCTATCACAATGGGAGTTCCTGGGGAGATGGAATGTGTGAGTGCCTCTCCAATAGCCAGGCCCTGGCCCTAGGGTATAAGCCAAGCCTACTCCCAAGGGAATGACACTGAGTGGGGGAGATTAACAGGTGGTAAGGATGGTGATGCAGGACCAGTCGCCTGTTTGGAACAAGTAGAAATATTGATCCAGGCCAAGGTGAAATTAAACCATGTGGGTTTTTTTTTTTTAATGTTTATTTATTTTAGAGACAGAGCACAAGCAGGGGAGGGGCAGAGAGAACCAGAGACAGAATCTGAAACAGGCTACAGGCCCTGAGCTGTCAGCACAGAGCCCAACACGGGGTTCAAACCCACGAAATGTGAAATCATGACCTAAGCTGAAGTCAGACACTTAATGGACTGAGCCACCCAGGTGCCCCAAAATTAAACCATGTGTTATTTAAAAGCCAGGCTTTCTCTCTTTCTTGCAAATGTGCTGGAGAATGAATTAATACGTGAGGTAAGGTTGGGATAGTAGCTCCTTATTTTCACCATAATGATAGTGATGATTAAATATAATCATATATGTAAAATGCCAGGCACAAGTTGGTAAATATTCAATACATAATACTTCCCTCCACATGTAGGGAGATGGTAACTTACATTTGTTCAACATGATATCGTGCAAAACTATATTTCACTAGTTTTAAAATATAGTGTAATAACAGAAAATTTGAGGTATGAGAAGGCCAACAGATCAGAAGATGACTTAAATTGAAAAGGTTGTCACTCACAGTTCCTGAGAGGAGAAGGCATGCCACACCACAGGGGCCACGTGGGGCAGCACCAAGGTCAGTCAGGAGGCAGAAGAAGAGGAAGACTGTGGCAAGAGCCTCTACTGTGGTTTCTATGGGATGGAACAGGTGAGGCAGGGTAAGCAGGCTTAGGCTGTACTAGTTTGAGTGATTTCAATGGACTCTGGGGTATAGGGACTGTTCCTGCTTGTCTAGCACCTGGCCCTGTGGTCATTAGAGCAGGAGGACAGTGACCTGAAACATGAGAGCCCAATAAAGGAGGTGGTTGGGGTTTGGGCTCTGAGTGGGCTGTTTATATTTGAAAAGCATGTCCCCAAATGAATTAATTACCATCTCTAGGAATTGGCTAACCCTGGGACGGGCAGTTCCTCCAAGGTTCAGAAGGCTGTTGATGTCACAGCATCAGAATACAGAAAATAAAAGACATGGATAATACATTTATGTCATCCCACTGAATCTTCACAAGAAGCCTGGAGGGGTGCATTATTTAATTATTGTATTTCTATTTTATTATTTACCTATTTTATTTCACTATTAATTATTATTATCATTTGGCAATTGCCATAGAAGTTAAGAGTGGGTTCTAGAGCCAGACTGCCTGGGTTTGAATTGGGCTGTCTTGACCCAATTTCCTAACTTGCCTGTACCTCACTTGCCTCATCTTGGGATTGGAGATAAAAGCAAATACTTGGCAGAATTGGCATAAGAGCTGAAGGAACTCATAACATTAAGTGGTAAAGCAGCACCTAGCATGTGAGAGAGAGCTATGGTTTATGCACACTTTTGCAGATTGATAAAGTGAGGGTTGAATGTGATGTGATTTGCTCTGAGAGTCCCAGGCAGGGAGGATAGCAGGGAGGCTGATCTCCTACCTCCTGATCCAGCAGCCACATACCCCATCCCTCTTTATCTCATCTCTAAGACTATGTCTTTTTAAAATTGTTTTAAAAGTTTATTTATTTTGAGAGAGAGAGCACAATTTGGGGGAGGGACAGAGAGAGAAAAAGAATCCCAAGCAGGCTCTGCACCATCAGTATGGAACTCCAGTGGGGCTCGAACCCACGAACCATGAGATCATGCTCTGAACCAAAGCTGGATGCTTAGCTAACTGAGCCACTCAGGTGCTCCTAGGATTAAATTCTCAGAATCTCCTGTGTGAATGTGGGAGCCTCCCCATCCACAGAATGGCCCAGCTTACCTGCCCCAGGAAAGCAGATTGGATCAGATGTCCTGGATGGTGAGTAGCTGTGTCTGTAGCTACTTTTAATCCTCTGCTTAAGTAATTGAAGATATTGGCTCTAATTCAGGATCACTCAATCATGAACTCACTGGATCCACTTAAGCAAAGTTTCTGCCCCTCCCTAGGCCTCAATTTCCCCAATAGGACTAGCAGCCCCCAAACAGTCCTTCTGGCTCTTCAGTCTAGGATACTGTAAGCTGCTTCTTTCTTTCTTTTCTCATTTTTTTTTTTTTTTGTGGTCAGCAGGGTTGAGGTCTGGGTTTGTGGGCTCCCACATTCCTCAAGGCAGTTGATCCATTCCTGAGTGGCCATGCTTTCTGATTTCAGCCAGTTAAGCTGCAAACGCCACATCACAGACATGACTCTCAGAGGCCCCTTAAATTGGCTGTGCTGTGTGGCTTAATGGAGGGCTTTCCAGGCATCCCAGGAACAAGTGTGATAGCTGAAAAACTCTCAGAGCTCACAGCCCCCTCCCCCTTGGCCCATTAGCGAGCTAAATGGGTGTTTTTGGCAATGATTAGTCTTAGCTTTGTTAGCTTTTATTGGTTCTTTTTGCTGTTTCCCCCCAATTGGGTCATAATATTGGTTTCTCAGGAGTTTGCATCTCAGGCAAAAATGGATACATGTCAAGTGCAAGAGGGAGGCCTAATAAATACTAAATTCATAAAAGGACTTTACATAAACCCTCAGAGGATGTCTCAGAGAGAAATTGAGAAAGAAATTGCTGAACAGGAAAGCGTAGGCCCTCATTGGCTATAAGCTCAAACAACAGACATTGACAGGACACTGCAGCCGCTGACAGAGGTGACAATTTCAGGCTGCACTGAATGGGGTATAAGGACCCTGTTCGAAGGAGGTGATAGTTCCACTGTTCTCTGATTGGTCAGTTAGGATTCCTTTGATAGCAAGTGTTAGAACACCAGACCTCACCTGGCTTAAGCAGGAAAAGAGAAAATGTATCGATTCGCTTAACTTAATTACCCAGAATTAGACTTTAGACATTGCTTGATCCAGTGTGCAAATACCATGCCTTTAATCTTTCTCCTCCCTCTTTCTCTCATTGTCTCTTATTTCTCAGCTTTACTCACTGCAAAGGGGGTCTATTCTCAGGCAAACTCACCTTCCACAGTCTTCAGATGACTGCTGAAAACACTTGGGACTCAATATTTGGAGTTGAAATGACGAGAGGATGAGAATCTTAGACCAGCATTCCCAGCCTGAGTCCTTTTGCATCTCATTGGTTGAGATTGGATCATGTGACCGCATCTGGACCAATCACAGCTGGGGGATGGGATGCTTAAACTCAGGTCTCGCAGTCAGGAATAGCATCCGAGCTACTGAAGCACTTGGGCTTCTACCAAAGGATGGGCGCTTTCCCTAGGGCAGAGATGGGATGCAAAATGAGCCACAGATGAGGTATTGTGCTCTGTGTTGGGCTCTGTGTTTAATAAGAAGCATGAAGAAAATGTAGCAGAGCCAAAAAAGTGTTAAGAGTGATGAGGGAAATTTAAAATCTTGCACGTGGAGAAGAGTTGGAAGAAATAGGATTGCTTTGGCCCAGAGAAGAGAGGGTAGTGCAGAGTTATAAACACTGTCCCTGAGTGCCCGAATTGGCGGGAAAGAGCTGGATTCACTCTGCCTCTGTGGGTAGTGGCTGGAGGGGGTGGGGGGAGAACGGATTTACACACACCGACTTTGGCTCAGTAGATAGTATTTGGCTTAGTAGGTCATATCTGTCACCTCTTGCTATAACGCGCCTCAACAGTCACACAACTACTTTCTGCTGTTACCCACTAGTTTCCCTCCAGAATAATCAGAGTAACCACTTAAAAGTTTAAATCAGCTGCTACAACTTCCCTGCTTAAGAACCTCTGATAGCACCCCCCCCCCTTGCGGTGGATTAACTCTCCTATGGCTTAGCTGATCTACCTCTTGGGCCCATCTCAGAGCCTTCCCCTCCTCACTCCTGAAGCTCCAAGCTCATCCATCCTAGCTTTTTCTGTTTCTCAAAAATGCCAAACCCATGTCCACCTCAGGGTCTTTGCACCGGAGCAGTGTCTGATCTAGCTCCCACATGGCTAGCACCATCTCATTAATCCTATCTCAGCTCAAATACCCACCCTCTGCCACAGGAGAGAGTTTCTCCGAACAATCTGTGCAACGCAGCTATCACTCTAGGGCCTTACAGGCTCTCCATTGCCTTCTTCTGTTGCACACAGTAATGGACACTCCCCAACTTTCTAAAGTTATTTATTTTGTTCATTTATTAACTTATAGACTGCTGACTGTTATAGATTGAAATGCCATCAAAACAGGGATCTTGCTTTTCTTGTTCGCTGCTATATCCCCAGCTCCAATATCTGGACTGTTTTTTTTTTTTTTTAAGTTTATTTATTTATTTTGAAAGAAAGAGTGCGCACAGGAGCAAGAGAAGGGCAGAGAGAGAGGGAATCCCAAGCAGGCTGTGCAGTCAACAGAGAGACCGATGCAAGGCTTGAACTCATAGATTGTGAGATCATGATCGAGCCAAAATTAAGAGTCAAGACACTTAACCAACTGAGCCACCCAGGTGCCCCTGGACTGTTTTTTTTTGTCACATTACTGCATGAATGGATAACTTCTCCAGCTCTTTGGCCTGATGAAGTGCTGGGTTTCTAACACTTCGGCATATCATAACAGACTGAGTGAGCATTTATCAGAGATGGATTTCTTCATTGAGCAAGGGGCATTCCCAGAGCTCTTGGATGCAAGGAATGTATGATGTACCCCACAACAAGTAAATGACAGCAACCTTGGGTGTAATTCCTCTGGTCTCACCACATGCCAAACGGAAATTTCTTCCAGGGCCATACTGTTGGTACCGGGTGTTTTTTAATTAAAGACACTCTTTGAGGAATTGTGTTAATCCTGCCAGTACCTGGCTTTCTAATTCCCTCTTTCTCACTATGAAGAGAAGGCATATTGGCCACTCTGGCCCCAACTGAGTTGTTTTCCAAGAGAAGAACTTTCAATCCTTCCACGCACAATAATGAAATATGATACAAAACAGGCCTGTGTCAATAAATCTACAGGAGAAAGGTCAGGCTTACATTGCTGGACGGGATTGGCAAATACATTTGTTCCTGCAATGTCTGTGTTTTAAATGCCACCCTCCGATGAACCTGGTGCTGAAACACACTTTGGAGTTTGATGAGATGTCAGTTTTGCTCAACCCTGATCAAATAAGATGAATGAAAGTGAAGCAAGAACAAAAATATTACTTCTGTCATTTTTTTATGCATCACAGGAATTGGGTCAGTCGGGGAGATTTCTCTTAAACAAATACCAATCCCTGCACAATGTCACCCATTGATCTGGCAGGCAGCGGACAACGATCGCTCTCGCATGGGAAAGGGCACATGACTGGAAGAGCAAAGACCAGGGCAGCACCCATATAATATCATCTCCCACTTCGCGTCTCCAAAATCCACCCATCCACCTTCCAGTCCCACTTCAAATAATGCTATATAAGAATATGGATTTCTCCCTGCATTGAGCAAACATGGTTAAAGAACAGGATGGAATTTCTCCTGCAAGGGAGAATTAAAATCATTAATTGCTTATTTATTCAACTTAAAACATGAGAATTAAATTAAACAGAGACCTAGAAACCTGTCTGACCAGTCTGAGGGCCATGAGGTCATGGCATGAGGTCAAGATAAATTATGAGATGTGGGATGGGGAATAGCAAAATAGTAGTAATTCAAAAGGAGCCAAGGGCCAGGGACCAGGAAGGTAGATGAAGCAACAGGAGACCAATGGGAATTAGTAGGCACTATGGACCATGTAAAGTAGGGGGTTCTACGGGCCATCTTTTCCTCCTTGTGGGGTAAGGCTGCATGGGAATGAAATCAGCCAGAGCAAAGTGAATCCAAGAGAGGGACAGAGGCGAATTCCTAATGTCTTGAGCACCTGGATTCAGTCTCGGCCATAGCCAGGTGCTCCACACTTTTCATTTACATGGGACAATACTTTTCCTTTCATGTTAAAAGTTTAAATTAAAAATAAATAAGGGGTACCTGGGTGGCTCAGTTGGTTAAGCATCCGACTCTTGGTTTGGGCTCAGGTCATGTTCTCACAGTTTGTGGGATCGAGCCCTGCATCAGGCTTGGCACTGACAGCACTTGGAATTCTCTCTCCCCCTCTCTCTCTGCCCTTCCCCCATGCATTCACATGCACACATTCTCTCTCAAAATAAATTAATAAAATAAATAAAAATAAATAAATAAAATGAAGGCCTGGGTACTTGCCTGTCTGATTACCCAGCAAGGGATCTTAGAGCACCACATAGGACCTAAAATTTGTTCTGGAAAGGGAGGCTGACTATCCATAACCAGTGCCCCTGAGTTATGCAGGGGGAAGTACACAGGAGAGCTCTGCTCTCTGCTTCCATAGGCCCTCTGCTTTCCCAGGCTAGACCAATATAGCATACACAGATTAATGAGTAAGAGCTGGGTCCTAAAGGGACTATTGTTTTGGACATTTGTTTATTCAGCTCTTTTATTTTTTAAAAATACACCAAGAATCACTGTGGAAAGGAAATGCTTTCCATGCTGTGTGAACAAAAAGGTCCCGAAACCCTCTTAGGATATAGAGATATGCAGTCTCAACCCTGAAGTTAAAATTCTGAGTAGTATCCTTTCCAGAGCAAGACCATTGTCACTTTGATATCCCTGATGCTTAGTGTAGTGTCTGGTGCAGAGTTGGTGATTGTGTGCATAGGTGTGTGTGTGTGTGTGTGTGTGTGTGTGTGTGTGTTTCTAAATGAAAGTGCAGGGGCACCTTGGTGGCTCAGTCCATTAAGCATCCGACTTCAGCTCAGGTCATGATCTCCCAATTCATGAGTTTGAGCCCTGCTTTGGGCTCTGTGCTTGCAGCTCAGAGCCTGAAGCTTGCTTCAGATCCTGTGTTCCCCCCTCTCTCTCTGCCCCCACCCCCCTCATACTCTGTCTCTCTCTCAAAATTAAATAAACATTAAAAAAAGAGAGAGAGGGGCGCCTGGGTGGCGCAGTCGGTTAAGCGTCCGACTTCAGCCAGGTCACGATCTCGCGGTCCGTGAGTTCGAGCCCCGCGTCAGGCTCTGGGCTGATGGCTCGGAGCCTGGAGCCTGTTTCCGATTCTGTGTCTCCCTCTCTCTCTGCCCCTCCCCCGTTCATGCTCTGTCTCTCTCTGTCCCAAAAATAAATAAACGTTGAAAAAAAAAATTTAAAAAAAAAAAAAAAAGAGAGAGAGACAACGCAGAGATCTGAGTCATCTATGTCAAAATCCTTTGCTACTCCATGGAGAAAATGCTGATAAAAAAAAAAATAGAGGGATGCCTGGGTGGCTCAGTTGGTTAAGCATGTGACTTCAGCTCAGGTCATGATCCCACCGTTCATGAGGTCAAGCCCCATGTCAGGCTCATGCTGACAGCTCAGAGCTTGGAGCCTGCTTCAGATTCTGTATCTCCCTCTCTCTCTGCCCCTCCCCTACTCACACTCTGTTTCTCTCACTCTCTCTCTCTCTCTCAAAAATAAATAAACATTTAAAAAATTAACAACAAAAACAAAATAGTTATCTGATCCATGGGGCTCAAATTACAACGTTTGAAGATAATGGGTATCTTCCATCAAAACTGGCTGTTTCAAAGGGACACATGCACCCTCATGTTTATAGCAGAACTATCAACAATAGCCAAAGTATGGAAAGAGCCCAAATGCCCATCAATGGATGAGTGCATAAAGAAAATGTGGTATATATATATACCATGGAGTATTACTCAGCAATCAAAAAGAATGAAATCTTGCCATTTGCAACTACATGGATGGAACTGGAGGGTATTATGCTAAGTGAAATTAGAGAAAGACAAAAATCATATGACTTCACTCATATGAGGACTTTAAGAGACAAAACAGATGAACATAAGGGAAAGGAAACAAAAATAATATAAAAACAGGGAAGGGGACAAAAGAGACTCATAAATATGGAGAACAAACTGAGGGTTGCTGGAGGGGTTGTGGGAGGGGGGATGGGCTAAATGGGTAAGAGGCATTAAGGAATCTACTGAAATCATTGCTTCACTATATACTAACAAATTTGGATGTAAATTTTAAAAAGTAAAAAATAAAGTTAAATCAAAAAAAAAAAAAAAACTGGGTTGGGAGGATTCTGGACAGTGATGAACTGAGCACTGATCTGGTTACCAGTTTCTTCTCTCTTATTCCCACAGACTCCAGAAGGTATTCATTATTTTTTTTGCCAGAGCCTCTGAATTATGATATGCAATTCATTGGTTTTTTTTTTTTCTTAGAAAGTTTTCCTTTCACTTTACCCCAGTTGATATGTTGGATTTCTGGAATTTTCTGTTATTCTGTTCAACTGATATGATATCAGTTCTCCCCCAGGAGAAGGAGCCAAGAGATGCCCTTGATGCCAAGATATTAAAAGATGCCTTCATCCTCAGGGCTAGTGAGTGGAGTACCATCAGGTGTTCTGAACTCAAGGAGAGAATAGAAGTGGCCATTTGGGAGGGTGAAGGGAAAATGTCATGGAGGTGGGAAATTCTCCAATCTCTTGTGATAATATGGCTCTCACTCCCTTACACAGTGGGTTTCCCAGAACTTGCCAAAGGCTGAGATTGGGAGGTGTCTTTTGAATCGTAAGCTCCTGTACATCCACTCACATACTTGCCAGGTCACTCACTGTGTCACCCATTTCAGGGTACAGAAGTAACTTTGCACTAGGGTGCACTAGTTGTGTTCTTATTGTAGAAATGGACTAATCATGTTGTCAAACCACTTCATATCAGGTAGTGTCATGTGACTCTTCTATTTCTCCTTCATCTTAGGAAATGCCTCCTTCTTTAAATATCAGTTGCTGGTGTTGGTTTAAACTTTTTTTTTTCTGTAACAGTCCCCAAGGTGCCTCAGTTGGGCTCTAATTTTTGAGTTGGTAGTACTTCTATAGAAAGCATGATCTTTACGACCAAAAAAAAAAAAAAAAACCCATTCTGTATGCTTCTAAAATTCATATCAGCTGCTTAGATAACAGAAGGGTTATAAAAAGGTATACATTCTCATCATTAATACCTTTCATTATATAATCCTCCTACTTCTCCTCCTCTTCATCATCATCATTTATCATTTATTGAGTATTTCCTAGGTGCCAAACTCTGTGCTAAATGATCTATGTTTACTTTTTATCTGCACTTATTCTCTGCTTCAATTAGTGTCCCAAAAGACCCCACTTGATACCAAAGTAACACATACTCCTTCTGAAAGCAAGAGTCAGAGGGCATGCACCAAACCCATTGATTCTCAAATATCAACAGCCATGCTCACTCTCAAGAGGCAGGACAGAAAAATCCAGCACAGGGAGCATGTCAGCATAGATGAATAAGTGTAGCAGTGCTGTGCAAGAGGGGTTGGGGTGGGCTATGGTGACCTCCAGAAGTGACCCTTTCACTCCTGTGTGTCCACAGAGCCAGGCAGTGCCAGTACCAGAGCTAACCATATCTACACTCATGGGAGAGCAGACTCTCCAAAGAATGCCAGAGGGGCCTTGTAGGCTTAAAACAAACAAAATCAGTTTGAGGCAAATAAGTTAGTTACATGTCCTCAGTGCCTGACATTAATATGTTTGGATTTGTACACCAGCAATCCCTTAATAAATACATTCTCTCTTGTTCCATTGAAGTATCCTGTAAATAAATAACAAAACACCTCACTTTTGCTGACTAATCATTTTTTCTTTCTATCTGGATGCCAGTTGCACTTTATAAATGACTTTAATTTACAGTACGTTATGTTTTCTTCTATTGCTCGCCTCTAAATCCCCTTGCAATATTTTGTGTCCTTTCCCATGATAGTTTAAGTGTCTTTAACCTTCTCAGGGAGGTGTGGATGTGTGTATGAGTGTGAATGTGTGTGTGTGTGTGTGTGTGTGTGTGTGTATGTGTGTACTTGAGAACACCATTTACCTATTTCGTTCCATCATTTTTAAATGGATCAAATGAAGTTTGTCATTTTTACCAACTGTCTTGGAATCATTATGTGTCCATTAATATCAATTATATTTGCTTTGTGTAAATCGGCCCCTGGAGGATTGTGGCCAGAGAGAGCTAATCCCCTTGGCATGAATGTGGAAGCAGAGCCTGAGTTGGGGATGGGGAAGTTCATTGTTGAAGCCAAAGCAGATGTCACTTTGTCAGACTGGTCATCCACCTCAAGTGTAATTCTTTTGGAAAATTCCTTTGAAGCTTTCCCCAGAAAACACCAAGGTGCACTATTTACCATAAGGCAAAATAACAACTGTTGTTCAGTGATCACCTACAGTATGTAAAATTTTCTATTTGCCCAGCTTCATTAATCTTCACAAAGAAACCTGGTGGGGGGGGGGGTGTTATCATTACTCCATTCCATAGATGGAAAACTGAAGCCCAGAGAAGTGAAGTCTTTTGCCCAAGTTCATTCAGATAGTTTAAAAAGCTTCGCTGCATTTTGATCTGATGCCAGAGGCTACCTTTGTTTTTTTTTTTTGTTTTTTTTTTTAAATTTTTCTTTTTTTTTTTCAACGTTTATTTATTTTTGGGACAGAGAGAGACAGAGCATGAACGGGGGGAGGGGCAGAGAGAGAGGGAGACACAGAATCGGAAACAGGCTCCAGGCTCTGAGCCATCAGCCCAGAGCCTGACGCGGGGCTCGAACTCACGGACCGCGAGATCGTGACCTGGCTGAAGTCGGACGCTTAACCGACTGCGCCACCCAGGCGCCCCCAGAGGCTACCTTTGAATCTCTAGCTAGTATAGCCAGAGTCTGATTTCTAGAGGTAGGAGAATAAGAATTTTACTTAACAAAATAGTATCCAACATAAACATTCTCTTGGTTTCTATGGGCCAGAATGCTTCAGCTCCTGCCAGATAGGAATCTCCACAGGACAGCTGGAATAACCTCACAGTGTGGCATCTGGATTCCCTCAGAGCAAGTGATCTGATAGAGAGGGGAATACTATACCGCCTTTTATGATCTAGTCTCTGACACACACGTGCACACATGCACACACACATATACTTCCATCTTATTCTAATCTTAGATGCAAATCACCAAATGCAGCACCCACTCAATAGGAAGCGACTACACAATATTATAAATAGCGTGAGAGGAGTACCATGGCACCATCTTGGAGGCTGCCTATCACAGAAGGCTTCTTAAGAAATAGGGTATTTGATCTGAAATCTCAGTGATGAGAACGATACTCTTCCAAGGGAAGAGCACAAGTTGGGGCCTTGAGATGGGAGACAATGAGCCTGAAAGAAGCAGAACCCACATGTTGGATGCATGAGGAGGGAGACAGTTGAGCCTACTTTGGTTCTCTTAATTGACAAAATCCCAAGCTAATCATGCTTCCTCTACCTCTTCAAATGTTTCTCTTCTTCCCCAGTTTGTTTCCCTTCTGGCCACCGAGGTGCAGAAGTGGAGTTCCATGCCCCATGTGGCTGTGACCCCTGTTCCTCTACTAGGCTGTTCTCCCACCCAGCATACCATCTCCACCTCCCCACTTCCCTAAATGCTGACCTGCTCTAAGACCCACCCGAGGCACTCACTGCCTTGTCTCAGAAGCCTCCCCTGATCCTGTCTCCTTTCTCTAATCAGATGCTTTGAGGATCTCATGCAGAAGACTTTGCCTAGTAGGAGTGTCTGTGTCCTTTCTATTTGTTGCTTATACCTCCATTCAACTCCATTGTAAACTCCCAGAGGGAGAATAAAGTGTTTTGCTTATTTCTGACATTCATAAATACCCCTGCATCATTCAGGTCCCAGTGGTCAAGAACTGGCTCATTCAGACTGGATAATCTGAGGAGTTACTAAAGAAACTAGTATATAAGGTTTAAAGACATGAATAAATTAATAAAGGATAGTACAGCATCTAGGTCTAGCCAAAGCAGATAGCCATTCCCTCCCCTATACCTGAGGATCGAAGAAGGAATGGTGTCCCAAAGGAAGAGAGGATTGTATGGCAGGGGTCATGAGATAGGACCTGTAGCCTCTAGAGTCATCTACAGTGAGCTGGCAGAGAGAGATCAGGAGGAATAAAAACCCTGACTTCTTTCTCCCCCCATCTTCCCATGTCCAAATGGAAGCTTCCATGACCAAACTCAACCAGAAGCCAGAGGTCAGGAGAGGCTGATGATGCAGTTCTTAGGGGTCAGCCTCAGACATGGAGCAGAGTAGGGAAGGGTGGGGTGTGAATCTGGAAAAGACACTGGAAGCTCCCTAGCACAAACCCACAGTGCCAGATCCAGAGCTGGTGTCCAGCTAATGCTGCTTAACACCCTGGAGCTTTGCCTCATGACCTTCTAGATCTTCTTGGTCTCCTAATGCCTCCTTCCAGCCCAAATCTCCCCTGACAGGACATCTGCCCCATATGACACCCCCTTCTCTCTTATTAGCTCCATTTCTCTTGAGAGGTGCATATAGGAATCATTGACTTTTTGATGTGACTATCCTAGGAAAGCATACTGTATTTGTGCTAAGGTGGACCCGTCTTATGTTCATGGTGAGCCCACAGTGGGAATAACATCCACACCCCCCAAGAACACCAGGTGCCTCCATGAATGAGGAGTCCTTTGAAAGGATGGGAGCATTGGCCTCCATGATAATTGACCTGCTCTTCCATCTGGTTTCTTTACAGTGCTTGGAATTTATAAAGCCACTGTTGGAGTTTATGCCAAAGCTCTTGCTTTTAATTAAGTGGCCTAGTTTCAGTAAATAGTGTGACAGGGACGAATCTATCAGTAGAGACTGATGTTATGAGCAAAAGAGCTTCCAGACCCAGTGGAAATGCAGCCCCCATATGGCAGGGCTTGGAGGGAGCTGCTTTGGCAGGACACTGCCATTTCAGTGATCACAGACCAGACAGAGGCTTCCAGAAGTGACCCAGGAATGGAATAGAGCCAGGACATGTCTGCTTCCAAGAATAGCTGCAGACCCCAGGCTGTCTCAGGGATGCCTTGAGCCTCAAACAATTGAAAAGGGCCTAGAGACTATCTTCCCAGCTGCTGGGCCTGGGTCCAAAGATGGGGCTGGTTCACGGTGCAGTTTTCATCATAGTCCACAGAGAAATGAGAAAAAAAAATGACAACTAAGTGAGATATTTTTAAATAATCCCATTTCAAGAGTTGTTTCTAATTCTGTATTATTGTAAATTATATTCCTTACCTGGTGTGAAAATGTCTTTTCTTTAACAAGAGCTGATAGTAGTAGACAGTGGGGTTTTATACAAACATATATTTAATCCTAACTTGAACTCTCTCCTCTCCCAGACACACACAGATTAAACAATATTATTGGCCTATGGAATCCCAAAGGCTGGGAACTCATGATCTAGTGACTAATAAAAATACTCATGTTCAGATGGGCAAGCTGAGATTCTGAGTCTTAAAACAGGTCCAGGAGAGTTGGCTGAACACCCTGTCTTCCCACGGCCTTGCGGCTTTTCTCCAGCCCTCACCACATGATAAGGAGAGGAGAAAGGCCTTGGAGCTATCCTGGGATGACCTTCTCCAACAAAGTCAACCTTGCCTGGCACTCTGGCCAGCAAAACAGAAATGTCATCACACATATACGACTCCAGTCATTTCCCCCTCAGCTCTCCTTTTCCTTTTCCTCATACATGATTCAATTGGCATCCACTGCCTTCAGCTCCCTTGTGAAGGTCCATGTTTTACTGTCCAAGAAGAAGGACCTACAATTTGAAGTTGGGCAGGCATGGCCACTTAAGCAGCAGTAGCTGGTCCTTGGCAAGTGATCTAGCCTCTCAGATTCCTCAGTACTTAATTGCTTACTCACTCTCCACCAGACTAAAGCCCCGTTTGGTCCCCCATGTCAGTCTTGTTTACGGTTATATCTACAGCACCTAACACAATGTCCAGCATATAGTTAGCACCTAGAAAACATGCAAGCAATGAATCACATTCTATAAGGATTTCAAGGCTGGAAGCCACACTTCTTTATTTGTGGAATGTGGGTGATAATGATACATCCCACATAGCATTCAAGTAAGGCTTTACAAAATCATGACCAGAGATATAATTGCAAATTGTCAGTTCCTGGCCACCCAGATACCGGGATGGTGGCAAGGACAGTTACAACCTGACCAGGGGATACAATTTCTCATGACCCGGTCCTGGGAGGCACCGGCTGTGCAGTAGGATTCATGAAAATCCAGAAAGGCCCAGGGCTGGCCCTATAGAGGTTCCCAGAGTGGCTCTCCCAGAAAATAAATTAAAGGGCATACACCCAGAACACCCTGGCTCCCTCCCAGAACTGGGCTGCCTTACTCAGGTGTCTTTCCCATCAGGAGACACTTTCACAAAGTTGGTATTTGTGTCACACGGGGAGATTTCGAAATGCTGTATTTGGAAACATGAATGTGTAATGTCTCCCTGGAAATCTACACCTTCTCAGTGAAAGATACAAGTGCAGTCCAAGACAGACATGTTTAATTAGTGAGCAAACTTGACATTTCCAGTGTTTGGACTAGACAGAGGAAAAGCCAAGAGCAAACCGAGATCTTTTCTTCATCCCATCCCCCCAGCTTGCTGACAGAGAATAATTTATTGGGTTTGAAGAAAAATGAATGTCTTTACAATAACAGGAGAGAAAAGGCCAGAAGATCCAAGGGTGGGTATTAAATAATTGTCACCACTAAATATGCATCTCCCCATCTCCCCCATCCCTGCCCTCTTTGGATTCCTGCTTGATCAACATGAATGTAGTCACAGTGGCATTTCTATCCCCCCAGTCTCTGCAACTCCAATTTTCTGATATCTAACACATCTGCTTCTTCCTCAAGCCCATAATTGATTGCTTTCTAACTGCTTTCTCCCCACTCCATGCCAGTCTACACATTTCTGCCAGAACGAACTTTGCAGGGCATGACTCTTTGCCCCGCCCCTTTACCAAAATTGTCAGTAACTTCTCAATTATTCAACAACATTGATTGAACTCCTTTCAGGTGCCAGGTACTGGGTGTCAGTGGTGACTAATGTTGCCTTAAGATGAAGCCCAGACTTTAAGCTGGTATTTTGTAAGACCCTAACATACCCTTCCTGGTTTACCCCTTCCAGCACTCTCCAACTGTACATTCTAGAAACATCCACTGACTGTTATTTCCCTGACACTCCCTACACATCTCCACCTTCAGATGCACCTTGATTGAGAAACTTCCATGCACAGAGTCAGACACTTTTCCTCCATTTTCTCATTTATTACCCATGAATTATTTACAATAAGACCAGGATTCTTATTGATCATGCCTTTGTTTGCACAGATCCCCCATTCACAATGCTCTTATCTCCTCAAGCTCCCTCATCCTTTAATGGCCAACCTAAATGTCATACCTGACACTTCTGGCTGGTATTAATATCACCTATTATTATGTTATTATAGAACCTTCCTCAAAGTTCCTTTATGCTACCTCACACTCTTTCTCCAATGGCAGGTATTGCTGATGGTAGAATATCTCAGAAATTGATAATTGAGGGAATGTATCAATCAGAATGCAATCAGGAAAAAAGAAACCACTCTCATGTATCACACAGAGGGAACTATGGTTATAAAGGGCATGGAAGAACATAGAAACCAAGTAAAGGATGACAGTCTAGCCAGAGATTAGCAATAGCAAAGACCTACTACCCCTACAAGACTAGGAAGAGAATGGGAGGAGGTGGGATTTCAGGGCCCAGGTCTTGGGTCACCCAGAAGAAGCTAGAAATGTGGTATAGGTCATCCAGTAAGAGTCAGAACCTCAGAGGAGACATGCCTTTAGCCGGGATGTTGCTAGAGGCAGTGGAGGAGTGATAGCCTGGTTTCTCTCTTCCTCCAATCATCTTGATTCCCCAACAGTGCTACCTTTGGCTGAGCCCAGATGGAAGTCAGCTGGCATGGGAACCTGGGTCACCCCGCCCTATGACATAGAGCAGAGCAGGACAAGGGTGGAATAGCACAGCCCCAAGCCAGTACCTCATACTTTTGAAACTAAAACACTTTATTAAAGTATCACATGACTCCTTAGACTCATCTATAATACAAAATTTTACATAATGCTTTTTAAGAAAATGCAAACATTGAAACATAGCTTATTTCTCTCATTTGTCCTCTGTTAGTAGCAATTCTGCACTCATGTACAGTCACCTTGGGTCTGCATTGAGACTTTGATCTTTCCAGTGTTTTCTTACTAAACTCAGCTCTTGGTTTTGTGTAGTAGCTTTATTTGAGCGAGACTCAAGTTCATCTTTCTCTGCTGATGCCATTGACCCAAGAGGCTGACATTTGCCTCCTAGGTCCCTGCTCTTGCTGTAAGTTTTGGGGCACCTTATGGGTGTGAGGGAAGTGCCCCACTAGGCGGCAGCAGAGAGAAAGATTAAGGCTGTGGCCGCTGCATTCCTGTTGTGTATTCAAATCCACCCTCTGCTCCCTTCTGGTTGCTGACTTTGGTCTCTGACTTTACCCCTTGAATTCACAGCCCCCTCATCTGAAACACGTGGACAATGACAGCATCTGTGTTGTACGATTATCATAAGGAGTCATGAAAATGATTCATGTAACTAATTCTTGGCACGGTGCCAAGCCTATATGTATTTAGTAACTGTGAGCTATCAGTTTTTCTTTACAACAGCAACACATTGTGAAAGACCATGGGTTATTTCGGTGTGGCAGCCAGGGTCCTCCAACAGCTGTTTTTGTTTTTAATTCTTTTAATCAAGTAGACAGGCTTCTCGTAATCATGTTTTACCTCACTAAGTCCAACTAATTTTCCATCCCTCAGAATCATAGTCCTGAAATGTCACAACTGGTGGAGGATTAAAGATCACCTGGTGCAGTTCCCTGTCATGATATGGAGAGAGACTAAAGTCCAGAGTAAGTAAATTCCTCTTTGTGAAGCCTGTGTGTGTGTGTGTGTGTGTGTGTGTGTGTGTGTGTGTATCCCACAAGGAGAAGCAAGAAGAAAGGCCATAAGCATCTATAAACCTACCACTCAGAGATAACCCAGGTATTTTTCTGTGTAACTGTTTAGTCTCTTCCTTATAAATATATTATTTAAAAAGACAAAATGGAATTAGAATGTACTCACTATTTAAAAACTAATCTTTTCTTCCCCCGAGTAACACCATTTCTTCAACATCTTTCTGTGCCATTACATACCATTTTTAATGGCTGTACTGGCACATATATGCTGTATTTTATTTTATTTAACAAATTTCACTTTTAAAGACCTCCTTCTGTGGACATTTATGATGTTTCCAATTTTTCACCATTGTCAAATGCCTCCAAAATACTTCCGAAAAAGGCCAAATACCTCCTTTTTCTCTGAGTATATTAAATACTTTGGACACCAAAAGAATGTCGAATTTTCAAGCAGACTCTCGTTTCTTCACAAGCTTCCTGCAACACAGCAAAGAGCTTTCTCATCCATTGTTATTTTATCCCCTTGCAGCAAGGCCACAAGGTCAGTCCTTGAAGGTTGCTATGAACAAATGTGAAGCAGTTTTAGGCCTTGCTGGCTTTCTTGGCCTTTTACTAGATGGAATCTATCCAGGTATTTTCTTTGGGTTGTGGGCCAGTGTTAGAGATGTAGACCCTTCTCCAAAGTATCACAAATGCTGTAGTAAAAATGATGCATGATGTCACAAGCCTGACTTCATGATGTATGACCAGTGTCTTCTGCTTTCTTGGGACTTGCAGTACAGGCTTTGTGTTATATAAGAAGCTTTCGAAATGTGTTCTCTACTTTTCATGCTGATCTCTTGAACTGAGACCAGCTTCTGGGAGAGCAGATTAGAAATAACTTAGAAGTCAGTGGCTAATAAGATGTGGCCATTGATGTAGCAGTCTCTAATCTAGGACCTTCTGTGCAATCATTATAAAGGCCAATTTCCTGGAGATAATTATGGGGCACTGGGAAGATCCCTTACCCCAAATGTCCAGTATCTACAACTGCACTTCAATGAGACAGTAACATGGTTTTTGTAACTTCCTCTGATAAAATCCACAAATTCCAGGAAGAAGTGACATCCTAGTCCATAAATAGCCACTAGCCCTCCACTAATATATCCTTGTGGAATGGAGTCGATATTGGTTTGCTAGAACCACCATAACAGAGTACTAAAGACTGGGTGTCTTAATAGCAATTTATTTCCCACACTTCTGGAGGCTAAAAGTTTGAGATCAAGATGTCTGAAAAGGTTTCTTCTGAGGGGCTTGAGAGAACGATCTGCTCCCGGCCTCTCTCCTTGGCAGGTAGACGGCTATCTCCTTCCTGTTTCTTCACATGATCTTTCTGTGTGTGTCTGTGTCCAAATTCCCTCTTCTTATAAGGACACACATCATACTGGATTAAGGCTCATCTTAATAACCTTATTTTAACTTATTTGTCACTTTAAAGATCCTAACTCCAAATATAGCCACATACTGAGGTACTAAGGGGTTAGGTCTTCAACATACAAATTTTGGGAGGACAAATTATGGGAGCCCACAGCAGTCTAACTACATGAACGAACACAGAAGGAGCTCTAAAAAATGGGGATTGGAAAAATCAAGTTGCAGAATAATATATTCTATATGGTATCATTCATGAGAAAATTTCAAAGTATGTAAAGTAATACCTTACCTTTGTTTATGAATTCACAAATGATAGAGACATGAAAAGCAAAGTTAGCCATGGACCTCATGATGGTTTTCTCTCTGAGGAGGGAGAGAAGTATGGAATTGTAAAGGTTTGAAAAGGCAAACTTGACTGTGCCTTTAATGAATTTTTAAGCTAAAGCATGTATGACAAAATATCAAAATTCACTCATTCTGGGGGTGACTGTGCATATGTTAAGCAAAATACTCTGTATTCTTCTCTAATTTTGACATTTTTATGATTTAAAAGATGAGTAGAAAGGATCATTAAGGAAAACCTCATTCTATTTTGCTTCTCTGGTGTTTTGGGGAATGATGGGTTTTACTTAGTTTGTCTCTTAGGGTTGGTGGGAGGATCACATGAGACAAGAGTGTGAACGCTTCATAAAGAAGGCTGTCGTCAGTAAGGGCCCTGTTCCTCAAGACATGACCCCAGAGGCCTCTAAAACAGAACAGTGAAAGCCTGCCTTCTTCACAGCCTGCACACGGTAGGGTGAGTAAAGGCTCTTCACAGGCTTTGGACTTTCCCTGTCTAGCTGCCTTCTCATTCTACTCCCACCCTCCAACCCCCTCCACCTTCTCCTCCAAGGGCGCCATGTGCTTGTCAAGTGTTTATCAGCCTCAAGCAGGAAGAAGCTTCTCTGCCCTCAGATTTCAGAAGGGAGCAGTGGAACAACTCGTGCTTTGATCTCTATTCTGTGCCAAGCACAGAGACCTACCAGTGAGGGTCATCTCCTGGTTATGTGAAAGGGGAAAGTCCTCAGGAGGCATGCCAGCCACTTAGAGAGCACATCTGAATTTCTTTTAATTTTTGAAACTATCTTCATTTCATGGCTTTTTGGATTTCACAATATCACTTGAATCTCACAAGAACCAATGGGCCAGCCAGGGCAGATAGAAGTGGCACAACTTCCAGTCCTGAGTCCCCAAGGTAGGATGTGATTTGACCACAATCCCTCTCTGCATTCATGAGGCAGCTCAGGTCCTCCTGCTGCAAGGCACCTTCCTCCTGTTCACAGGAACTTTCCATTGGATCACTCCCCCGAGAACTTCAACATGCTTGTTGTCTCCCCCACTCACTTGGTACCTACAACTCCTTGTCTGCCTTGCTTTTTGTTTCATGTCTCATCCCCTCACTTGGACTAAACTGTGAGGTCAACAATTCAGAGGCCACACTCAAATATGCAAAAATGGAGCATTCTTTATATTTTGGAACTGAGTGAAGTCTCTTGTAAATCCCATCCTGCTGAATGGTGTTGGGGAATGAGGAATTTAAATTTTCCAATGGATATATCAGTATCAAAGGCCTACTGACATTCTAAGGTAAACTTGTAGGGATTTCAATATTTAATCAGGACTATCTTCACTTCACCTTCTCTGGCTCTTGTATTTCAAAGATAATGCTGAGTTCAAGGGGGTTTTGGGGTGGTAGCCTAGTGATGCTGAAGCAGGAGCTTCAGGACCCAATGCTTTTGGGAGAATGGTGGGGAGGAGGTTCTGGACTGCTTATTTTGTTTTTTTTCTTTTATATGTAATTTATTGTCAAATTGGTTTCCATACAACACCCAGTGCTCATCCCAACAGGTGCCCTCCTCAGTGCCCATCACCCACTTTCCCTTCCCCCCCACCTCCCATCAACCCTCAGTTTGTTCTCAGTGTTCAAGAGTCTCTTATTGTTTGCCTCCTTTCCTCTCTGTAGCTTTCTCTTTCCTCCTTCCTCTCCCCCCTGTCTTCTGTTAAGTTTCTCAGGATCCACATATGAGTGAAAACATATGGTATCTATCGTTCTCTGCCTGACTTATTTCACTAAGCATAACACTCTCCAGTTCCATCCGTGTTGCTACAAATGGCCAGATTTCATTATGTCTTATTGACAAGTAGTATTCCATTGTATATACAAACCACATCTTCTTTATCCATTTGTAAGTTGATGGACATTTAGGCTTTTTCCATAATTTGGCTATTGTTGAAAGTGCTGTTATGAACATTGGCGTACAAGTGCCCCTATGCATCAGCACTCCTGTATCCCTTGGGCAAATTCCTAGCAGTGCTATTGCTGGGTCATAGGGTAGATCTATTTTTAATTTTTTGAGGAAACTCCACACTGTTCTCCAGAGTGGCTGCACCAGTTTGCATTCCCACCAACAGTGCAAGAGGGTTCCCATTTCTCCACATCCTCTCCAGCATCTATAGTTTCCTGATTTGCTCATTTTAGCCACTCTGACTGCATGAGGTGGTATCTCAGTGTGGTTTTGATTTGTATTTCCCTGATGAGGAATGACGTTGAGCATCTTTTCATATGTCTTTTGGCCTGCCTATTTTGGAGGTGGCCATTGAAGTCATGGTGGTAAAATGTATAGTGCCCTGAATAACCAAACCTTCTTTGGTCCCAAGTGACACAGCCCCAGTCAAGATCTAGGGGGCCTGCAATGCAACTCAACTAACAGCCTCAATCTCCTTTGAAAGTCTATCAAACCTTTGCACTTCTTCCATGACACTAGAGGCAGGAATGCTTGAGAAATGCTAATGATAGCCATCTTCCCTTCTTACATAATTCCCCGTTAGTCCAAGCTACAAACTATGTGGAACCAAGTTGTCCCAGGTCCATGCTGAACATGAAATTTTTTTCTTAGAGGCTTGTAATATTTTCCAGACTAAATCCCAAGAAATAAAAAGCAAGTTTTCCTGAAGTGGAAGTTATCCAAACTTATGGGGGTATTTGCCTAGGTCTCCACAACCTCTCCCACAGGGGTCATCTAGAACTTCCACTGCTGACTTCTTGCTTCCCTTCCTCTATCTTCTCTCACAGGAAGGTCTCTTTCCTTCTTTCCTAATGGACACTCTCTTTATACCAGCTCCTAATTTTTTTCTAACATGGTCAGTAATGAAGGTCTAGAGTCTAAGGTAGCTAGGCCTGCCTATTGATTTATAAATGGGACAGCTCTATGAATTTAGAAAATATGTTTCCTTTTGACAACCTAACTACAGTCTTAAAAAGTTAGCTTTGAGACTCAAAACTGACCAGGAAAACAAGAGGTACAGGAAATGAATATATATCAGAAATTACTATTACTGATACATATAGTGCATCTTGGGCAGGGGGTAGGGGGTAGGGACCCAGCACAAATCTGAGAAAAGAGCCAGTAGTCATGATAAATGTTTGTTAAACTGAGGAAAGAAGATACATAAAGGATGTTCCATTCCACTGTAACCACCTCTTTCTTACTTTCTGCCACACCAGTCTTGGCAGATGTATACCAGATGGCTTAAGTGCCACTCCTAAATTCTAGCTTACCATATCCTGAAGTCTAATAAATTCTCTCCAGTTCTCCTTCTCCATCCTCCTCCCCACTCATTCACCTAATAGAAAGCTGGGCAACTGCTTTGAAATGTCACACCTGAAGTTAGCTCAGCTTGAAAAGTTTAAAAATAGTCAATTCGAGCAACAAAGGTGTTTACCAGAAACAAACACTGTTAACAGCTCCTCCTTGACACACTTCAAGTTCCCACAGGGTGACAGAGTTGGTGTGTGAACAAGGACCCTCCTGCTTCTTTCTTCTGCTCTCTGACAGCCTTCAACATCCAGACTTCTTTCTTCCTAGGCAAGCTAGGTATGCCCCAGTCCCAGAAAAGTGAGCACAAGAGAATTTCTTCTTCCCATACCTGAATCCTTAACCCTTTATTACAATCTGATTATTTCCATCTCTTTCCATATCAGTGATGTAATAAAGTACAAGTTTTTCCGTACCACTTATCATTCTGTATTATAATCATACATTTTATTTGTTTATAGACATGCAGTGTAGTAATTAAGAGCAAATACTTTTTAACAAGTTTGCTGAGCTCAGATTCCTGCCTTTGTTACTTTCTGGGTGTGTGAACTTGAAACAAATAATTAACCTCGCTCTTTCCTGGTTGCCTCATTGCAAAATAGAAATAATTGTCATTCCTATCTCATAAGGTTGTTGTAAAATTTAAGTGATGTAATATACATAAAGCCTTAGAATAGGGCTTGACAGGCAGTGCACCTTATATAAGTGCTTGCTATTACTAATATTTATCTGGATCTCTCTCCTCAACTAGATCATAAACTCCTTGACAGTAGGTACTCTATAGGTTTGAGGACTTCAGCACCATGGAAAGGATCTGACACAGAATAGGGTTTAGTTATAATTTTTTAAACATTTAAAATATCATATATATATATGTGTGTGTATATGTATATGTGTATATATATATATATATATATATATATATATGAATGATACCTATTGTGACAAACAATTGAATGAATAAGTATTTTTCCACCTTTCAGGATCATCTCTTCATCCAACACTCCTACCATGCTGTCCTTCTTTTCTGTTCACCCTTTCCCTGATTATTCTTAGTACTAGTCACATGCACATCCTGGTCATTATTTTTAGTTTGTCAGAATGACAGTTTGGGAAGGGGCATGGCAGGGGCATTTTCACAGTGTGGGTTATTGATACCTGGATATGCTCAAAAGTCTCCTTCCCATGAAGGCTTCCTAGGCCACCCTATCTAAATTACATTTCTTATTCCTTTTCAATGCTATAGTCTTTCTCTCTGACGTTTATTGTTATTTAACATCCTTTTTATTTTACTCACTTATCTTGCTTATTGTCTGTCTCCCCCTCTAGAATGTAAACTTCATGAGGAGAGGGTTATTTATCTCTTTTGTTTATCCTTGTATCCCTAGACTCTAGAACAGTGCCTGGCCTGATGCATAATAAGGTCTTAGATAAATATCTTTGAATGAATACATAGATGCATACATACATACATATTCTTAAGAATATAATCCATACAAACCTCCAGGTCTAGAGATTTGATGTTGCCTAAATGCATAGACCTAATTAACATCCCCTTGAAGTCACAGAGTGTAGCCTGCAAGTGAATCAAGAATGCCAACCCCTTCCACCTGGGATCACAGAGCAATGATCTTGGTGAGGTCAAAAAGCAGGAGGAAAACACTCACCTGACATTTCAAAGTCCATTGAAATAGCAACCTGACACAGAGAACCAGCACATTTCCAGCAGCTGCCTGCTTCTTTTCCAGTAAATGTCTTACTTGGTTCTGTGCTCTGACATGACTCTGCATTAGAATCTGGCAGACTTTGAGGGAAACATTAGCTATCTAGAGCCCAGTGCTACATACACCTCTTCCAAGTCATCTGAAGAGAGATAATTTGAGATTATAACTGGCTAGCAAAAGGTAACTCCTATTGGTTAAGCCCCAACTCCATGTTAGGCACTCTCCTATGAGTCTTACAAAGAAGATTCCACTTAATCCTCAAACACCCTCTGGAGTAAGCATCCCAAGCACCATTTTGTAAGAAAATGATGATTCAGGCACATCAAGTTATTAGCCCCAGGCCCCACAGTAGGTCTTAATTCAAGAATTTTAATCCAAGCCCAAGGCTTTCCTACTATTAAACTTTTTTTGCTCTGAGTGTGAGGTACAGAAAGCTTCCAGTCTCACGGGCCAAGGATCGGATTCATCACTTCTATTCTCAACTCATCAGTCAGAAGTGGTCAGACCCCACCCAGCAAAAGGGGACTTGGGAAGTGAAATCATACCATGGCCCAGAAAGGGGAAAGGGGGCCAGCATATTTGGCAAACAGCACCGATGATTATCTTAATGACTAAAGCACCAGGAGCTCAGCAAAATCTGGGGTGCTTTTTGTGGCTGAGATTGACTTCTTCATTGACCTAGTGGGATGGGAGTTCAGCATTCAAAGCAAATAAAATTCCTGTACTCAGGCATCTGTGGACTGAGTCTTCTATCTACTAAATGTGTTGGAATCATAACACATGGAATTAAATGTCATGTGAGGGATTTAGGCTCAGTCAAGACTTCTATGGATGGATAATTTTAATCAAGCACAGCCTGAACTACAAGGTAACAAAAGACTCTTCATATCAGAAGAGTGAGCCTTGATCCATTTATTGTTCTTCCCAGATGTCCTCATTTACTAGTAGGACCAGTGTCCAAAAGTGGACAGCTAAGGTGCTTGGGTCGGTTATGACTTCTTCTGTGGCTGATTAAAATGCCTGTTTCACTGTTAAGGTCAGGAGAGTCCCTGCTGCAGCTCTGGAAGCAATAACTGGCTGCCTACAATGGATGACAGCCATCTGGCATGGGGCTGGAGATGAATATGTGGCGATGAGGTCATGATGCATCCAGTCTCTTATGCAACAATTCAGCAAACACTCACTGAGAACCTGCTTTGTATGTTAATGCTAGACACGCAGCTTAAGAAGAGCTGTGGAAATGTAAAACCAAGACCAAGAGAAGCAGAGCTAGGGAGTCAGTAACACTCCCTAGATCCTGTGGGTGAGCAATTGATTGTTCAGGGAACCTGGGAAGTTGAAATGACAGCTGAGCAGCTAGGCCAGAAGGGCTTGGTAGATGGTTTGTGGCCTGAAGGGCCTAGAGACCACTCACTTCTCTCGTCCAAAAGGACAGTTGGGGTGGGGTGGGGGTGGGGCTCTTTTTTCCTTCTCTCTGACATTTTGAGGGTTAGCTCTGTTTCACACGATTAGCCTGTGGCAACCAGGCAGCGAGATGAGACTCGCTGCATCCCCCAGCCCATAAAGCCTGCCCCTGCTTCACGCTGAAAATTACAGGCTTATATTACAGGGCGCGTGTTAGGGAAGTAGCTGGAGGTTGCTGATACAATCAGAGTTCAGGTAGCTTTATTGAGAATTGTGAAATGAAACTGTGTTACTACGTGCCCAAATCTCAACAAGAAATTTCCCCCATCACCAAAAAACCCCCCAAAAAACAAAAAAACAATAACTGAAACTGGTTTTTTTCTTTTCTTCCCCTCCTCCTCCTCCTCCTCCTCCTCCTCTTCCTCCTCTTCCTCCTCCTCATTTTCCTCTTCCTCCTCCTCCTTCTTCTTGTTCTTGTTCTTCTTCTTCTTCTTTGTAAAATTAGTATACCAAGCTGTAGCCAGGAATCTAGAATCTTTTTTTTGGCTTAGGAAGAGCAAGATTTCCCCAGAATAAAGCAGTACTCTAAGGACCAAAGGAGGGAAGACTATTGGCACAGAAGGCCTCCAGGGTACCAGCTGCAAGAGGTGTTTCTGGGAGTGCCAGAGTAGAGGCAGGATACAGACAAGGTACAAATAGAGACACCTCAGAGGATGCTTAGCAGGACAGCACAGAGACCCAGGCTCAGGACTTGGCACTCCCAGACAACTCTGACTGCAGCATTTCTCCTTTAGTCATTTACATTTGGGGGATCTGGATCCAATTTTGTTGGAAATTTTTGCTTTTTTTCCTTCTTTAATGTTTTTGTTAAGGCAAAGCTATGATGGATAAATCCAGAAAAGTAATTGCCTCTGAGGGGTGGGTGCAGAGATTATCTGGGAAGGGGTGTGAGCCGACTTTGTAGAGTGATGAAATGCTCCATATCTTGAGAGGGGCAAGGGTTACATGGATGTATGCATTTATCAAAACTCATCCAATGGCAAATTTAAGATTTGTGCATTTCACGCTGTAAATCTTACCTCTAAAGTAAAAAAAAAAAAAATAAAAAAATAAATATTTAACTCTAGTTGATAATATGCATGTTGCAATATTTAGGGGTGAGTGTGCTGATGCCTGCAATTTATGTTAAAATGCCCCCAAAGCAAAGATAAAATCCTGGATGGAGAGAGGAATGGACAGGTGAAAGGATACACAATAAAATAAGTAAAGTGTCGATTGTAGAATCTCAATTATGGGCTTACTTAAAATTCTTTGAATTTTGCTGTATGTTGGAAAATTTTCATAATAAAATACTGAAGGAATAGATTACTTTCATGAGGTCAACATTTCATAATTTTTTCTGATTAGAATCCTCTAGGATATTTGTTTTAAAAATAAACACATGAAGACCTCTTTTTGGAGATTTGGGGACTAGGCTATTCGAATTTTTAGTCAGCCCTCCTGGCTGAGCCTGGTGGTGAGGTGTGTTTGGGAAACACTGAGTTAAATCAACTTGCTCCTGAAAAATTGATATTGGATGCAAGGAAGAGTGACCAATGGGATAATGAGGGAGGACAGTCTCTCACCATCAAATCAGACTCTACACGTGGCCGCAGGAATCTCAGGATTACCAAGCTCCTAAGTGATTATGAAGTGCAATAAGTTTTGAGAAACACCAATTTTGGAAACATCTGCACAAAGAAACAAGAATATCTCAGCCAAACTGTCTGACTCTGATCCTAAAATCCCCTCAAATATGTGATTAAGCTGTAAGTTAGGATAAAATGTACCAGTTAGTCCACTGCCCTCTTCCTGTGGGATTGATGTGGTTATTCGAAGGGAATGTCTCTGGCTTTCTCTTGGGCCCTCCTAAGGCTGATGAGGGACAAAGCTTCAGATCTACCAAGGCACATCACCAGAGCCGGTGAGGGAGAGAATATATACCTCCTACTGCATGCCTTTACCTCCCACAGAACACTGAATAATACTAATACCACACAGCTCCTTCTGCTCCAAGTGGGTATTGTGTGGTGGGCAGGCTGGGGGACAGGAGCTGAAAGATGAGTGACCCTCAGAGAGGCTCTGGTGCAGCAGGGGGGACAAGACCAGCACAGAGCAGTGAGGGAGCAGGGAGTGGTCAGTGCTGGGTACTTCCGGATGAGAGGAGAGCCCAGTGAGAGCTGGGGCATCCTGGGAGATGCTAGACTCCAAGTGCACTCAGAGAATCAAGCAAGATTGCCTCACAGGAGGACAAAGATGTGTTAAGAGTGATCCAGCTGCAGAGGGCCTCCATTACCTCAGCCCAAGCACACATACAGCAGTAGTGTGTGTTTGTACAAATGAGTGAAGTATAAAAAATAGGCAGGGGAAAAATACAGAGCAACTTCGGTCTTGGAAGGGAAGGGAAGGAGGTAGGAGAGATTAGAAGGGGTGGCCTTTAGCTCATCTGTAACTAGTTTATTTCCCAAGAGAAGAAGAGACAAAGCATAAAAGTCAGAGAGATAGAGTGACTGATCTTTGTTTTGTAATCTTGCATTGACACACTTGATGGGTGATGCTCAAAGCCCTGATTTTGATGCAACCTGCCAAGATGATGTAGGGAACTTCAGCACTCAGCTCTGTAATCCCCACAGCCACCGTCCGGTGCCCCAGCTGAACCTCTGTCCCTTTCTCTCTGGCTCAACACACACTTTCCATCACAAGTGACACAAGAGGTGCTATTGTATGTTTGTGTCAGCTCTAAATGATAAAACATTTCTAAACTTAGCTCCTAAATTCAGGGTTAGGTTCTCTCACTAGATATTGGGTTCTAGAGACAAAAGTGAAAATCAAGTAAGTCCAAATTACTCTTGGACAGGGCTTATGTCACCAGTTCGGTGTTTGATGTCGTGTGAGGATTAGCACAAAGTGGAGACATGCACCCCACAGCCCATAAATAAGAACACTGAGTAGATTAGAGATGGGGCAAGAGGCATAGAGATGACTGAGTGAGCTCCACACATCCCTCGTTTTGGACTCATTTGCTCCTGAGCAGATTCACTGAAACGATTCAAATGGCTTTTTTTTCTTTTTTAAATGTTTTTCTATGCAAAGTGTAGATACTTTCCTTAACATAAAGGAAATGCACCTAGGATGTGGCTCCACTGAGATAGGTGGAAATGATCAGGAACTGCTGAAATCATGGCAATGCCCCCGCCATCCTCCTGCCCTGCCCTCTGGCGTGATTTATATATAATGTTAGTTTCCATGCTGCATCTCGTATTTAAGGCGGGGGCTCTATAAGCAGTGCCAACATAGGGGGCAAGTGCTGGGCACACAGATGTTCTGTTCAATCATCCTTCTGAGAGAAGGGCTCTGAGTAGTTTCTGCTGAAATCTGGGGTGAAGCCAAGGGCAAGAGCAATATAGTCTGTGCTAAAGGTGGCCAGCCTAGTCTTTGAGGGATCAGGTCTCCTCAAAACAGTAAAAGGAAGTAAATCAGACAACTTCATGCCTGTCTTTCTGGATTCCTACCCTCCCCCAGCCCAGCATAGCCTTGGACCAAAAGTTGTAAACTGATGGCTCACAAATGCTTTTTGATTTTTGGAAACTTGGCTACATTCACATCATATTTCACATCCTAGCCTTCTCTCAAAACATCAGGGGACCTAACAGCTCAGGGCTTACACCACCACCCCCACCCCCCTACCCCCCCAGCAAGAAGGCATTGGGGATGAGCAATACCACCCTCTTTGGAAGGAACCCTCTCTGATTCAGAGAAAACCCGCCATTCAGATGGATTTGTTTTTATCATCAGCCTGTTGCTGATGGCCAGGCCTAGGGGACCCTACCCTGAGCCTTGGTGGTCAGAGAGTTGGTGGGCATGTGGGCAGAGAGAAGTGGTTCTTGGACACACTGTCCTTATAGTTCGGCACCCAAACAGCCACTGAGCCACTTCCTAGGAAAAAAGCCAATCTCATATCTGGTCCATGACACAACATGAGCCATCAGGGTTCTCAAGTGTGGGGTTTTCTTCTAATGAAATATAAGCAGGACTCAGTTCCAGCCACCCAAGACTGACACCTTCTGTTTCCCAGAGGCAGCTGAGAAGGATACAGACACACCCACATCCCAAATGGGGAAAGAAGACATTTGCCACAGCTGCCTTTCCTGCACCTGCCAGGCAAGTCCTGACCCTCTTGTGAGTGAGTTCTTGTGGGAGCCGAGTCTAGACCCTGGGGCAGGGAGAGGTGAGGATTATGGAAAGGTAAGTGTTGAACTGGAGCATTTGTGAATAACTTAGCAACTGCCTACTTGCCCTTTTCTGCACATCTACCTATAATTTTAACTTTCAGGGCACAATAGAATTGTTCTGGAAGCAGCACAGCTCGTGGTGCACTTCCATAGTGAGAGAGGAGGTGGATGAAGGCCAAAAAGCACTTGTGTTGTGATTTCTCAACAAGGATACAAATGCCACGCTTCCTACTTGCATGACACTATACACTTTCCAAAGCACTTCCATGTGTACTTTATTTATTTCTCAAACTGCCTGTGAGAAAAGGAGCTGTTTCAGAGCTGCAGAATCTGAGGCCCAGCTAAGCTGAGTGATAGGCCAAATGTCACACTGTTGGTGAGTGTCCCAGTCCAGACCAGAGTTAGAGGGACTCCTTGTGGACCTCCTTTCTCCCTGAGGATTTCATGGCAAGCAGATTAATGAGGTTTGGTTGCCATGGGCACTGGAGATGCTTCTCTCACTCAGCACCTGGGCCGTGACAGACTTTACCTGTGGCTGCAAACAGCCCCAGACAGGAATGAGTTCCAGCTCGTTGGTAACCCTCAGGGCCTATGGGATGCCTGGAGATGCCCTGAATGAGCTGTCACTGCCCCCCTCCCTTGCACACCGACAGAGGCTCACGGCCCCTCCCTACTGTGACATTTCTCAGCATCAGAACTCAAGCAGACAAGCTCCGCTGGGCCAAGACAGTCTGGGCAATCAAAGTCTGCAGCTGTGATGGAGGCCTGGCATTTAAGTCTATTGATCAATGACAGAAGTAAAACACAAGGCGAAAAATGCACAGGGAGCTCTTGTTGTCAGAACCAAATAGAGGCTTCTCCTCTCTGTTTTGAAGGCAGCTGCAAAGAGAGAGAGAGAGAGAGAGAGAGAGAGAGAGAGAGAGAGAGAGAGAGGAGAAAAAAAGCAACCATAAAGCCAGGAGAAAGTGGCACCTAAGGATTTTTATTGGTTTTGAAAGGTTTCAGGCAGGGGATGCCGAGAGCAAAGGAATTGAGATGCTCTGGGCTCGCATGAGGATATGGGGGGAGGTAATCTGGGTGAAGCTTTTGACTTTCCGATAGAGATGGATTCTGTTTATGTTCAGCAGTCCAAATGCAAATGTTGTGGCTGCACGCCGTGAAGGTGACAACTTTCTGCCATAAGTGCAAGACGGGCCCCGTGCCTTCCTGAATGCTATTGAAGTAACCCAGTTGTAGGTGTTTTTCTCTGTCTCTGTTAAGTGCCAGCCCCCAAGGAAAGCTGAGGCTCCATCCACTTTACTGGAGGGAAGAAAGGTGTGTGTGCCTGAAGAAGGGGGAAGGAAAGGCAAGGGATGCAAGGTACCCTCAGCACCAGAGTGCACAGCAGATGGAGAGGGAAGGTCCCTGGGTTTTGTGTGCCCTGGGCCAAGTCACTCATCCTCTCTGAGCTTGTTTCCTTGTCTCCTAAAAAATAAGGAGGCGAAGGTAACGCCCTTGAAGATCCCTTCTGATCCATGAAATGACTTCAATAATTCATCAGCCTGCAGAGCTCAGGCTGGAGTGGAGCAGTGAGCCAGGTCCAGCCTCTCAAGGGCAAGAAGGTGCTGTCTGGACAGAGGTGTGCTTTGGGAGCAAAGAAGTCCAGCCACCTGCGCCTCCTCAAACTTTTGTGAGAACCAAGCCCCACCACCCTGACCCCAGTGGATCTGCAGAGATTCCACTTTGGAGTGGGACCCAAGTAAATGCATTTTTACAGTTTGGTTATGCTAGGTCACAGTGATGCAGGGAGTCTGGGGCCCATGCACTGAGGACACTGGCATCATTGTTAAGGACATGTCCTTTGGATTCAGACTACTGGGTCTGATCTCATCTCTGTCACTTTCCAGCTGTGTCTTGTGGCCCACTTGATTAATCTCTCTGAGCCTCAGTTTCCTCATTTGTACAATATTACTGACAATACCTACCTTCCAGCATTGCTGTAGGGATGAAGTGAGCTAATAATGTATGTAAAGCCCTTAGTCCAGAATCATGTCTAATGAGGGCTCAGTAAGTTGTAGTTGATGCCTTTATCATACTATCATAACTATGATGGTTATGGGAGGGGCTTGGTAGGGAGCAGGTCAGTTGGCAGAACAGGTATGAAGATTTAGTCCAATGATAAAAATTCTTCAGCATCCCATAGCCATGTTCATCACAAAGTGCGACTTAAATTTCTTATATAACAATTGGAGATCTTTTATCTTTACCTGCCCAAACTTGGTACCGGCCTGCTCTTAAATGCGGCCATTTACACTTTCCACTTAGTTTAGGGTAAGCAATTCCAAAGATCCCACCAGTCAGAGGCAAAAGCTCTTCATCTCCTCCCTGATCATTTGAGTCCACTCATCTCCAGACACTCTAGCTCAAAATTACCCTTGGCCTTGGGATGTAATAGGGTGATCCTTTCCTGGGATGGGGCTGAGAGTAATAAGGAAGAGAATGGAAGAAGGCTGTGAAGTCCCTTAGATATTGGTGCATGGCGGGGGGAGGGGGTAAACTCAAAAGTCTATAGGACAGGCAGGAATTGCCAATGTATGAAGTGGCCCTGGAGAAGGAGGAGCTGATGAGCGATTCAGAAAGTGGATGCCCCATTGAATGGGACAAATGTCTACTTAGCAGAGTCAATTGTTGGCATACATAAGGATAATCAGGGTTCCAAGATGTGATCTTTTGAAAGAAGACATAAATCCATATTTTTTAAATGAAATCTCCTTATTTGTAAATGTTGTCCATTAAATCAGTTCCTTTCCAAAAACACATATCAAAGATCTGGAAACTCCTCCAGGAAACCTTCTTTTCTTTCTCTACATGACCAGACTTTTCCCTCCTTCCCACCCTTTGGCACCCCCCATGCCCTCACCCAGTGCTCTGTGTCTGACCCACACTGGCTCCCAAGACATCCTGTCTTGTTCCAGCTATTACATGTGTATCCTGAGAAGTATGGACTTTGCCATGAGAGAGCCCTAGATTTGAATCCCAGCTCTGTTATTCACTAGTCAGATGGATTTCTCTGAGCCTCAGTTTCCTTACCAGTAAAATGGGATCATTACAGTATCTATGTCACAGTGCTGACATAAGGGTTATAGCACAGGGCCTGCTGCTCTTTAAGTGTATCTTCTCCAGCTCTCCCACATCACACAGGGCTCACATAGTGTTGATTACTTGATTCAGTTTTACAACATGGTTTTTTTTAAGACTCTGTTTTTTAGAGCAGTAGGTTCACAGCAAAATTGAGAGGAAGATACAGAGATTTCCCACAACTCTCTGCCTCCACTCATGCTTAGCCTCTCCTGTTATCATCACTCATTAGAGTGGTTCATGTTACAAATGATGAACTTGCACTGACACATCATAATCACCAGAGTCCATAGTTTACATTAGAGTCCACTCTTGGTGTTGCACATTCTATGGGCTTGGACTAATGTGTAATGACCTATAGCCACCAATATGGTATCCTACAGAGTAATTCACTGCCCTGAAAATACTCTATACTCTTCCTATTCATCCCTTCCCTTCCACTCACTCTTGGCAACCACTGATCTTTTTACTGTCTCCATAGTTTTGCCTTCTCCAGAATATCATATACTTGTAATCAAATGGTATATAGCCTTTCCAGATTGTCTTCTTTCACTTATTTTTTAATTTTTTTAACGTTTATTTATTTTGAGGGATAGAGAGACAGAGTGCAAGCAGGGGAGGGGCAGAGAGAGGGAGGGAGACACAGAATCTGAAGCAGGCTCCAGGCTCTGAGCTGTCAGCACAGAGTCCGGCACAGAACTCGAACTCAAGAACTGTGAGATCATGACCTGAGCCAAAATCAGACACTTAACTGACTGAGCCACCCAGGCACCCCTCTTTCACTTATTAATATACATTTAAAGTTTCCTTCATGCCTTTTCATGATTTGATAGCTCACTTCTTTTTAGCACTGAATAGCACTCATTGTCTGGATGTACCACAAGGACATCTTGGTTGCTTCCAAGTTTTGGCAATTATGAATAAAGCCACTATAAAGTTCCAAGTACAGGTTTTTGTGTGGTCATGTTTTCAACTTCTTTGGGTAAATACCAAGGACAGCAATTGCTAGATCATATGGTAAGAGTGTATTTAGTTTTGTAAGAAAGTCTTCCAAAGTGGCTGCACCATTTTGCATTTCCACCAACAATGAATGAGAGTTTCTGTTGTTCCGCATCCTTGCCATCATTTGATGTCGTCAGTGTTCCAAATTTGGCAATTCTGATAGCTGTGTCTTGGTGTCTTGTTGTTGTTTTTTTTAATTTGCATTTCCCTAATGTATGATGTGAACAATTCTTCATATGCTTATTTGCCATCTGTACATCTTCTCCAGTGAGGTGTCTGTTCAGGTCTGCAACCTATTTTTTCATGGAGTTATTTTCTATTATTAAGTTTTAAGTTTTCTTGGTATATTTTAGATAATGGTCCTTTCTCAGATAAGTCTTTTGTAAATATTTTTCCCCGGAGTTTGGCTTTTCATTCTCTTGGCAGTGTCTTTTGCAGAACAGATGTGTTTTTTTTTTTAACTTTAATGAACTTTATCTTATCAATGAGTTCCCTTCATGAATTGTGGCTTTAGTGTTATATCTGAAAAGCCATTGCCAGATTTACGGTCGCCTAGATTTTCTTCTATGTTATCTTCTTGGTTTTGAAGTTCTGCATTTTACATTTAGGTCTGTGATCCACTTTGAGTTAATTTTTGTGAAAGCCGTAAAGTCTGGGTCTATATTTTCTTTGCATGTAGATGTCCAGTTATTCACCATGGGGATTTTGCACCAAAAAAATATTAATTTTAAGTATTTTATAGACTTCACAATGGTACTCATTACACAGAAAAGAATGGAGCACACTGTTCTCTGATGAGGAGTACTAGGAATGCAGGAAATTTCAGTTCCTACAGCATTGACAACCTGTAGCCACTAGCCCATGAGGTGAGCATTCTTTGGAAAAAGTGAGAGAGTCAGAAATGACCTCAAGATTGTGTCTTTGTAAAAAGAATTTTAAAAAATTAAAAATTTAAATAAATAGATAAATTTAAAATAAATTGTAAAAGAAATTAAAATTAAATAAAATTTTTAAAGAAGATTGTGTCTTTGCAAAATGTCTCTGTTTATCAGGAGAAATAAGAGGGATTGGAAATTTCAGTTCAACCAAGGTGAAAAAAGATGCCCAGGATATCCCCTCCAAAGGCAAATGGGGCTTCTACTGATGATTATCTGCTTTCCTGGACTTTGATTCCAATGATATTAAAAATGCAACCCCTTAAAGATTCAAGTCAAGCATGCAGAGAAACTTTGTTTGTAAGAAAGAACAAATACTTGAGTACAGCAGACCAGAGAATATAAATAAATATAATTGGGATTTCAGATTTAGCAGAATTCCTTCCTTTAATGACCCAATCAATGACTGGAAAAATGAGTACCACCAGATGAAAATAAGTGGTGACCATCCTTGCCTAAGTATAATGGAGAATTGAGCCAAACATCTAAATAATTCATATCTGCTATAACAGGGCTGGGCTAGCAAATGAGAGTAGGAAAGAATCATAGCTCTCAGGAAAAGAGCAAATTTCTGAGGTCCAATACTGGAAGATCATCTTTCATCTGCATGATGATTATGCACTGAACTCTGTAAGGCTAGACTTACTGTTTAGATGGACTAAAGTTATAGCAGTCCTTATTGTTGAAAACTATGGCTCAAAACAGAGCCTATGGAGTGCTTTAACCCAAGCCTGTGTTGCTACTCAAAATATGGGTTTCATCAGCAATAGCACTGCTAGGAATTTATCCAAGGGATACAGGAGTACTGATGCATAGGGGCACTTGTACCCCAATGTTTATAGCAGCACTCTCAACAATAGCCAAATTATGGAAAGAGCCTAAATGTCCATCAACTGATGAATGGATAAAGAAATTGTGGTTTATATACACAATGGAATACTACGTGGCAATGAGAAAAAATGAAATATGGCCTTTTGTAGCAACGTGGATGGAACTGGAGAGTGTGATGCTAAGTGAAATAAGCCATACAGAGAAAGACAGATACCATATGGTTTCACTCTTATGTGGATCCTGAGAAACTTAACAGAAACCCATGGGTGAGGGGAAGAAAAAAAAAAGAGGTTAGAGTGGGAGAGAGCCAAAGCATAAGAGACTGTTAAAAACTGAGAACAAACTGAGAGTTGATGGGGGGTGGGAGGGAGGGGAGGGTGGGTGATGGGTATTGAGGAGGGCACCTTTTGGGATGAGCACTGGGTGTTGTATGGAAACCAATTTGACAATAAATTTCACATATTAAAAAAAAATATGGGTTTCATGATCAACTGTCCTTCTTTAATCAATATCTGGTTTTACAATATCACTTGCTTATACCTCGTTCCCAGTACCAGATTTGCTTCAACACATCATACCATCCATCTTGGTCAGCAAAGATTTTCTGTTTGTAGTCCATTTTCTTTGCAGAAAATGTTGGATCAGTCAGCTAGTCCTATTCTCTTTTCTGGGAACTGCCTTTCTTCCAGAGAGATTAGCCTCTGGCGCTATGTTCATAATACATGACCCTGCCCCATAGGTTCGGCTGATTTCATCAAGTGGACCCCTGACTCAAAAATGTGCTGAATTCTCTCTCCTACAAAATTCTGGTTGTGAGATATAGAAAGTAAGGGTAGTGAGCTGATCCAAATCTATGGCAAGTGTATTGATCAGAGTTCTTTTGTTGCCAGCAAAACAAACCAACTTTGGTTATTTATTGGAATAAATAATTATTAGAATGCGGATACCTTGGAGAATTATTGGTAAAGCTAAAAAACCTGAAAAGGACAGAACCAAGGCAACTCTTGGCTTTAAGAAATGGCAACTTTAGAAATAGTCTTATGGGAAAAACAGACTGGTATGGGTGCTACAGCCAGAATTAGATAAATCCCAACTGTTCAGAATCTCTAAATTTCTGATCAAGATTCAAATTCCAGAGAGTGAGCATCTAATTGGCCTGTTTTGAGTGATGTGGTTTCCCCTTACCTAGGGCAGAGTAGGACCCCTGTTTACAATTCCACCAAGCTATATTCAAAAGGGAAAAGATAATTTTTCAAAAGAAAATTGAAGTGATGGTAGAAAGGGCAATGAATGCTGGATAGTCAAAAGCAACAACACTCAGGGTCACCAAAGATGTTCCGCTCCAGCCTTTTCTGGAGACGTAATTATTCTGTCTTTCTAGGATTCCATGAGAAGCCCCATTATCCTTCCAGCAAATTCCTTTTTCTGTTTAAGCTGGCTTGAGTTGGTTTATGTTACTTTCAATCAAAAGATTCTTAACTAAGACACTTTTCATCCATTTCTGTAAGAGATGAACCTCAGCTTTGGCCCTCACTTGAAAGAGACCTCTGTATCGATTGGATAGCCCATAAGAAATTAGTGACCTGTAAGATCAGAATTAGTGTGCACCAAATGAGCTATGTGTGTTGGCCTCAGATCAATGTCCCCAATCTGTTCATTTCCATTCACTGATCCTCTCCATCCCAGCCATGCCCTCTTACTCCAGCCCTGAGTAGATAATAGAACAATTTTTAAATACAACAAGGAATGTGAGGTTGGAAATGCTCTCACATAAAGCAAATAAGCCAATGGAGCCATGGTAACAAGGCAGATGTGTATTTCATTACCTTGAATCCTACAGGGGAGAATATGCCTATTGAATCCCATGGCTGCCAGGCCAGTCAAAGACAAACATCTCAGGGCAAGGATATTCTGCAGTCCATTTTCCTTGGAGAAAGAAAAGGAATTTCTCTCTATATGACTGAGTGAATGGGTGAGGCAGCTCTCTGGATCACAGAAATAGGGGAAGGTTCTGTAAATGGCTTCAGAGTCCCTTTCCATAGAAATATTCTTGCTTGAACAGGCACCATTATTATAACAATAGCAACAAAAGTAATAATAATAGGTCAATGCTTTACATAGCTGCTATGTTTCTAGCACTGTACTAAGTGTCTAAGATCAGTTTTTCTTGAACTGGTTCAAAGAACATCAAGTGTCCAAGTCAGACTCATCTTCTCTTGGTTGTTTTAAAAATAAAATTCAACAAGTTGTGTTTTGCTGTGAAAGGTATAGACTGGCATGTTTAAGATGAAGTGTAAATCATTCTAAGTTTGGACTGTGTGAAAGACTCTGAGATCCCTTCCTTTTTGGGAACAGGGAGAGGAGGAGGATATTTATAGCCCAATGCAATTAATGGTGGAATTTTCTTAAGTGAGGTTAAACTTAAAATATTACAGGCAATATCCTCTGCTCATAGTCTGGGGGTGTAAGCTTCTAGGCATTCCAGCCTCCCGGCCTCAACTCCTACTGCTTTACATATGGCCACATGGCTTTTCTGATGCTTCTCACACACAGGATAAGCATTCTCCATCTGATTTTGCTGTGTTTAGCCTGCCATATCTCTGGAAAACAAAGTAACATAAAATGGCACTGGGGATCCAGATGCCTCCCTTTACTAGCTGAGTGATCTTAGACAGTAACACCCTTGGATTGAGGTGCAGTCTCCTCATTGATAGATATGGATAATATGTCCTGCCCTTATACTTCACAGGGCTGTTAAGAGGATTTACTGAGATATTATGTATGAGAATATTTTGGAGTTCATTTCCAAGGGCTCTACATTTTTAATTGATTATTGTTCTAATCATCCTGTGTGAATTAACTGATAAAGTTAGTAAGACCCTTTGGAGCCAAGAGAGAGGATGGGGAAATTTTAACAGTGGGGAATAAGAAAGCAATTTGAGAGAAGATGGGGAGAGTGGCTAGGTCTATATGTGGAATACTTATCCTGGGCAGAGGGAGTCACAACTGGACCCTTGAGTTAAAATTGTATACAGAGTATACATAAATGTGAAGATATGCATTTTTCCGAAGTATGGGGCCTTAGATTTCATCCTATTTCCAAGGAGGTCCATAATCCAGAATGTCAAAAAGCCATTGGTCTGTGATAGTGGGAGGCAAATTTTGAAAGAACATAACTCACTGAATGGGATCAGGGAAGCAGACACAACTTTCGAATTTAATGAGACAGGGAAGGAAGGCCAGAAAGATGCTCTAGTCAAATTGGCTCCATCTTATTTTGCCTAGAGTCCAAAGATCCATCCAGTAACAACCAAAATTATATTTTACTTCTGTATCAATCAGCTTCTGCTGCATAACACATGACCTCAAATCTTAATAGGTTAAAACAATAAGCATTTATTCAACATATTTTTCTACAGGTCAGCAATTTGGACTAGTCTAAGTTTGGTGACTTCTTTCATCTCAGGTGGCCTCACCCGTGAATCTGTAATTGGCTGCCAAATTGTCTGGGGATTGACTGATCTAGGGTGGCTTCAAGTGCGCAGCTCATCCCTTGTTCACATGGCAGCTAGGCAGGGATCCAAGAGAACAAGTGGAAGCTTCTTGGGGCTTTGTCTCAGAACTGGTGCACCATGACTTCTGCTGCACTATATTACCCAAATCCAGTCACATGGCTACCCCATATTCAAAAGAAGGAGAAGTAGATTCCACCTTCTGATGGAACAAGATATAAAATCATTTTGTAAAGAACATGGATGCAAGGAGGAGTGAAGGATTGTCCCATTTTTATAATCAACTACCCCTCCCAAGCCCGTGCCTAGTTCACCAGCCAATTTTGGACCCTTATATTAATAGCAGTTGTGGTCTTCTCCTTGATTTTATACCAGCATCTTTGGAAAAAGAAGAAAACATCAGGTAGAGATTATGTATGGTGTCAGGGGCCCAGAGAGAAGAGTGACTTGTCCAAGGTCACAGAGCAAATAAGCAGAACAATCAGGTCTAGGACTGCCTCCTGGCATTCCTATTCTGTTATCAGCTACTTCACACCAAACCTCATTCAATTACAAATTGTCCTAAGGTTTTGGGACTTCTAAGAGCAAGAACCTGCATCAGTGTTTCTCAAAGTGTTTGTGATGAAGGACCAGCTTTTGTTGTTATTTTGTTGGTTTCATTTCTAACTCATCATGGATTAATACTAGTATGAAGCTCATGCCAAGTACAACTTATCACATGATCTTGACAGTACTCAAACTGCTTTATTATCTATTAGATGAAGCAAGACCTGTGATCTTACACATTTGTCTGTCATTGCAATGCCAAATTGCTATAAATTTTTTTTTAATATTTACTCTTACTTTCTGCAATTATCTCACAGCAGATTGGTAACAAACAGTTGGCACAGCAAGATCACACCTTTAAGTAGCATTGCTCTCTGTCCACTGTTTCATTTTATCTTCATGATATCCCAATGAGGTAGGAAAACCAAGAACTAGTGGCCCATTTGAATCATATAAGGAAACTGAGGCCAGGAAAAGTAAAAGGCTTATCCAAGATCACAGAAGTCTAGGCCAGGAGCAGGACCCAGGTGTCTGGACCCACTGTTCAGTCCTCTTCTCATCCTGCACCACATCACTCTGCCTCCCTCAATTACATTTTTAAAACATTAATGAACCTGCCAAGTTAAAGAAATCAGTTTTTTCTTTACACCCCAAACCCCAAGCTCAACCTGAGTTACTGAGGCTGATGAAAGTTTACCTTTTACATTAGGGATTTGTGCGTTATTTACATAATCAGATTCCCCTACTATCCCCAAATGCTCAGAGAAACTAATTCAAAATAGTTATACTACATTTCACGTTTAAACATTTAATGAGCTCTTCATCACTCCTCTGGGTGTGTAGGGGTCCTAGGGTGGTGATGAGGATGTTTCTCCTGGGTGCTATGCAAAGGGAAGTTGCCAATGCAGCAGAAGTACAGACCCCACTTACAGGCAGCCTGTGGCAGTGTTTTCCTGCTGCCACATCATTCATGTTCCATGGTTTCATCAAGGAGAGGAAGGAGATCCTGCCCATCTGTGGCGCTGGGTTCTATAACCTGCACCACTCTAGCCTTAGAAGAGGCATAACCCCCCTGAGTTTTTTGGGGGGCCTGAGCTCTGTGGTGCTTCAGACATTTAAGTATCACACCTTTAAGTAGCATTGCTACTTTCACCTCAACTTCACAGACCTTACAATCCCTGAACTATCCTACAAGCATAATGCAAGATGGAAAACCCTTGGTGGATTTGGCCCTGGGACCTGATGCAGGGGCAAGCCTCAGGGGTGGCAGTTTGACATCAAGGCATTGAAGAAACAAGGCCACTCTTGAGTCTGAGAGTTCATCAAGGGGTCCTGGACCCTTGGGACCCAAGGTTTCAGGGCTGCTGGTGGAGTGTTCTTCAAAGCATCATTTCATCCAGGGTTTGATAACTGTGCTCCATATCCTAATTGTTTTATGTATTTCCTTCCAGCAAAAGATTCAAAAGCTTACAAAAAAGGCAAAGGGAAGCACTGAGGTAGTCCAACCAACTCGTCTAAGTGGAGAAAGTTAGATTCAAACTGGAGAGTGACATGGCCAAGGCCACCCAGCTAACAGAGAACAGAGACAGCAGAGTCTTCCCCTGGGCTCTTTCCACCATACGTCTGATGCTCTAATTTCCTCTTAATTTCCAAAGTCTTTCCTGGACTCGGGTAGAAGGTGGATCTGTTAAAATCAGCAGAGTCCTGATGACTCTCTGGAAAACCCTCATTGCTGCCTTGAGTCCTCACATATTCCCTCTGCCTGGAATGCTCTTGCTACAGGTGGTCATGTGTAGGCCCCCGATGGCACTGACATCTTCTTGATCTAATGCCATCTCAGAGAGGTCTTCGCTGCTTCTCTCCCATCTTACAAACACATGCCAGGCATCTTCTCCCACATCTCTGTTTTATTTTCTTCATAGTCCTTATTAGCAACTGAACTTGTCTTGTTTGTTTATTTGTTAGGTAAATTGATGTCTGTCTCTCTCAATGGAATGTAAAGTCATGAGATCAGGGACTTCGTGTATTTCATCTACCATTTTATCCTCAGATCCTAACACACTGCCTGTCACATAGTAGGCACTTCATTAATCTTCAAATGAATGAATGTCTATCTTCATTTGTGTACCGAGGCACAAGACCTTCAGAATAATAGCAATTTGCTCCAGCGTTCAGTAGTGTTTGTCACCACAAATTGTCCCTGATCGTGGTCGGCACATGCATTTGTAAAGGAATCTACATGAATCTCTCATCTCCGAGATGCTCACAGCTGAGCTGCTCTGGCAACATCTCATCCACTAAACATAAGGGCCATAGAAAAAGCATCCAGACCCACTTGGCCTTGGTTTCCTGGGTAACCAAGGTTGTGTGCTTAGATACACATGACCAAGCAGGATTCTCCCAGGGGACATAAGCATTGAAGACTCAGGCACCGGCTGCATGTTTTTCACTCTGTCAAGTAGCCATTGCCTGATACTGACAACCAGTTCAATGGTTTGATCTCTGGGGCTAGACCCAAACTCTCAGGGGACAAGTTCCCCAGCCCCAATACCATATGTTTACCTCCAAGCTCAGGGAACACTGGCACTCCAGTCTGTGCAAGATGTAATTATATGCTAATTTGCATTTTGTTGTATATATATTATTGAGAACAGACAAAAATTTAATGGCACATTCTTCTATGCATGGACACCAACCCATGCCTTATATGCTGGTCTAAACATTCTTCATGAGATGAAGATAAACAAAAGTTTACACGGTGGTTCATAGGAGCGAGAGTGAGTACAGATGTGTTGTGATTGGCCAAAACAGTATTTTTTTCTAATTTAATTAGTTGTTGCCATTTAAAAGTCAGGAGCTTCTCATAAAAATCCAGATTTCCAGGTTCTCTAGCTTAGTTTCCCTGGAAAGCAGGCACTGAGATAAGATGGGGGATAGGTAGTTTATGTGGAAGTTGATCCCAGAAATCAATAGTAAGGGAGTAGAAAGCTGAAACAGACACAGAGGAAAAGCTGACAAAAGGGTAATTACTGCTGGAAGCAACAGAGGCTTGACTGCACTGGAACTTCTGGGATGCAAGCAGAATGTTTTCCAGAATCAATGGCCTAAAAGATGAGAGGCTGTGACATTTATGCACCAGTGCTCATCTCCACTGGAAACATTAACTTCCTCCCTCTTGTGCACACTATTTCAAGCAAGCCAGGTTTGCTTATCAACTGATTTGACTCCTATGACTGGAGAAGACTCTGGTTAAAAAGAGAAAGACATGTAGCAGGAGTTTGAGGTGAGATGCTATCCTTGGTAAGTGAGTTGGAATTGCCCACCACAGTTGCAGCTGAAATCAGAAGTGAAACATGCAGGTGTGACAAAGTACCAAAAAGCATCTGCTACAGTCCACCCCTTGGACATATCAGATGCACTAGCTATAACCATAGTTCCTCCAAGAATGTGGTATTCCTTCTGATAGATATATTAGCTGGAATATGGAGTAGTTTACAGATTTCCACTTGGCCTTTTCTACTTTAATGGTTCTTATTCACAGGTCAGGGATCTATGTGAGTGTTATACCAACACTTAAGTATATCCATCCTACTGATATACTTCAGGTCTACCATGGCTCCATGCAATCCATTGTAAGATGGACTTGAGTCAGGATTTCATTTATTATCTTACCTCCCAAGCCCTTACTCTAATCAAGAGGCCACTGTGATATTTTGGTTCCTCTAGCATAACTGTGATCTATGACTCTGTATGCGATAGCCCTAGTAAATTTGGGATACTCCTCTTTTCTTTGTTACAGTTATTCTCGTATATTGTTGCCAATAATTTAGGGAGGGATTAAGAGAATATTTATTGAGTAAACAAATAAAATGTCACTGTTGTGGCATTTCAGAGTTTTTCTTCAAGAAGAACCATCCTCCTTTCAACCAATAGGCCCTGAATCTGAAAATTCAATCATGTGTAGACCCTGAGTGAGGAATTGTAATCTTCCATTGCTGTCACTAATGTCACCCCTTGCTCATCAGTTCTCAATTATTTCCCATTATACAAGTCAAGTAATAACCATCATCAGCTTCCCAACTATCTTGCTTCTGTGAATGTCATCATCTATTGACCATTCTGATACATCTTTGTGAGTCAAAGAACTCTGGTTGTCATCCTAGCTTTGCTGCCAACTGTGGCCACTATGAACACCTTTCCTCTGATGTAAAGTGCTGCCAGCTGGTTTCTGCAATTATGGAGCCCAGTTCCATGGCCATGTCTCCTACAGTCAATCTTATCCTACAGCAGTCACCATTGAGCTTTTCAGTCATGCTGGTGCCCCCCAGTACTGTATTTTTTGTAACTTCCCAGTGAATTGCATGGCTTCTGATCGCTCCCAGGTAAACAGTCAGATACATGGTACTCAGTGGTACTCCATTACAACACTTACTTTCCTTGGCCTTATCATTCATTTCACAATACTTTGCCATACCCAGCTGATTTATTGTAATGCATTATCACGCTCAAACTTCAAGGATCCATTCCCAAAGCTTCATAGGGTGAGCTCTATGTGTCCTTACCAGAATGCTAAGCCCTAAGTCACAGGAGAGGATACCTATATCAATAAATTCACCCTGATACAGCCTGCATTCTGTTCCATGTGATCCAATTCCAACCAGATCTTCTCTCACACACATTTCCCAGGCTCCTGCTGGTACATATCAGCCAGGTCCTACACTCCTTTAGTGAGGAAGATTTTTATTTTCTGGAAAGGGACTTTATTTCACTTTGTATATATTGAGACTTGTCATTGGTCTAGTTATTGGTATGGAAACAGGGAGGGGAAACAAGAGTGGATTTTTAGGAACATCTATCCAATAAAGTTCTCCTGGAGAGAGAAGACTATTCTCCTCTTACAAGAGAAAAGGGACTGCATTTATTGCCCAAGAGAATTCAGGGAAATCTAAGAGTTCGAGTTTTGTAGACATATCTACCCAAATGTCCCAAGTCCATGACCCAGGGCCCCACTCCTTTCCTAACATGGTTCTGACTTTAGTATAGGAGATCTGTTGAAGCTCACATTCTGTCTACAGCCATAGGAGATGAGAGCCACTTTAAAACTTCCATGGAAGTTCTATAATTTACAATAAAAGGGTGCATTATCAAGATTTCTGCTAATGGCAATGAGGGTTTAATTCAACACTAATCTCTGGAAAGCACACAAAATGCTTCCTAGAATTATCTACCAGAAAGATGAGAGGCTGAAAAATTTATCCACCAGCTCCCATCCCCCCTTGGTTGAGGGGTGGTCCCTGAAGTGTTAACTTGCTCACATTTTTAGACTACACTTATATGCAGACCAGTGCATCCCACAAATTTAGGAAAGATCTTGAGGCACAAAGATGGCATGTTGTCACCCTAAGATGACTAGGAGTTCACATGGATCTGTGCCTATAGCTGAAATAAGAACTGGGTCAAGAAAATGAAACATGGCATCTTCATCTCCTTAAAGACATATTCTAATGTCAAAATTTTCAAAGGCAACAGTTATCTGGAGATAAGGAGTGAACAAATACTCTATCTCTTTGCTGGACTCTATATGGAGATAAGGTTGAACATATACTCCCCAAATCATCATGGTCTCCACCTGCTCAGCTTCACTAATTTAGAAAAAGTTACCTTGCCTCTGTAGACATTAGACTTTTAAACCCTAAATTAGAAGAGCCAGTGAACATAAAATTCAGATGTAACAGAGAGATAACCAATACTTTCTTCAATACTTTCCAATACTGAACCATACTTTTCAATACTGAACCAATACTTTCATTGTATGAGTAAGAAGACAGGTCCATCAAAATGTAATTGACATGGGGCATTAGAATTCTGATGTTCTAGTATTGCTGTTCTTCCCATTTTCCTCTCCTTTCTACACCTCAAGCCCCTGCTAATTTTCTCATGAGAGGGAGTAAATGATTCCATGAAGCCCATAACTATTTCTGGAAACAAATCTATATTCACCAGCCCGGAATTCTGGCTCACTTCCAGAACCATTGCTCCCTAGTTAACTTCACTTTGATGTTTCACAGTCACTTCAAACTCAAAGCTATCCAAAAGTGAATCATCCCTTCCACAAAATCTACATCTCCTACCAATACTTCCTTTTCTCATACCTTGTTGCTCATATTTATTTTGGGTTTGACATTGGCTTTTATCATCATTCACTTTGACCACCACAATCATCCTATAACTGGTTTTTTGCATTTAGACTCTCTTCCCCCCAATTCATCCTCCATAATGCTGTCAGCATGATATTTATAAAATGCAAAATGGTAAAAGCTGCTTCTCTTCTTAACAGACAAAGCCTCACTATCACATATAGCACACAAACATTGAGCCCCTACCTATTCTCTTGCTAGGTGCTGTTTACAGTGCTAACAACACAACATGTCTCCATAGTCATGGAGCTTCAAAGACACTTTATCCTCCCAAGTGTGGTCCACAAACACATACATGTTCTATTTTCTGCACACATCCCCAAATTATTTCTTGAAATGCTTCCACCTCTGCAAACGATTCTAGTCATATTGACTTGCAGTTCCCTGAAGGAACAAAACCCCACGAGGAGAGGGACTGTTTTATTAGTTTTGCCAGCAGGTAGCACAGTGACAGGCACTTACTATGAACTCTGTGAAGGTTCACTGAATGGACAAATGAAATGTAGAAAGCCTCAGGGGTAAAAGTAGGTTGAGGCAAGCAAGGAAGGCACTGAAGGCATAAAATTTAAGGAGGCACTCACTCTTGGAGTATACCCTAGCTGTCTGGTTTGCCCCAAACTGGGCCCTGGACAGCCACTAGGAGCCATGGATTACTTGGAGGGCAGTTTGTGTGAGCTGAACAGAAGATACAGGCTTTTGTGGGCTGCCCAGGGTTCTGTTTGGAAACTATCTCTGGTTTTCTTTGCCTTTGTGAAGCCCCAGTTTTCCACAGAATTTTGTTTGAAGATCAAAGTGGCTAAGGTATGTGGCACACTGCAGGGTCCAGGCTGCACTCCAAAATGCACCAAGAAGACCAAAGAGAATATACCTCTGCCATTTGGCTTCTAAAAAAACAGATGCTGTGTATTCTCAGGTGTCTGGGGAAGCTTGGAAATACCCCAACTCCATGGGACCATTATAAAAAAAAGTGTTCTCTAAATTGTCTCTATCAATAATATACAGGAATTTTTTAGTGGTTTGGGATATTTTTCAATCCTGAGAGCTAGCCGCTATTTAAAGAGTTGGTCTGAGTCTATCCAATGTACCTAATTTCATTACTAAGTCAAAACCTCAGTAAATAATCTAAGTGGCCTCTATTCATGAAGTCTGTCCTACACAATACGACCCTTATCCAAAAACAAAAACAAAAACAAAAACAAAAACAAAAAAAAACCCGAACTGGAGTTAAAGGGAAAAGTATGGTTTCCTTTATGACAGCCTACACTAAGGCCCTAAGGCAGATGTCTGGCTTTTTTAAAATTTTAATTATTTTTTACTATTTTGTGTGGCTTTTTGATTATTTAAATGAACAAAATAAATATGTAAGATGGTGTGTTGGTTTTGGTTGATCTTTTAAATCGTCTTTTGCAATGTACACACAGACTCAGTTTGCTGGGAAATTTAGATGGTAGGTGCACAGAATCCTAAAATAACAGACCTTGAAGATGAAACTTACCCAGTCAAACTTCTGCATTTAAGAAATAAAGAAATGGAGGTTGAGTAATAAAGGTCATCCAGTGAACTGGTGGCAAAGCTAGGGTCAGGGTTCACATTTTCCAATAGCAAACGAATATGCTCTCCTCCATCACCACACATGGAAATTCATCCTTGTCACAAGTCCTGGTCATCTGCCATTGGAACTGTTAAGAAACATAAAGGGAAATAAGATAACACTAAATAATAATGCTATGTCCCAGGCAGTGTGCTTTCAACAGTGACTATATCAAGTAGACGTTATTATTCCTGTTGCTGTTTTGTTGTTAGTTGCATTATTGCTGTTGTCCTCGTCGTCATCATCATCATCATCATCATCCCCTTTTACAACAAAGAAATCAAAGCTTAGAGAGGTTAGGTAATTTACCCAAGGTCACAGAGATAGTAAGTGACTGAACAAGGATTTTAATTAAGATTTGGCTCCAAAGCATTGCCCCATTCACCAACACATTGTGCTGCTTTTCTATTTCTTTAGTTTGCGTCCTTTGAAAACATTCAGTTTTATGTTCATCTACATAAGATGCACTAAATCTCTGGTGATGACAATCCTCAACATTTCCAACCAGATGCAGCTGAGCAGATCCATGCATGAGGTAAATCACAAAATAGAGTGAATTTAATGGGCAAGTTATTTAGATGTCTTATTAACTATAATTACATAAACTCAGTAGAATTCAAATGAATGGTACCCACACTGCAATGTTTAGCCACACCTGGCTAAATAATATCTGCTTTTATTGTTATTATTAACAAAAAATAATACACGTTTCATGTCTGTTATATGCCACCTAATTTATACACCTAACTTCACATAATCCTCAAAACAACCTTGCAATATAGATACTAGTCACACTGTTACATGGATGAAGAAACCAAGGTCCAGAGAATTTAGATCACTTGTCCACCTTTTAATGTCATTTTGGCTGACTTTGAGATTTCCAGGACTTGGCTTGCTTCAAATGACAAACCACTTCCCAGTGGGGCTGCGTCCCACATTTTGCTAATCCAGCCAGGGCAGCAAGTGCCTGGCTTATTTAGTTTTATTTTTGTTCCAATGTATTTCGGTGTATATTGTGCTGGTTGCTCAGCAGAACTGGATGGCTTGCACACTGCCAAGCATATCTCTCATTATCCCACAGCTGAGCATGTGCTCATGTTGTTCTCTGTCCTGAAAAGCCCTTCCTTTTATCTCCAAATTCTCAAATCTCCACATATCAAGGCTCAAAAGGCAATTCCTCCAAGTTATTCTCCTTGACTTCTACTCCAGAGAATATCTACTCCCTCCTAACTTCCATAGAATTTCATTCAAATGACTCCCTACTTCATTTACTTAATTCATTCACTACGCAAAGGAGGCTCTACTCCCTACCAGATATCGTACTTGAAAACTGGGTTGGTTAAACAAACATGTCACTTAGTGAAACACCTTATGGCATTTATTATAATTCTGTCTTTTGTTCTGCTTATTCATGTTCATTTTTCTTTCATCCTAAAACATGCTAAATGCTTTGAGGACAAAAATTTTATTTTTTTCATCTTCATATTACACACCCAAATGCCTAGGAGAGTGCTTTACTCAGAGGAGCTGGGACAACAAACGCTCAATAAATAATTAAATATTATGAGGCAAAAATATATTATTTGAAAAAATAACAATGTTGGTTAATTTTACAATTTACATAATCAAATAATTTTCCCATAACAATTTAATCCCATGCAAAGTAATCCAACAGTAATGTCATAAAAAGCAAACACACCAACCAACCAGGGAGCAAAAGGAGAACAACACTTTCCAATTCATTCACTTTTGATCTTCTTTCAGAAATGTTTTGTTTTATGTGTAGCCATATGACCCGCTCTAGATCTCTAGTAAAAATATGTGTTAAGCAAATTGGTGCTGTAGGAAAAATGACAAAATAGAAGTGAACCTTATGACCAATTGAGGAAATCCTCATCAAACTATTTGGGGCCACTGATAGTCTGCCCCCTCTCTGAAGCCTTGCCCTGCAAGGAAGTTAATGATTGAACCTATTCCTACCTTGACTTCAGTTCTTAGAGCCTGAGACACCTGGCTCCATGTGGGTTGTTGCTTTTTTTTTCATGACCATGTGGTTCTCTGGCACCAGGCAGGCTCTTCCCCTCAGTTGGTGACTTCACTTTCTGCCATCTGTGAGCTCACCGCCTGCAACTAGAATCTATAAAACTCAGTGGGGTGAAGTTCTTGTTTTTGTAATTGTTGCCTGAGCATTTTTTTTCTCTTTTTAAAATTTTCCTTTATAACTTTAAAGAATCCCCAGCCAGGTGCTAGGTAAACAATCTCCAGGACATCAACTTCAAAACCTCCAGGTGGCCCTAGTGCTGCCAATTCAAGGTCTTGGGAAAATGTGGGGTTGATTCTTGGTGGACCCTGGGTATAGATCCCACTTCTTATTCTGGGACACTCTGGAATCTACAATCTCAAGCTATTAGGGAAAAGTCTTTCTGACCATACCATCTGTCCAAACGATGAAATTCCAGCTCACTTCCAGCCTTTGGGGCTGATTATTTTCAAACCTGCTTTATAAAATTCTATACTTTTTTTCTTGCAGTTGGGGGCAGTAGTGACATATGTGCACGAGGGGTCTCTTCAGGGCAGGCCTTAAATTAGCTATGCACATCTGAATATCCTTTATATTCACTAAATTAAGACCTCCAAAGGAAAGAGATAAAAGAAACAGCTCACAGGAGAGGGCAGAATATTTCTGAGACACCATTCAACCCTTTCAAAGAGTTCAATTTCAGTGTGTTCTGTTTTGATGGTACATTCTCTTGCTCACTCACTCTCTCCCTTTTAAATATATATCTTTAGGGGCACCTGGGTGGCTCAGTCATTTGAATGTCTGACTTTGGCTTAGGTCATGACCTCGCGGTTCATGGGTTTGAGCCCCACATCGGGCTCTGGAGCCTGCTTTGGATTCTGTGTTTCCCTCTCTCTCTCTGCCTCTCTCTCTCTCTCTCTCTCTCTCTCTCTCTCAAATATATATATGATATAAGTTTATATAAAATATATATGTGTGTGTGTATGTACACACACACATATATTTTTTAAAAATCACTAGTAAAAGTTTGAGAATCAACTAGTAAAAAGATTTCCAAAGGCTGATCAGTTTGGTGAATTCATACTTCCATCAGTTATCTAGAAGCCCTTCCCCCTTCTTTGACACTGAAAAAATCTGCACATAAATAAAACATCTGTAAATCTCTCACCTGATTCTTTGCCCCACTGGAGCCACAAAGCTGCGTTGTTATGGAAATGTGGCAAGATGGGGGTCACAATGCACTTTCTGTCTTTATTATAATCTTCTCTGCTATAGAAAGCTCTCTGATGCAAGGCCACTATATTTACTCTCATTTCATAGACTATCATTATAGTAGCAACTTTATTCCACCTGAAGCACTGAAAGGCCATGGTGAATGGACTTCCTTCTGGGGGGAGAGTCAGCCTCATTGAATGGAGTCTTGTGTAAATTCCAGATGTGATCATCTTTTCCATTCTGATGAGAGTGACCACATGGTTCCAGGTTTACAGACATGCTATCTGCACGGGGAAGCAGGAGACTACTGTACACAGAAGAAACCTCCATGGCTTTTTAATTTGCCCCTGCATAGGAAATATGGAGAATATAGGACAACAGCCAGATTGAAATTCAGCTGCTTGGGCTGAAAACATTTAAAAAAAAACTGATGTGTTGTAATCAATGAAGCAAGAAGGGGGAGATGTATCTGTAAAGAGATGGAAGAAAATACTCTGTGAGTTAATAAACAATTCTGTAGAGATCTAAGACATTAATCCAGTTTTCCCATTATGATGAAAATAATTATTGTGTTGAAATATGTGTTTCCTTTAGAAAATCACTGTTTTTGCAATATTTGTTGCATCTTTTTACATACCTAGCCACATAAATTTCCCACAAAGTAGTTAACAGGGAACTTCGCTTTCAATTCTGTAGTTTGAATCCCTACTTGTCACATTGCTTTTCTGGGCTTGTTTCTTCCTTTATAAGAAGGAAGTAATAATAATTGAAATGTTGAACATTATTATAAGGTTAAGATCCATGACACATTAAGTGTCTACAGATCTGAATTAGAATCCTGGTCCATCTTTGTGACTCAAATGAGTTATTTAATTCTTTTTTGGACCTTGTTTCTTGATCTAGTAAATGGAAGTAAGAATACCCACATCTTCATGTGGCTATAAAGATGCAATTATATAATTCATGGAAAGTTCATTTATTGGTTTGCAGCATATAGTTTAGGAACTGAGGAAGTTACAAAAAAGTTTGACACAAGGCCACTTATTTCCAGGTATTAATGTATAATTTGGATAGACAGGAAACAGAAGCAGAGAGGTTCTGATTTTGTGGAAAAGGAACATTGAACGTAACTAAAAACATGGGTAGAATGAATGGAGCAGCTACCTAAGGACTCTGAAAAGTTAAAGGTGGCAGACCAATCTCACTTTTTTCCTTCTGATTCTGCAGAACTGGACTCAAATTTAGCCCAAATCTTGGAACTTCATACTAGTTATGGACAGAAAGAGCTTCAAATGAAATCATTTATTTCTGGCCCAAAGAATGAGAAGGAGGGTACCGAAAATCCCGCTATGTTTTGTTTTGTGTTTTTCTTTTATTCTAGTCCCCAAGCAATCCCCAATCTCAAAATTTAATCCCACAGTGGCTGGGTGGCAGCTGGGCCAGGGGCAGGCCTAAATGGTAAAGGCTGCTGGCCAAAACACCTGAAATTCTGAGAAAGGGGAAGCCTTCTGACCAGAGAAATTGACATCTGAACAAGGTAGGGGAGGTCTCTGTTGCTTTTTATCCTTCTCTATCTTCTTGCCATCTAACCAGAGAAATTCAGATCTAGCTATGAGGATTGTATAGCACATCAGAGAGACTATAAAACTCCAGTCTTCTAGCCAGAGGACTAGGAAGGGGGAGATTCCAGGAGCCAGAGTGTCAAGAGATTGAAGAGAGGAGGTAGTTTGAGAAAGATATGTTACAACATTATGTATGAACTTCAGGGCTCACCCACAAGCTGTGCATGCATGGACCTGATACTTGAGGCTTCCATAACTAAATCATAGGGTTGATCATTTGCTCAGAGTGTCATAATGTGGACCAAATCTGAACAGCCCTGCAAAAGCCTTGAAACTGAACTGACATACAAACAACAGCCCATTAAAAGTTGGTGTGGCCTGAATGTAACTGAGTTGATTACTTTGTTAAAGCAAATAAACAAAAACTTTTTATAGTATTAAAATAAAGATTCAAAGTCATATCACATAATAGTCATATGTTTAGGATACAATCCAAAATTATTTGAAGAACATCTCAACAATTTGCAAAGGAAAAGGCAATCAACAGACACCAACCAAGATAACAAAATGTTGAAATTATCAGATAAAGACTTCAAAGCAGCTGTTTATAATCATGCTCTAAGAAATAAGGGCAAACACTCTTGAAATAAGGGAAATATAGAAAATATCAGCAGAGAAATAGAAGCTATAAAAAAAAAAAAAACAACAATCAAATGGTGGGCACCTGGGTGGCTTAATCAGTTAAGCATCTGACTCTTGATTTCAGTTCAGGTCAAGATCTCATGATTGTGAGATCCAGCCCTGTGTGGGGCTCTCTGCCAGGCATGGAGCCTGCTTAAGATTCCCTCTCTCCCTCTCCCTCTGTCCCTCCCCATATTCCTCTCAAAAAAAAAAAAGTTTTAAAAAATAAAAATAAATAATTAATTGAAAATCAATACAGTACAAAAATTTTTTTTCAGTTGATGGACTCAACAGCAAAATGTAGATTGTAGAAGAAAGAGTCAGTAAACTTGAAGATAAAATATCCAATCCAAACAATAAGGGAAGAAAAAGGAACAGAGCCTCAGGAAACTGGTGGAAAATACCAAAATGTTTAACATTTAGAGAGGAGAATGAGTGTGGAGCAGAAAAAAAAAAAAAAAAACTGAAGAAACATTGCCTAAAAATTTCCCAGTATGATAAAAGATATAAGCTTTTATATCTTATATATATCTTATATCTCATATCTAACATATGAGCTTTTTGGAAGACATATCAGTGAAACCACTTCAAACAAATATCAGTGAACCACCAGTAGAAAACTCAAAGTAATTCACACAAAGACATACATATTCAAACTGATGAAGACCAAAAACAATGAAAAAACTCTTGAGGGACCCCAGAAGAAAAGGAAGCAATACATACAAAAGGAAACAGCAGTTCACATTACTGCAGATTTCTCGTCACCAACCATGGAAGCTTTAAGGTAGTAGGACATTTTTAAAGTGCTGACCGACAAACAAAAAACACCCTGTCTGTCGACCCAAATTTCTGTATACAGTACATATCTTTCAGGAATGAAGATGAAATAAAAATATTCTCAGGTAGGGGCGCCTGGGTGGCTCAGTCGGTTAAGCAGCCGACTTCGGCTCAGGTCATGATCTTGCAGTCCATGAGTTCGAGCCCCACGTCGGGCTCTGTGCTGACAGCTCAGAGCCTGGAGCCTGTTTCAGATTCTGTGTCTCCCTCTCTCTGACCCTCCCCCGTTCATGCTCTGTCTCTCTCTGTCTCAAAAATAAACGTTAAAAAAATTTTTTAAAAATATATATATTCTCAGGTAAAGGAAAACAAAGAGAACTCAAAACCAGCAAAACTGCAAGGAAATAAGTGTAAAAGAAAGTTCTTAAAGTAGAAAGGAAATGTTAATAGAAGAAAATTTGGAACTTTGTGAGTAAAGGAAGACCAACTGAAATGCTAAATATCTGGGTAAATTTAACAGGATATTTTTCTCATTTTAAATTGTTAAGAATGCATATGACAGTATAGAGTTATCTGTTTCTTCTTTAGTCTATTTTGCTGGTTTGTGACTTTAGAGGAATTTGCCCATTTTATCTAAAATATCAAATTTATGTGCATAAATATCCATTTAATGTCTGTGAGGCTTATGGTGACACCCCCTTTTTCATTCTTGCTAATGAAAATTTGTGTCTTCTCTTTATTTGCTGTTTCAGTCTGGTTAGAGGTTTTTCAACAAATAGTGATAGAATAATTGTACATCTCTATGAAAAAAAAAAAAAGAAGGAGAAGCTTGGCTCATATCTCACACCTTATAAAAAATCAACTCATATATCTAAGTGTAAAACTATAAAACTTCCGGAAAAATAGGGAAATCTCTATGAACTTATGTTAGGTAAAATATTCTTCTGTATGGCATCAAATGTATGATTCTTAGAGGAAAAAATTGATAAATTGGACTTCATCAAAAACAAAAACTATTGTTTTGCAAAAGATACTGTTAAGAAAATAGAAACTCAAGCTACAAAAAATATTTGCAAGTCACATATATAACAAAGGACTTACATCCAGCATATATAAAGAACTCTTAAAATTCAATAATAAGGGAAATAATTCAATAAAAATTGGCAAGAGATTTGAAGAAATTCTTCATCTAAGGAGATATATGGAAGATTAAAAAAAAACATGAAAAGAAACTTAACCTTGTGAAGTAAGCTCATGATATCAAGTGCTAATTACAATGCAGAGCAACTGGAACTTCCATACACTGCTGGTGGGAATATGCAATGGGTACAGGTACAGCCAGTCTGGAAAACAGACAATTTCTTGTAAGCATATGCTTACTCTGATCCAGACATTCCACTCCTATATATTTACCTAAGAAAAATGAAAACACGTGTCTACAAAAAAGACATTCACACAAATGTTACTAGCAGATTCATTTATAAAAGCTAAAATATAGAAGCAACCCAAATGTCCATTAACAGGTGAATAGATAAATAAACAATCGCACCTTCATACAGTGATCATTATTCAGCAATCAAAATGAATGAACTAATAATATGGATGAATATGAAAGACATTATGCTGAGTGGAAAAAAAAGGCAATCTCAAAGCTTACATGCTATGTGACTTCACTTATACGAAATTCTATAAAAGGAAAATTACAGGGACAGAGAATGGGTCAGTGGTTTCCAGGGATTTGAGGGGGAGAGAGGCTTTGACTACAAAGCAGGAAGCACAAGGTGATTTTTTTTTTTTTTGGCTTACTGATAATGGCTCTGTGTCATGATTGCAGTTGTAGTTACTTAAACCTGAATATGTATTAAAACTCCTAGAACTAGTCACCAAAAAATAATTAATTTTATGGTTTCTAACTTTTTAAAAACTTAAGTAATTTATTAAAGCAGAGGGTAATATCACCTAGGTTGGAGGAATAGTGCTTGGCTTCATGTCAGAGGTGAGATTTGGGTAGATACTAAAGAAAGATGAGCAAGATTGGAATATATGGGAATAAAGAGGTTTTGGTCTAGTGATTAGCATGAAAAGTGGTGAGACCAGGCATGATCTATTTTCTAGACAGGGAATAAATATACCTTGGCTATTATAGGAAATGGTAGCCAGGAAAAAAAGTTGTGGGTTAGAATTTTGAAGTAATTCAGAAGCCAGATTAAAGGACAGAAACAGAGGGTACTACATTAGGCCCTGATTGCCAAAATTTTTGCTCCATGATCCAAAAGAGAGATAACAACACACAACATTCTCTAGTTTGCATGACTATATTGACAAAATCCCCCTCCAAATCACTAAAATAATTTGTGATTTCAACAAACATAAAATACAGCTCAGTCTGGCACTCACTTCTGGCAGTTACATAGTTTGAAAAGCTCTGGGTTATTCAGTTATTCATAATGCCCCACACACCTTTTTATTCCCATTCAAGAAGGCATCTTGTAAGTTTAGTGGCACTGATGCTTATCAGGATAACATTGAATCTAGCACAGGTTGTAAAAACATAAGATATTTACAAAACCTTACTATTTTGGTTAATTTGACTGTGTTTAGTAATAAATTACTTGCAATACCATTTTAGATTGTTGAAACCTTAGAATAAAGTTTTACAGTCTTTTCAGCCAGCACAGAAGAAATGTGGCATTATCCACACTGTGAATATGGTGTTTATTCTACCACTCAACTCTGCTGGTAGTAAGGGGTGGATAAAGTAGATGAGGTACGAATCTTCATGAAGCTCCAAGTCTAATGAATTTGAGAAAGAGATATGCTATAGCATGTGGGTCATGGTTGAACAAGGCTAGGGAAGAAAAGGGAGAAAGAAACTCATGTCACCAGGAGGTAATTTTTATGTGGATGGAGTATTAGTCATGACTCTTTTGGGTTGCAAATTACAGATACACAATTCAAGTTAGGTTATGCAGAGGAAGGATATCACTGATTCCCATGACTGAAAGTCCAGAGCTGAACAGTAGGGCTCAGTGGATTTCACCAGTAACCTCACTCGCCTCTCCATTCTGCTTTCCTCTGTGTGACTATTCTCAGATGGCCTCTTCTCACATGGTGGGCTAGATGGTCACTAGCAGACACATGCTTTCCTCCCACCAACAAGAGAACTTGCTTTTCCCAACTTTTCTAGAAATCACAGGGCTGATCCTATTGTCACAGATTGGCTCATAAATGATGTACCTCAAGGAGATAGGGGCAGGAGTGTCATCCAGAGGGACCAATTCCAGAAGCATGAGATAATAGTGGGTTGAGAGGTCAGGGCCAGGGCATATGTCTACTCCTGGAATCAGAGCCTAGAGTCATTCAAACTTGAACTGAGAGTGGGAGAGGGGAGATTTGTCAACTGAAATCAAGATTTTGTATTTGGATGAAGAAGTGACTGATGGCAGGCAATGCAATGGAAAAAGAGATATCCTTGAATGGCGTTGTTATGGAAAGTAAGCTCAGCCCATTCTAGATCCATTAACAAGATTCCAGAAAAACCCTAAACTGGAAGAGTTTTGTTTCAAAAATCTATTCTCCACAGGTACTCATACTATGGAAGCTTTTTATTCCCACATTTATCTCAGGCTATAACTCACTTCAGAGTTTGGTTCTTTACTGTTATATCTCAGAACCTCAGAATTAAAATTTTTCCAGAGTGATTGGTAAGGGGAGTCACCGTCCAGGGGAAAGGCTTATGAACTTGGAGTCAGATGATTTACATGTGAATTCTGAGTATCTCCACTTCCCTGACTCTCAGCCCCTCAGTATGAAAATGCAATTAGTATGAAAATCAAATGAGATAATAGGTGGAAAAGCACTTCACTGTTTCATGTAAAATTCTAGCTGAAGACATTAGTGTGGGTGGCTTCTTACAAGTTGGTCTTGCATTACTAGCTCTATTATGCACTCCTGGAGGGAAAAGCATGTTTTCTCACCCTGTCTGGTATCCCAAAAGGCCTACCACAAACCTGGGCAGACAGTAGCATTGTCCTAATTTCTTACTTTGTAACTCAGTGAGTAAGGGAAGGAAGGAATGAATGACTTTGGGCTTAGATTCCAATACAAATTCCTTAGAATGGTTCATTTTATCGTGATCAAATTTTTTAACATCAATAGGTAAAGATAAAAGTCTGATTCTCTGATCTCTGGAAATATTGTATGGAGTTCTGGGCACACCTTTAAAAGCCATGAACAAACTGGAGGAAGTGAGGAGGAGGACATCGAAAATGATCAAGGAGGTAGGGGCAGAAGTGCCATCCAAGGATAGATCAAAATGGGCCCCTTTGTTCTGGAAATGTAAAGACTGAGAAAGAAATGATCAAAGTCCTTGAAATCCTGGGGGGAATGGATGGGGCAGAGATTTACCCTGCCCCCAATGTCCCTTAATGCCCACATCACAGACAGAATTGTGGGGTCAATCCAGTGTGGTATTTCTCTGGATTTTAAGATTGCAAATTGACAATCACTTTTTAACAGGCCATTTTCAAATTCACCTCAGGAATGAAGCTGTTTGAGCTCCTTGGACATCTGAATTCACTGAAGGCAAGTCTGAAGAGGAGCTAGTTCTAAAAGTAGTTCATCTATCAGTTCTGCAGAAGAGCTAATGGAGAGGGCCAATCATGGAAGAAAAACTGACAGGATCCTAAAACTTGAGGTAATAAGTGAACAAATATGTCTAAACTTTTACAAATGGGAAGAACTAGGGAGCTGTCTGTCTAGACTCCTCCTGGTCAAATTGTAGGCTCAGTTTCTCCAGGGAATCTTCTGCAGCCATTAAGTTTGCTGGCACAAGACCACTCTCTGAATTGTGCTGCTGAATAGTTAACTCAGGGCTTTGACATCAGAGTAAAGTACTGGTTTCATGACTATACAAGTTAGGAGTCATTTTGTGGAAAGTGATAAATAATACAAATTGGCTTAAACCAAAAGATAATTTTTGGTTGAAGTTCATGCAATTGTAAAGACTAGACAGGGCTCAGATAATTTTATCAATTAAAATAATTCTCTCTCTTCCTCCTCCTCCTTCCTCCCTCCTTCCCTCTCTGTACTCTCACCCTAAGCTCAAATCTGTATGATGGTTAGTTTTATGTGTCCAATTGACTGGGCTTCGGGATGCCCAGATAAGTGGTAAACATAATTTCTGGGTAGGTCTCTGAGGATGTTCCCAGAAGAAATTAGCATTTGAATTGGTGAAACTGAGTAAAGCAGATGGCCCTTCCCAACTTGAGTGGGAATTGTCCACTCCTTGAGAGCCCAAAAAGAACAAAAAAGGCAGAGGAAGGGCAAATTGACTCTCTGCTTGAGCTGAGACATCCATTTCCTCTGCCTCAGACTTCAGTGCTCTCAGGCTTTCATATTCAGACCAGGACTTACACAATCAGCCTTTTGATTCTCAAACCTTTGAACTTGGATTGAATCACACCCCTGGGTTTTCTGGTTCTCCAACTTGCCAACAACAGATTGTGGGACTTCACAGCCTCCATAACCATGTGAACCAATTTCCATAATAAATCTCCTCTTACATATCTATATCTATATCTATATCTATATCTATATCTATATCTCTATTTGGTTCCATTTCTCTGGAAAACCCTAATACACTCTGCCTTCCTCTCTGTTTGGCCCATAGAAGCTCATGGGTTATTCTTATATAGCCTAGCAACTGAACATAATTAGAGTTTTGCAATTATAATAAAAGTCCTAGGAATGAGTACCATGAGACCAACCATGTCACATGTCCATCCCTGTGGTCAAGAGGGGAAAAAAGCTGACCAGCCAGACCTGAGTCAAAAGCTGATCCTTGAAGCCAAGAGAGTGTTCCCACCTCACCTGAATCATATGGACTCAGAAGGGAGACTCCAAGGAGAGTGTAAGGTGTTAGCAGAAGAGAAAAGGAAAATATGTCAAAATGAAAATAGAAAAACAGCAAAGTACATTTTAGTTGATGAGCATGCCCAGCATCTCCACTGAAAAGGAGTTTTCCAAGTTCCTGTACAGATTCTGCACATCTTTGTGAGCCGTGCTCAAGAGGTACCTCTCCCAAGAAGCCACTCTATCACCACCCTTCAGGACTCCCGCCTTTCTCTGAATTCCAATGGCACCCATTTGGCAGCATACCTTCTCTCTCCCAGGAAGGGTCTCAGGGATGGGAACTGTATATCACACTCCTCTTATAAGACCAATGCAATGTCAACTAGAACAAAGCAGAAAACACACCGTGTACCTGGAAAATAAACCTCTTTCTAAACAGAGAGGTCAATTTCAACTCAAACTAAGGACAGGCTCTGTAACACCAGAGCTTCTCAGCAAGTGAACAGAGTACAGTACTACAATGAGAGGTGGTAAGTCCCTCTCACTGGATGAAGACACAAGTTAGACCTCTCTGGTTAAGGACAATGGAGGAGACCTATGAATCAGGGGAGTACTTGAGCCTGATGAAGTTATGGTATGGTCTTCTGGGAAAAGAAGGAGAGATGGAGAGTTGTGGGTGGAGGTCGATTGGAGAGTGTTCTTGGGAGAATCAGATATAAGACAGTAAGGAACACTGCATTGAACAGAGTGAAATGAGGCTTCACCTAAGGACTTGATCAATCCTCATAGGAATTATGGAACTGGGATAGCTCTTCAGAGTTGTTCCAAATTGAGACAAAATGTTGGCATTATGCATCAGCCAGTAATTGACTGTTAGGGCCACCCCCCTAGGAGGATAAGGCAGTTCCCTATTCCCAAGAGCAAGTTCCAGTGAGGGTTACAGCTGTGAGCCAATGCATCTGGCATCCCCAGCAACTGAGGGTTGGATGTGTTGGCCTTAAAGAGGGGATGTGGATGAGCATCCAGTACCCATTACATATTCCATCTAGCCTAAGATATTGTGAGATGTCCAATTGTTTTTAAATCTTAATGTGAGTTATTTGGCATTCTCTATCTCCAAACCGTTCCTGCCAAATCTTAGTACCAGATGTAAGTGGAGTTTGGTTGCATGATCAGTTGCTCAGATCAGAGAGGAGAAAATAAAAAAATAAATAAATAAATGGAAAGTTGGACTGGATCACATGCCCTAGAAGAGTTATTTTTACTAAAAATAACTCCTTACTATCTGACTTAAATTCCTTCAAATGATCTTCTAGTCTTCCTACAACCCCATCTCCCATTTAATTGGGTAAGTTCTAACCATCAGAACAACTTTTTAAATACTGAGAGGATTTGGTACAAATGACATCTTGGTCACTGTCAGAGCGATTGCCCAGCTAGAAAGGCCTTGGTGGCCTCTGACACCCATTTGTGTGGTATGTTAGGGAAATGTTCAACAGCAGGATTTTTGGGGAGGGGCGGTGCTTATTTGTAACATTCACCTATTTCTGTGGATAAATATTTCCACCATGGCCAATTAAGCTACCAGTGTGACATGGCTGAACACAAAGTTGAAAAAATTTGTACACAATCATCTCTCACAAGTCAAGGCAAGCACACTACTCAGTGAGATTAACTCCAGGTTCAGATTTACCTGCCAAGTGGGTTGAAATACTGTGGTATTATTTTGAAGGATGCTAAATCTATGACTGAGAGAGGCATTCAAAAAATAGAATCTATTCGTATTGTGGTGAAGACACAGTCTTATTTTGAGGATTAACTTCTCTCAACCCACCCACATCTTCAACATTACAGTGATGGGTATATATGCAGATTAACTTCATAAAAATACCTGTCTAAGCTAATTCATCGCCCCTAGGGCTTCAACCCTATCTTTGGGTGAGATCACATGGACCTATAGAGAGCACTTATTACTCTCAGTTTTCCCACTCTTTCTCTGAACTTGATTTCTCTCTTCTAATCTCTTATCTTGCTCATTTCCATCCTATTACCTCTTACCTCTTTCAACACTTCCTTGCATGGATGCTCAACTATCTTACTTGACTCTCAATTACATTATTCCCCTTGGTCTTTTAGGTCTTGTAGTTCTATACCCTGCTGCTCTAGCAGCCAATGATTTGGTCCTTTATTTATTCATTTAAAGGACAATTTAAAAATACCAGGAGAAGGCATGGCTCAGCCCTGTCTGCCAGTGCATGTTTTAGGAGCCTTGGGAAGGAGTCCTACAAATATCTTCTGTGAGGTCTGTCTTAGTCTGTTCTGGCTGCTATAACAAAATACCACAGACTGAGTATCTCACAAACAAAAGAAATTTATTTCTGACAGTTCTGGAGGCTGGAAGTTCAAGATCAAGTTAAAGCATGTTGGGTGAGGGCCCTCTTCTAAGCCACAGATATATTGCTGTATTCTCACGTGGTAGAAGTGGCTAGGGATCTCTGTGGGATCTCCTTTATAAGGGCATTAATCCCATTCAAGACGGTTCTATCCTTATGACCTAATTACTTCCCCCAAAGCCCCACCTCCTAATACCATTACCTTTGAGGATTTTAACACATAAATTTTGGAGGGACACAAAAAAATATTTAAGCCATGGCATTTGCCCCTGACTTCCCCCAAATTCATGCCCTTCCCTTGCATGTATTCATGCAAAATACATTCATTGCATCCCAACAGGGTCACATGTCCTAACTCGTTCCACTGCAATTTAAAAGTCTGAAGTCCAAAGGAGATCAGGCATGTTTAGGGTGCTATGGTCGTGGACCAAAGTCTCACCTAAATATCACCTAAATCAGGTGTGGGTGAGGCTCAAGGTATGATTCATTTTGAGGCAAATTCTCCTCCATATGTGAACCTGTGAAGTCAAACAGGTGGTATGCTTCCAAAATACAATGGTGGGACAGGCATAGGATGGACACTCCCATTCCAAACGGGAGAAGTAGGAGAGAAGAAAAGGGCAATAAGTCCCAATCAAGTGCAAAATCAAACAAGACAAATAGCAATATAATTTTGAGAAGGCATGAAACCATCCCTCCACCTCAATTTTTTAAATAACCTCCAATAGGAAACTTTTCTCCTCAATCCAGACTTGTGTCACCTTCCTTAAGCCCCTGGGCATGGCTGGAATAGCGGTATCTCTGCTCACCTGTCTCTTCTGCCCTTTGAGGAGAAAAAAAGCATGCTATAGCTGCTCCTTACTTCACGTGTCCAGCAGTCTTAAGCACAGGGTTAAGTATGTGGTAGGCACTCCTTGAAGTCTTCCTAAATTACATGTAGCTATGTTCTTCTGAGCAGAATAAAGTATTTGATGAGTTCTTAACTTTTCCAAGATCAAGTTGATCACCTAGAGAGGCTGAAGATAGAAGGATCATCTGCCAAACGCATTCCTTGAGCACAGCTCTTCTTTCCAGATGCAGGACCCTGGGGACAGAAGTAATGCAGACTTCCAGGAGAAAGTCCACATTCACTCATCCCCAAACCTGGCTTACTGTTCAGCAGTAGCTACATAGGGACCCTGGGGCTGGTCCTCAAGAACCTCTCGGGATTGCTCCCTGCAATCTTCATTCTCAGCACAGTCAGATATCCCTGCCTCACGTATGGTCTCAGTTTTTCCTAAGGGCCAGGACAATAACTAGAGTCTCCAAAGGGTTTTCCCTTTTATTCTATCATGTCACAAAGTCATTCTTTAGATGTCTTTTGCAGATTGGTCTTTGTGGTTGTTGAATTTCTGTTTTGTCTCACCTCTGTTTATTTTGACTTGAATGTGGAACACCCAAGAAGCCTGTGATCTCAGTCATAGGCAGTCACTGGTGCAAACACTGCAGTATTGGAGACAGGATAGAAAGTCCTCAGAGGTGGGGTTCAGACCCCACACTGGAAGGGCTTTAAGGAAGTGATTCAGGGAGTAGAGACAGGACCCCAAGAAGTTTTCAAATTGTTTAGGCTGCAAACTAGGACTGGATCTAGCCCTTAGACATATTTGGTTAACTTCTCCAGTGCTTTTCTTTTAACTGATTTCTTGCCAACATTTAAAAAGCAAAATACTACCAAAAAAAAAAATCCAGTATTCCACTTTCTCTTGAAAAGTCATATCTGCCAAGGCTGCATACATATCGCCTCAAACTAAGAAATTGCTGTCTCTTTTAGATGAGACATGAGCTCTTAGCTTCACCACTGCCCCATCTGGACCACTCACCCATTAACAAGTGCAATGTTTTTTAATGTGTGATGTAAGTTGCTCTGAATATTACATAGAGTTGTTTTCTGTCCTAGCTCCTGTCCCTCTTCTCTCCACACATGCATACTTTCCTCCCTTTCTCCTTTCTCCGATATCTTCCTGCCTCTCTGCCCCACTGCTGTCCAGGGTCAAAGCAGCCTGGTTTTGGGCTGGGCTTAGTCAGCTAGATTTCTCTCTTGGATCTTCTATAGTCATTCCAAACACCATGGACTGAGTGGAGTTCATCATTTCCCACAACCAGCTTTGTCTTTCTCCAGTGCCTCTATCATTCCAGACTCAAAACCAAGAAGCCATCTCTCTTTCACCCCCTGCATCAAGGTAATCCCACTTAGACTTGTTACTTCTATCTCTCCTTAAGGTCTCCCACCTTCCCTACAGCCTCTACCCTTCAAGCAAGTCCTCATTCCCTTTGACACAGACTCCAGGCTTGTTCTCCTACCTGTTCTCACCATCATTTCCCTCCTCTCCAATCTACCCTTTATGCAGCTGCTGACAATCATTTTATAACCATACTTGAGTCATGTGATTTCCCAACTCACAAGCTTTAGATAGCTGCCCACTAGGTATAGAATTAGGTTACACCCCTTAAGAAGGTACTCAGGCCTCTCTACAGTTTGTACTCAGTCATTTCAAGCTTTCTAACAGTTGGAAAGGGGAAGTCAGAAAGAGCTGAGCTATGAAGTAAGTCAGACTTGGCTTACAATTCCAGCTCCACCCTTCTGCCTCTTGGTCCTCATCTATAAAGTGGGGATACAAGGCTCTAAGGCTATAGTCCCCCACTTTATCTCTTCCTATTAGAATCCTCCTACCCATCTTTAAGACACACATCAAGTGCCAGGTTGCATTGAAGTGTTCTCTCTTTGGGCCAAAATATGTCTCTCTAGAGCAGAGGTCAACAAACTCTTTTGGTAAAAATGTTTTGGGTTTTTTGAGCCATGCGGTCTCTGTCCTAGCTACCCAGTCCTCTGTCCTAGCTACCCAGTACTGCACAAAAGCAGCAGTAGACCATATGCAGATGAATGAGTGTGGCTGTATGCCAATAAAACTTTATTTATGAACCCTGGGATTTGAATTTCATATAATTTTTTCCTGTCACAAAACATTATTCTTCTTTTGACTTTCTTTTAACCATTTAAAAGTGTAAAAATCATTCTTAGTTCATAAGGCATATAAAACAGGCAGGTGGTAGGCCAGATTTGGTCCGTGGGCCTTAGTTTGCCAACTTCTATTCTAGAGAGTAATTGTTTATAATTATTCATTCTTATTCATTCTCTCTCTCCCGCTCTCCTTCATCCTTTCCTACTAGATTCTGAACCCCTCAAGAACAGTCATATATTCATTTCTCCATCACCCAAGCCTAGCATAGGAAAACCTCTATTCAAAACCAGTACACTCAACCCCTCTGCTCTAGGACATTGCTGCCAAGTTCAGGTAGCTGTCAGATCTTGCCACTGCCATCATGGTTTGGGTAGACTCACAGGAAGCATAAATGCCATATTTTCAGGAAATTTCATTTTTTCATTGGCACCTGAGGTAGGAGAAAACATCACCAAGTATTTTGAGAGCTGAGGGAAGGGTTTAGAGAAACCTTTTAGATGCCAACATCCTGGCACCATATTTCTAAACTGCCATCCAGCTCACAACCTGGAAACCTTTGTTATAGACTCTGCTTTTTCCAGCTCAGCCTGTAGCCCTGAATGGGCAAGGATTGTCATCCCATTTACAGCTGGGAATCACTGCTGATTGAGGTTAAATAACGTTCTTAGAGGCTCAGCATGCCAAGGAGAGAAAGCAGGTTGTCTATGCAATTTTTCCTCTCCTAGGGCTAAAGAGTTAGAAGTTCATCCAAGACTGCAAGCAATTAAGTTGGGTTTCATTTGCTGAGTCCGGGGCAGACAGCCTTCTCTGCCAGGAGGGTGTTTTTATCATAAATTCTCCTCCACCCTGGGGTTATGTTCAGCATTTCCCTTGGTCTTCAGAACATAACCACACATACTCTCTGTGCCAGCCAAGAGTTTAAAACACATAAAACCATTTAGTGCGTCTTGATTTGTTCCCATGATAGAAATACACTGCTTTTGCCTTTCCAGGATTGATCTTCCCTTTCCTGGTGACGCCATCTCAATTTTCTTTTGGAGGAACAAGCTCTTCCTCATGCTTGGTCCATTGGTTCATGTAGGTGTCATCTTCTAGTTTCAAAAGGGACTCATTACTCAGTCCTGACCATCAAGAATATGTCATCCTCCTGGGTCCTGGGATCAGCTCCAGAATGGAGATGGGACTTGAGTCAGCTAACTGAGGTAAGATGGAAGGTTCTGTGGGAACTACTGGCAAAGAGAAACAGTCTGTACTCTGGTTGCTTAGCTATAAGGACATCAGCCTGGTGTTGCCAGACCCCCCTTGTGAAAAGGGCCTGACAGAGAGAAGTGGAAACAGGAAGGCAGAGCTTTGGGACAGAGGAAAAGCAAAACATCACCTGAGTTTCAGAATCCATTTGTGCTTGAAGCCTAACCCTCTGCTTCTTAAGGAACGTTTGGGTTCTTCCTCCAGTTTGAGAGGGTTTTGAGGCCTCACACCTGTCCTTTTCCCTAAGCCTGTTACTCTCATTTCCAAATCCTTGCGCATGTGACTTCTGTGCCTTGAATTCCCCCTAAGAATACTTCTGAATCCAGTGCAGACTTCCAGGCCCAGGGCAAGTTCCATGCAGCATTCCAGGGATCCCACAAGGATCTGTCTCCTTCTAAATTGCCACCTCAAGACTGGGTTGGTCAAATGGAGATGAACAGAGGTGAATGTATTCATAATACCTTTGGGGGACTACAGCTAATAGGACTTACTGATTGTTTTAATGATGGATTATACAAATACGGGACTTTTTGTGGTACCAGTGTTTTTAGAGCTTGTCGGGTCCATTTTACCATCTGCTACTACCATTTTCCTCTATTTAAATTACTACATAATCAGATGCATTATATATATATCAAGAATACCTCAATTTTGTTCTCATTAGCCTATGACAATTTCACATACTGTTATTTTACATGATAATAACAGGACAAAAATGGAAATACCAGTGATTCAACATTCTCATCTGTAATGATGAAAATACTACAAGAATTCACTAAAAGTGAATATTAAATAAGTTAAGTTACATTATATGTTTAGAACAGTGCCTAGCACAAAGTAAATGTTGAATAAATACTAGATATCTGTTACTACTGTTCATGTTACTACTAATGGTACCACTACCAATATTTCTTCATGCTAATATGATCACAAATTCAAATGTGGGCACTGAGTTATATGACAAGAATCATATAAAAAGATTATCCCAATGATCCAGAATAAGACCATTTTAAATCTTTTAGACCCTTTCAAAACAGAAAGACAAAATAAAAGAAATCAAATACAGAAATACCAGCACGATTTGCTAAGAGTTCAAAGTTTATGCCTATAATATGCTGACCCAATGGGATCTTTGGGGAAGGAGTGGCTGGAAGACTAGAGGAGGGACAAGAAGTCAGAAGATTTAGCTAGGAGGTTTAAGGATGGCAGGCACCTGAGACAGTGAGAAATGGTACCTTTTCTTGATCTCAGACTGACGTGATAGCTGACTACAGCCCTAGAAAATGTTATTAGAACCACAGCACCAGTGGAGTTCAAATGCATTTTTAATATCTTCTAAATGCTTAATTTGGTTTTGCTGGAGATGTGTTTCATCATTCCCTCCTGCCCCTTAATTAAGCTAATGACTTTATTTCTTTTCTCCTTTCTGATCAGCTCATAACACATTTCCCAGGCCGGCCTCCCTCCTCAAGCCTGTCGTTTTTGATCTGGTTATTAGCTCTCGAGCTCACATTGTTTTCCATGTGTTGGAATGTTACTGACTGAGACTGATCCATTCAGGAGACACTGGGGCTGGAGGAACCCCAGCTGGCACAGTCCCTCCCACTCTTACAAAGAACAAAATCCCTTACATGTGCATACCACCTAACAATTTACTAAGCACTTGCATATCATCTCAACAGATCCCCAAGAGAAACCACTGAGTCAGGCATTATTAATTCTACCACTTTACATATCAAGAGTGTGAAAGCCAGAGACATTAACAACTGGCCCAGGCCAAATAACATGAAGATATTAGAGCCAAGATTTCCTACTCGCCAGCCAATGCTCTTTGCTCTTCCTTAAACACTACTTTACTTACCGCACATCATCCATTGAGCCCATTGTCCTTTTCTGGGCACTACAGGGTACACAACAGTCATGGTGGTTCAGCTGGACAGGTGTAGGCCATCTAGGATGCCTCAAGAGGGTCAGAGAAGAGTCACACTCCAGGTAAAAGGTGCGATCGCTCCATTAGCTCTCTTGTCTCCGTGGAATTGCACTTTGGAGAAACTCTAAGATGACAGCTCCATCCATGACTGGGCAATTAAAGCAAGTTCTGGGAATGCTTTGACTCTTGAGAATGACTTCATGGAAGTTATTTGCCAGTTTCCCTTGCCTGACCTAGATGCTCCTTTTGGTCTGAATGAATTGGGTAGAGAGGTACCTAACCCCTCCAGAGAAAGTCAGCCCCTCATCATAAAGAGCCCCTGGAAACAAACACTTGTTTACTTCCCTGGGAATGTGTGATGATGACTCTTTCAGAGCCATGGGGAAAGTCAACAACAAACTGAAGGAGAATGCAAAATCTTGAAGGTCATTTTAACATGCATCCTTATAGGCTGTGCTAATTTAAGCACCTGATTTACAGATGAGGAAACTAAGGTTCCGATGGGACAAGCAACTTGTCCAAGATCACCCATCTAGTTAGAGATGATGGTTATCTGGAAAGGGAACATCTGTATGCATAAAAAGTAAACAACTCCTTACACAGGGGATGCCCTGTAAAGGTGGGTGGATTAGGGGGATGGAGAAGGTAGATAGATTGGAATGCTCTCAAATAACTTACATTCTCCCTCTTATTACAAGAAATGCTAGTAGGACAGTGTCACCCATCTTTGAGTTTGATCAAAACTGAGTCACTTACAAAACTCCTTATCTTTTTCATGAAGATGAGAACTGCAGAATTCCCAAGGAGATCCACTGGCTATAAAGTAGTCTCCAAGATGGAACAGACGTGTAAGAGCACATCTATTTACTTGTTGCACCAGATAAGGGTCTGTGGTAAAAGTTTGCACCTGGTTCCACTTGTGGACCCCACCCCCTTCCCCTCCACCCACCACATCGTGTTCTCTTGCTGAGAGCTGGAGCCTTGAGGGTGGTGTTCCTTGGGCTCAGGAGGATCCTGACAGTTTCTGGAAAATGGGGGAAAATTTAAAGAGACTTAGTAGGCCAAGCATAAGGCAGAACAAAGACAGGCTTAAACCTCCGTGCTGCAAAGCTAAGAAACAGAATAAAAGGAAGTTAAGTTCCCCCAGGTTCTCAAAACAGTCAAGCTGTCTCTCAATATGCTGAGAGGTCAGGCAGCCACAGAGAATGAAGAGACTTGACCAGACATTTTGCTATAGAATCACAGTCTGAAAATCCTTCTCTCTGGCCATCCTGGGAGTCTCCCCATTTCTGAGCTGCACAAGAAGCTGAATGGGCTCTTCCTCCAATGAATTGATCACTGGGTCCAAGCTAATTACTACCTTAATAACCTGCCTCCCACAGATGGCAAATTGAGCACAGAGAAGGCAAGTGGCTGGCCCCAAACTACCCAGTGAGTCAGTGGCAGGGACAGAAATAAGGCTGAGTAACCAGTGGCCCTTCCTTTTGTTGCCAAGAAGCAAGCCCTGTCCAAGCAGCTGCCAGTTCCCTGGTGCACTGAGCCCCACCCTCCCCCCACCCGAGCTGCCCAGGTGAGCTGTGGCCTGCAGATCTGCTGTACTCAGGAGAACCTGCATGCTGCAGGATAATAATAGCTCACTTTTATTGCCTGGGGCTGGACGCCCTCTGGCACCTTGGCTGTAAACCTTTGATCTGCTGGGCTCTGGGAGCTGCAGATTCCCACTTGCTCCATGGGGCAGGCTGCGAAAGGAGAGGCCAGGAGACAGAAATTTGGCTCTCCGCACCTCCAAAGGCAGCACTGCTTTGAAGCAGTCACATTAGGAGAGGAGGGAGGCAGGGGTTCACCATCACCTTCTCCAATACCCACCTGCGTGTGCTTCCCAAACCCCAGTTATGTGCATGTCACGCTCATGATTTGCCATGTAATACCTGTATTGTTTACCTTTTATTTTTCTTCAAATTAATACACCATTTTAAAACTTCAAAATTTGTTTTGAAAGAAGTTTCAGAACAATTCCATAAGTAGAAAACTAGTACCACTTGCTTTAAAAATCAATATAAGGAAAACAAAAGTCCTTGTTACATTTTAGCCAGAAGTTTCCTACCAAGGGCTTTGATTCTGAAATCTAGTATGGTAAAACATGCTAGCACTTTTTCCTTGGTATAAGAAGACGAGCTGAAAAAGAATTGCAGAGACCATGAAGCACCATGCACCACCTAAAATCAGCAATCATCTTACCTGAGTTACAGAGACCACCTCTTGGGAGACAATGAACTAAAATCAAATGTCACCTGTCATGAAGCCTCCCCCGATTGCCCTTCATTATCTTCTTTTGGCTTCCTCCTCCACCCCCCAGCCCTTAACACCTGAATCCACCAGCACTTTCTACCTAATATTACATGTGTTTATACACATGTATATTCTCTTTCTCATGAAACTGAAAACTTCTTGACTTCTAGTCCACCCCTAATACCTACTTAGAAGCAGGAGTTTATATCTAAACAACCAGCCCTGCATCCAGTAGTCAAAAAACAAGCATTTGGCATTTTTCTTGAATTTGGTTTGGTTCACCCTCAATCCCCCCCAGAAAAAGAAAGCACAAGAACGTGCAGCAGAAATAGATCTATTGGCGGGTGGTCACAGGAGACAAGTGTAAGGAAGAATTGCTTGTATCAGTTGGGATTGATTTGGGATGGGATCAGTTACCATGAGAGACAATAAGCTCCCTGGCACTGAAAGTGTTCAAGTGGAGGCTGGAAGACCTCTTGCAGTGGAAAGGGGTCTGGATGAGATTTTTCAGAAGCACCTTCTGGCCCTCAAATGCCATGACTCGGAGCCTCTGGGCTCACGGTTAACTAACCTCTCCGATGTTAGGTGAGAGGCTTGCCCCACCAAGTTTGGTACCTGTGTATATGTGTGCATGTATGTCTCTGCGTCTCCATAGGGTCCCTTGTCCCTTTAGGTCTGGCATTCCCTCATCTGGCAAGGCCAGGTTAACCCTTTACTGGCAGGCAGCGGGATCCCGCTCTCTCTCTCTCTCTGCTGACAAGCTGCCTTGCAAAGGCCCCAAGGGGTTAATTAAGTTTTATTGAGCCAGAGTTTATTGCAGCTGGTTCTTGTCTCTCTCCTTAAACACCTCGGCTTCCTGGGAAGCCAGAGTCCTCTGGGACAATATTTTCAATGCTGTTTAGTTTGCCTGTAACCTATATTTTATTTTATTTGTTTTTCAAGATACTCTAAGGGGAGGGTGGATGAGGTCATTTCCCAGTCCCCCACCCCCACCTTGCTCTTTATCTCTTGGTGACTCCATTAAATCAGGTTGTTTAAATGGAGCGCAGATGTTGCCGATTTTTCATATAAAGGAATGCATACTCATTTACATAAATTTCAGTGAATGATGGCAGTTTTGGTTTTACGCTGTGTGTGTGTTTGTGTGTGTTACACACACTTGCCTGGCTCGCTCACTCCAGCAAAGAACCGTCAAAAGGTATAACTAGGAAATCCTTCGTATCCATGATGTGTGCATTTTCTTGCTTTATTTTATTTTTGAGGCTGCCCATCCTGCTCCAGTTATCTCTAATAGCTTAATACGATTAGAGATTTCCCCTAATCACTGCAATGTGCTTCAGCTCTATTAAAGATTTATATGAAAGCTTTATGGAACACACCTTTTTAGAATTCAGAAGGATTTTGCGGGTTATTATTCATAACATCTGCCACTTACTGCAAAGGGCCTTAAAGCACCCTTTTAATGTGTATTTAATGCTTCTGATACAATATAATATCAAATAAGACGTGCTTTATTATGGCGGCCGTGTTTGTAGAACCGCACAGAAGCTCTGCCACTGTTACCAGCCTGAGGTGGAGGCTTTACAATGGCCATAAAAACCTGCATAGAGCTTAACGGCATTTAAGGACACACAGAGAGAAATGGTGTTTTGTTTTTCTTCTTTTACTTCGACTTGGTGCAACGTGGAGAGAAGCAGTGTGGCAATTTAAAGAGCCACTGAACATAATCTGGAAATAAAACAGTGGTCCTTGGAGAAGTATTAAGGTCAACTATTGTTTAAAAACAGACCTCACCAGCCTGCACTCACAGGTCTGAACAGGAGCCAGTCTGGGCCAACAAAGGCTGTGGGGTTCAGCTGATTCAGCCAGCCGTTTCTCTGACCGGGAGAACATAGCACACTTTTTGTTATTCTTTTCCCACTAACCTGACATCTGTACTAATATCTACTAACAACTCACTTTCATATTTTAATTTATGAAAGATGTACATGGGACATATGTCTTTAACTAAAAATGTGTGATACATATCAAGATGCCAACAATAGTTATGTTAGGGTGGTGGGTTGATTTTGTGGAACAGGAGGTCATGGAGCAGTTTACAAAGAATACAGACCTGGACTGGAAGTACAGCTCAGTTCCTGACCAGCTGGAGGGCCTTGGGCAAGGCGTTCATCTCTCCGAACATTGATTTGCACATCTACAAAATGGGAGTAATGTCTGTGAACGAAGGCTGTTTAATGAAATGAAAAAATATATTCAAAGTGCTTAGTAAAGAGTCTGGCAGAATGCAGGTGTTCACTACTGTGTCCTATTTTTGTAAGGCATTAATAGTATTTTTTTAATGAAAGAGATACATTTTGTAATTCTTTTAAAAAGAGAAAGTTATCTGTAAGTGCCAATTAGAACTTTGGATCTGCAGGTGACGACCATTCGTACCACACTGAGTAGACACAAGTGCAGGTTCAAGCTGCATATGCTGCCTGAACCCATGATGTCTCTTAGGTTCAAAGGGATACTGTAACTAGACCCCAGAGCCTTAGATGACCCAAGTCAGGATGCCGTCAAATGAATCTAAACACCCTCACTTTGCAGAAAGGAAGTCTGGGGTCCAGAGAGGGGAAGGAACTTGCCCCAAAAGGGAAAAGGGTATAACTTACGGCTCCCACCCTCCTCTCAGAGCCATCCCACCACCCCTGATTCCAGCCAGAAGCAGAATGTACCTCTCATCAGCTTGGAGATAGTTCCATTTCCCGTCAATGAAAGTGCACTGGAGTAGTGCATCAGAACTGCTCATCTTTTCCTTGCCTTTGTTTATCCCTGTACCCACTCTTCTTTGGTGGGGTCAACCCAACAAGCCTTGTGGGCTCCAGGACACATGGGCTCCAGAGGAGGACTACGGCTACCTGGCCTGTGGGTGCACCCAGGGCGAATTGCTGGGGTCGGGTACCACAGGCAGAAGTGCATGCATTACTGTACTTGGTAATTCTAAGGTTGGAACTCCCTGAGTGCCCGCCGGCCAAATTTGCTGAACACTTGACTTTCAAACAGCCCTCATTACAGACCCATAGCCATCTACTTTCTGACGGGTTTGGAGTAAATATGTAATAGGGGAGTTTTTAAGCCAGTTCTGTAAAGTGCCGTCTGTGTCTGCTGTTTGGTTATTTTATGTGGTCATCAAAGCTGTTCTAGGGATGAGGGGGAGGAATGAGATGCAGGGTGGGGGTGGGGTAGGCATTGATAAAGGATGCTTGCAGCCTGTTTTGCAGAGTTCAGTGCCCGACAAGGGTAAACCTGGAGGGTCTGCAAAGCACTCATTCACATACAGGTTATGTTGCCACACTCCTGGGACACTCAGAGACAACAAGGTCTCCTGAAAGTGAATCACTGCTCTGGCATTTTTTCTTTCTCAAAAATGTTCTTTTATTGCCCACATTTTATTAGGAAAATATTCAAACATATAGTAAAGTTAAAGGAATTTTACAGTGAACCAAGGTATCTGGAGTCTACCATTAACATTTTACTATGATTGGTTTATCACATACCTATCCATCCATCCATCCATCCATCCATCCATTCATCCATCCATTAATCTATCTTATCTGGGGCATATGTCAAAGTTGAAGACATGATATATTTCTCTCTAAATAGTCCAGCATGGATTTCATTGATTGGAGTTCAATATTTGTTTGCAGTTTCTGTTTTGATTGTAAAATTTAGTAGAAATGTACAGACCTTAAGCGCCTTCCATGAGTTTTAACAAATGTGTGCATCTGTGTCCCCAAAACCTTACCAAGATATTGCCATCCCCACCAAAAAGCACCCCCTTTGCCTCTTCCCAGTAAATTCTTACTTCTATTCCCCAAGAGGCAACCACTGTTCTGATTTTGCCCCCACTGTGGATTGGGTTTGTCTGCTCTAGAATTTCATATGCATAATTAGAAGTGCACACACTTTTATGTAAGGCTTATTGCACTCGGAATAATGTATTTGAGGGGCGCCTGGGTGGCGCAGTCGGTTAAGCGTCCGACTTCAGCCAGGTCACGATCTCGCGGTCCGGGAGTTCGAGCCCCGCGTCAGGCTCTGGGCTGATGGCTCAGAGCCTGGAGCCTGTTTCCGATTCTGTGTCTCCCTCTCTCTCTGCCCCTCCCCCGTTCATGCTCTGTCTCTCTCTGTCCCAAAAATAAAAAAAAAAACAAAACAAACAAACAAAAAAAAAAACATTGGAATAATGTATTTGAGATTTCTCCATGTCATTGCATGTGTTGGTAATGTGTTCCTTTTACTTGTTGAATAATATGGCACTGAATGAACATTCCAGGGTGCTTATATATTCTCCTGTTGATGGACACACGGGCTGTTTCCAGTTATGACTATTATAAATAAAGCTGCCATGAACACTCTGTACAAAGCTTTCTGTGGGCCTCTACTTTCATTTATCATGGGACAATACTTAGAAGTGAGATCACTGGGTCACAGGGGAATATGTTTAGTTATATAGGAAACTGCCAACACTTTTCAAAAAATAATTATATCCTTTTATATTCCCACCAACAATATACCATGGGTCAAGTTGCTCCACAACCTTACCAATATTTGACATTGTTGGTCTTTTTAATTTTAGCTATTCTGATTGATATGAAGTGCTATCTCATTATGGTTTTGATTTGCATTTCCCTGATGACTAATGATGTTGTCCATTTTTCATGTGTTTATTGGCCATTCATATATCTTCTTTTGTGAAGTGTCTGTTCAAATCTTTTGTTCATTTTTAATTAGGTTGTTTGTCTTTTTATTATTGAGTAATAAGGAGTTATTTATATAACCTGAATATTCATGCTTTCTCAGATATATGTTGTGACCACATCTTCTTCTCTGTGGCTTTCCTGTTCACATGTTTCGGCTTACCTTTTGATGAGCACAAGTTTTGATTTTGATAAACTCTAAAGATCTTTTATTTCTTATTAAAATTGCTTTTGTGATCTGTTTATAAAATCTGTGCCTACTTCTCCAAACACTTTATGGTTTTAGCTCTTGTGTTTATATCTAAGACCCATCTTGGATTAATTATTGTGTATGATATGAGGTAGGAATCACAGTTTTAATATGCATATAGGGTTCTTCCAGTACAATTAATCAAAAAGACTTTCATCCCTCCATTCAATTTCTTTGTTGCCTTTTTTGAAAATGAAATGGTTGCAGGGCGCCTCAGTGGCTCAGTCAGTTAAGCGACCGACTCTTGGTTTTGACTCAGGTCATGATCTCATGGTTTATGAGATCGGTCAGGGTCTGTGCTAAGTGTGGAGACTGCGTAAGTTTCTCTTTCTCTCCCTTTCTCTCTGCCCCTCTTCCACATGCACGTGCCCTCTCTCTTTAAAAAATATAAATAAACTCAAAAAAGAAAATACAATGGTTGCATCAATGTTGGTCCTCTATCCCATTTCATTGATCTATGTGTCGACCATTATGCCAATACCATGCTGTTTCTGCTTCTGCAGCTCCATAGGAAGTCTTACAATCAGGTTGTAGAAGTCCTTCAGTTTTGTTCTTCTTTGTCAAGATTATTATGGATACTTCAGGTCTTTGCATTTCTATACAAATTTCAAAACCGGCTTGTAAGTTTCTTTCTTTTTTTTATTTAAAAAAAATTTTAGTGTTTATTTTTGAGAGTGAGAGAGTGACAGAGAGAGACAGAGCATGAGCCTGGCGGGGGGGTTGGGGGGGGGGGTGGGACAGAGAGAGAGGGAGACACAGAATCTGAAGGAGGCTCCAGACTCTGAGCTGTCAGGACAGAGCCTGACACCAGGCTTGACCTCATGAACTGCAAGATCATGACCTGAGCCAAAGTTGCATGCTTAACCAACTGAGCCACCCAGGCACCCCATGTTGGTTTCTAATTAAAAAAATGAAAAAGCCTGCTGGGATCCTGTCTGTAATTGCTCTGCATCTTTAGGACAATTTGAGGACAATTGTTATCTTAACAGTATTGAGTCTCCTCATCCCTGAATATGGTATAGTTCACCATTTCTTTGGTTCTCCTTTAATTTCTCAGCAATGTTTTCTAGACTTCAGTGAGGTGGTCTTGCATATCTTTGTGAAATTTATTCCTAGGTAGGTTAGCGCTTTTGATGTTATTTTAAATTGAATTTGTTTTTAAAATTTCATGTCTAGGGGCGCCTGGGTGGCGCAGTCGGTTAAGCGTCCGACTTCAGCCAGGTCACGATCTCGCGGTCCGGGAGTTCGAGCCCCGCGTCAGGCTCTGGGCTGATGGCTCAGAGCCTGGAGCCTGTTTCTGATTCTGTGTCTCCCTCTCTCTCTGCCCCTCCCCCGTTCATGCTCTGTCTCTCTCTGTCCCAAAAATAAATAAAAACGTTGAAAAAAAATTGTAAATTTCATGTCTAATTCTTTGTTGCTAATATATGAAAATGTATTTGATTTTTATGTGTTAACTTTTGTATCCTGAAAACTTCTTAAATTCATTTAGTAGTTTGGTGTGTTTTTATGGATCCCTTGAGATTATCCATATAAACAATTATGTCATCTACATATTACTGCAATTTTACTTCTTCCTTTTTGATCTTTACACCTTTTATTTATTTATTTATTTTTGCCTCATTAGAGCTAAGACCTCCAGGACTATACAAATAGCAACAGTTAAAATAGGCAGACCTTACCTTATTACCAGTCTGAGGGGAAGTGCATTGAATATTTCATAATGGAGTATGACGTTAGCTGTAAGATTTTTTTTTAGCTGTCCTTTATCGGGTTGAAAAAATTATTTTCTATTTGTAGTTGACTGAGAACTTTTGTAAGATATGGGTTTTGAATTTTCAAATGCTTATTCTGCATCTATTGAAATGATGATATATCCCCCCCTCTTTTATTCTGTCAAACCAGCCTTGCATTCCTGGGATAACCCCACAAAATTTTCTTGTAACCTAGAATATTCTTTTATAATTAATAAAAGCATCATTTCATACATATTTGGCTATGAAAATCGAGTATCACTCTTGGACATACATAACAATGAAAATATAAGGTACACAAATAGATTAGGTATTATTACTAAAATTTGTTCACATTTAGAGTCCAACGCTTCTTGCATTACTTTTCATCTCTGAACCATTCAATGCCTCTGTTTTTACACATAGTGTTGTCTTCTTTGACATCAGGAAGATTATTGATATGGAATTTATTAAAATAACACTCCCTTATTATCTTGAGGATTTTATTCCAGGCTGCTATCACCTCTGCTTCAAGCTTTGATGGCACACATCAACACTTACAGCCACATAATGTCTGCTGTCTGCTAAAAGCAGAAGCAGATACATTATGATTTGAAGAATGTTAAACTGTAAATAAATGTAGATCTTAGAACTGTTTGAACACAGTAACAACTTCAATTTTTCTCTATGTCACCACAGGGATTTGCAATGGGGAATTTCATGTACTACCTGATATATTTCTGGTTGTGTCTGAAGTTTTACAAAAAGAAAACATTACTTTTATAATCAGAAAAAACTTTCCAGATAGATACTTCTAAGAAAGTTAATTAAATACCTGTTGAAATAGTTTTTAATTTTTAATGCCTGCTTTTAACTTCATAAGGTTTACAAATAAAGAGTAATTTGGAAGATCATCTAGTCCACTGAGCTCATTAAACAGACAGGGATATTGGCACTAGACTAGTCAACTAGACTCGTAAGCTCCATGAGAGCAGAAACCAAGAGTGGTATGATCACCACAATATCCTTTTACCTTCATGTTTCCTAGGATGTAGTTGGCACTCAATAAATACTTTCTGAAAGAAAGGACAGATGAGTGAAGTTTAGAGGGTTTATTAACTTGTCAAAGGTCACATGAAGGGGACTTACTAGTTGAGATGGGACTATAATTTAGGTCCTCTGACTCCATGGGTCTACACTTGGTCATCTACCATAACTAAGAGTTGGAAAGTAGGAGTTGGTTAGTAAGTAAGTAATTAAGTTGGTAAGTAAGTAAGAGTTGGCTTACTTAGGTTTTCTGACCTTGCAAGGTGTGTGGGGATGGGGGGAGAGGGTAGTGATTTTGGGATCTTGCTATGTGCACCATAGATCTAGCCTGATAGATATAGCATCAAGTACAAAAGTCTAGACCTTGTTGTCATAGTATAATGGGAATTTCTGCCTCCTCCTTCCCCATACCATCACTGAAAGCAAGTCACAGATGCAGTGCGTGGCTATTAATCACTCCTGTTAGCCAGACTGCATCTCAGTGGCATGTTGTGCATTATTAAATTATGCCATCACTCACTCTTGAGCTGCTGTGTTTAACTGCATGGAAAGAATTACTGATCAAATCACCCCAAATACTTTTCCCCTAGCACAAATCAAGCCCTATTTGTTGGAGCAAAAGTCCCATGGCTAAGTCCCATGGATAATCAAAACCATTTGAAGCTCCATGTTTCTCCAATCGTCTGGCCCAAACATCTCCAAATTATGCACCATGTTTCAATCACTCCCTTATCTTCCCTCCTGAACTTAGACCATTTTTCTCCTTGTCTCAATCATTTATTCTTGCTAAGGACCCTGCCAAATCTTCAAGCTGAACTCATGGTTGGTCTGGTGCCAAGCACACTTGCCTCACTTTCTCGCCATGTCTTCCCCATCTCAGTAAGTAGAACCACCATCTACCAAGATGCTGGAGCCATAACCTGGGAGACATCCTTACTTCTGCTCTTTTCTTCAATCCCTAATCCATAAGTAAATCATATTTATTCTATTTCCAAAGAGATTCCAAATACGCGCATTTCTCTCCATTCCTAACATCTGATTCTGGGCTACCACACTGCACCCAGAAGCTTCTTGTTTGAACTCCTACTCTTGTCTGAGCATCCACTCTTGCTCCATACAGACTATTATCTAAGAACATAAATCAGATCATGTCATTTCTCTGCTCAAGACCTTTCAGTGTCTTCCTATTTCTCATGGAATAAAATCCAAACTATTTATCATAGCCAACAAGGCTATGCATGATCTAACCCCTGCCTAAGTCTCCAACCACAGTACATAGGACTGTCTCCCCTCACTAACCATGCATCAGTCCCCCTGGCCATTGGTTTCCCTGAACACACCAAGTTCATCCTACTCCAGGGTCTTAACACATCCTGTTTCCCCTACCTAGATGGTTGCCCCTTAGGCTGGTTCTTCACATGGCTGGACCTTTGTCATAATTTGCATATCAGTTTATTTTTTTATATGAAATTTATTGTCAAATTGGCTTCCATACAACAGCCAGTGCTCATCCCAACAGGTGCATATCAGTTTAAATGCCACTTCTCCAAGAGGTCTTTCTGAGGTCTTTATACAAAAGAGAGTCTTCCATGATTGTTTGTTTATATCTCTCCTAGCACTTACTACAACTTGGCAGTTCTTTTATTTGTCTGATTATTTGTTTTTAATCTGTCCTCTCTCACTAAAATATAAGTTCCCTGAAGGCAAAACTTTGTATTGTGCAATGCCAGCACATTGCCTGGTACATGTTATGCTCCATATGTATGTACCACACACTCACACATGCATATACATACATGTGTGTATGAATAAATGAATAAAATCCCACTCCGCCCATGAAGTCTTCCCAGCCTACCCCACCTGCACCCATCTTTCCCTCTCTTTCATTTGTCCTCACTATACACAACATCAGCTGCCACAACTGTACAGTTTGCCATTTCTACTCCTTTTCTGGCTACTTTTCATCTATGCAACATGACTGTCACTTTCCTTATAAATAGGATTTCTAACTCTTCAGCATATAAACAATTAAATTCATATAAATATTTGAAGATAAATAATACGCTGTGCTTTGTATTTCAGTGACTTCATTTTACCTTATTTGTTACTGGCAGAAACTCATCTCAAGTTTTAAGCAAAAAGGAGAATTTACTGATTCATGTAACTGAAAAGGCCAGGGGAGAACCTGGATGGATTGAGGTGCCCCAGTGATATTATAAGGACCCAATCTCTCCCATTTTCAGTTCTACTGTTCTGTGAGTTGGTTCCAATATCAGGCTTTACCTGGTAGCAAGATGGTAGCCAGATGCTCCAGTCATATATCCTCTACACCGGAAGCTTTCCTGAATCCCACTCCAATTGGATGGGACCAAATCTCCTGCTCTCCTTTGAGCCACCTCTGAGGCCCTGGTTATCTCTGACCTGGCTTCTGCCTCCACAATATGGGGGAAGGGTGCATCCCCAAATCAAACCCAGAGACTGAGCTGGAGGAAAAGGGAATGGATGCACAGTACGCATGTTTGGTTCATTCACTAAACATTTGTGGGGCCCTCCTGTGAACCAGATGCTGGAGATACAAAGATAAGTATGCTCTCAGGTCTCAGCCCTGAGGAGCAAGTGAGAGAAACAGACAGGTGATCAAGCACTGAATTACAGTGAGACAAATGGCTAGACTAGAGAAACGTGACAAGGTAGTTTGGAAACCTACATGAGAGAGGAGGGCTTCGGCTAGACAATGGCGCTTGAACAGGTCCACAAGGAAGAGGAAGCAATTGCCAGTTGAAGCAGGGAAAGGACCTCTTAGGACCATGGGATGGGACATACAAGTCCCAGAGATGTGGAAAAGAAGGCCTAGTCTTTGTGCTGGGATTGGAAGGGCCATGAGCATGGGGACATTAAGAATAGAGGGAAAGTTCTAGAACAAAGTTTGGTGCATAGTTTGCAAACTGGTAATCTGTACCCAAATCCTGCTTATACCTATGTTTTGTTTGACCAGCATTGTATTTTAATGTTTTTAAATAGTTTTCAACTTAAAATTGTTTTCAATGTTTATTTATTTTTGAGAAAAAGAGAAAGAGATGGGGGGGGAGGGGCAGAGAGAGAGAGGGAGACAGAATCTGAAGCAGGCTCCAGGCTCCAAACTGTTACCACAGAGCCCTACGCAGGGCCTATACTCAGGAATCGCGAGATCATGACCTGAGCTGACTTCAGATGCTTAACCAACTGAGCCACCCAGGTGCCCCAATAGTTTTCAACTTTTAAAAAGTAACAATTTTACATCAAACCCAGATATTCAGCTTCTCCTAAAACATTAGATATGGCATTGTAGGTCCAAATTCTTTCTTGCCAGTAATCAAGTGAAATTCACAATTACTGCCCTATGTAGATGGGATAAGTGAACTTTATTCCTCCACAGTTCCCACCCAGCTCTCTGTATTCATTCAGATGACCTGGAAGATGACTGGCCCTGGAAGGCATTTGAGTTTCAGACCTCTGGCCTGGTGAAATAACTTGACTCTGGATTGGTGAGTGTTTTTTGTGCCAAGCATTTAGATTTTATCCAACAGGCAATGAATATCCACTGACAGTTTTAAAATAGGTGAATGTCATGACTAGTTCTTATCCATCTTTATATTTTCTCCAGCAATTAGCACAATGGCTTGCACAAAGCAGGTGTTAAGTCATTATTGAATGAATTAATTAAAGAAGGAATAAATCTTAAAAATTAATGAGTAACAACCACTTTGGAAAACTTTTTGGCACTATGTACTGAAACTGAATATGCAGTAATTCATGACCCAGCAATTCCACTCCTAGGAATGTATCCAGCAGAAATGCATATGTGTGTTTGCTATAAGACATGGACTAGAATGTTCATAACAGCCAAAAACTGGAGGGATGAAACAAATGTCTATTAATAGCAGCCTGGATAGGGGCACCTGGGTGGCTGAGATGGTTAGACGTCTGACTTTGGCTCAGGTCATGACCTCGCAGTTTGTGAGTTCAAGCCCCGCATTGGACTCTGTGCTGACAGCTCAAGCCTGGAGCCTATTTCGGATTCTGTGTCTCCCCCTCTCTCTGCCCCTCCCTGCTCATGCTCTGTGTCTCTCTGTCTCTCAATAATAAATAAATGTTTAAAAAAATTAAATAGCAGACTGGATAAATGAATGGTATACTCACACAATTGAATACTAGTCTGATGCAATGAGAATGGATAAGATTACATACAAAAACATGGATGAGGCGTGCCTGGGTGGCTCAGTTGGTTAAGCGTCCAATTTTGGCTCCGGTCATGATCTCATAATTTGTGGGTTTGAGCCCCACGTCAAGCTCTATACTGACAGCTCAGAGCCTGGAGCCTGCTTTGGATTCTGTGTCTCCCTCTCTCTCTGCCCCCACCCCCCACTCACACTCTGTCTCTCTCTCTCAAAAATAAATAAATCTTAAGAAAAAGAATACTTAAACATGGATGAGACTTATGAGCATAGTATTGAGTGAAAGAAACAAAACACCGCGTACACTATGATTCCATTCATATAAAGTTATAAAAACAGGGAAGACTATTCTATCCCATTAGAAGTCAATATTGCCATTACTTTTAGGGGAGGGAGCCTGTGGGGATTCCAGGGTGCTGTTGTGTTCTGATTCTTGATCTGGGTACTGTTACACACGTGTGTGTAGTTTGAAATTTTACCGCACTGTACCCTCAGGGTATGTGCACTTTTCTGTATGGAAGACCAATGTCTGAGTCCCTTTCTGAAACCTTGCAACACCCAGCTTAGCAGTTGCTCAATACATTCTGAGTGATCAATTTAGGCGAAATCTGTTCTCTTCTCACAAACTATTGCTGATAAACACATCTTGTATTAAACTGATTAATCTGAGAAGATAGAAGACACCTCAGCAGGATGGGGGCCTCGGGAAGAAGCCATCTGAAAGCAGACAGCTAGATTAGAGCAAGAAGTAAGAGACCTCTACCTCTGATGGCTAGCAGGCCCTGGACAGGATCACCAGGTCTAATTAAAGCACTTGGCAGATATTAATGCTCTTCCAGAACACTAGCAAAGTCTGGGAACTCAATTAGAGATCACACACTGCATGAGGAAAAAGAAATTCGTCTGGTGCCCAGTGAATCCATTCAATAGAGCTCTATCGAGTACTTGCTAAGAATAGAGCCAGCTGGATCTGCGGGGGTAGTGGCAATGGGAAGGAAAGAAACTGCCCTCCAGGTGCTCATGATACAGTGGGAGAGGGAGGCCTGTAGAAGGCCTGTGGATAACTGAGAAACAGTGAGGAGAGGCGCATAGGTTGCTCTGGATAGCCATTCTGATTTGAGGTCCAGAAAGGAAAGTGGGAGATGGTCCAGTAGGGTGGAGTACAAGTTCCCTGGGAAGTGATGAGGGATGAAAGCTTTCCAGACTGGAGAGATCATCGCAGCAAAGTCCTAAGACTGGCTGGAGAGCCAACAAGTGCGTGGAACTCTGTAAGAGGTGGGAAGGTCACAAAAGGCTTTGAATGGGTGTGTGGCCTTTCTCCTATAGGCACTTGGTGATGGGGGGAAGGAAATGGGCAATACAATCCAATTTGTTTGCAAGAAATATCAATCTGATTGTCTTAAGGTAAAGGATAAACCCAAATATGAATTATAAACTCAAATGCCTAGAGTTAGTCATTCAGTAAGGGAAGAGGGCCAGGTGATATTGTAAGTGCCATGACAGATGGAAACTCCATCATACCGTTGGGGCAGTAGGGAGTGGTAGAGAGTGGTAAACTGGTGGTACATTCAATGGGGCTGTCAATACTCAACTCCAGCTGGCTATTGTCATGCAGAGATATGGGGCCAGTGTTACTCCACAGTCCAGTTTTGCTAGAGAAGCTAGGGATCTGCATGTTTATAGACACATAGGCAGTCTCTTCTGATTTTTTTTCCAGAAGCATTATGCAACCTAAATGAATAATATCTGAAGGTAGCTGAGGCAAGCAGTTTGTGACCTCTGTAAAATAAAAACCCGTATCATTCACATATTACGATCCATGTCATGTCCTAAGGACATGTTTGGTTAAACACTGGATGGAAAGAATGTATCAGGATATCCAAATACCTTTTTGGAACAGCTGAAAAGACCTGGAACAGCTGCTAACTGTTCTGTTTTGGAGACGTCTGGGGTATATTCGGGACAACATTGATCATCACAACAGTGCTTTGTGTGTCTGAGCTTCATCCATTTGTTATCTGCACGGCTGGGTTTTTTTGCCGTCAATATTTTGGGTGAAGAGAGACATCTCCCTCTAATGACGCCCTAATCATTACTAATTTCCTCTGCATGGATTGTACGCCATCAGGTGTAATGAGCACATTTGCTTTTAATGCTCCTGCTACAAAGAGTTCTCAGGAAATGGTTTGAAGGCACGTGTACAAGCCGACAGGGGGGAGCTCGGGAACATCGTCGATGTGGGAGAGAGTAGGAGGTCAGCAGGTGGCGAGAGGGCCCTGAAGCCAGGGCAGGACAGAAGCCAGCTGGATCTGAGCTCTCCCCTCACCCCCCATAAGCTTCCACTCACATTAATAATCTTAACTCCCTGATTTGCAATTAACCCAAAAGCTCTGTAATGATAATGGGATACGTGTGTAATTTGGTGCCAGAAGATGATAGATCAGCAGGGCTGGAATCTTTATTAATCTCTCCGTTTTGTCTCTCTGAGTGAGGTGGGGGCCACCTTATCCTGGTGTCTCTGCACAGGGATCTGTAAGTAAGGCTTCCGGGTGGGCCAGCCTGGGATGACTTAGAGCTGGATGGCCCCTGAATTCTCCATGGTAATGCTAAAGACGTATGGTGGCCTGCCTTCCCCATGCCCCTAACGCCCTACCCCACCCCCTTCCCCCTGCTACCATGGCTGAACATTGCAGTGTTTTGTTGGCCTAGATGGGCTCCTTGGGAAAATGTGAAATCATTATTTACAAAACAGGAGATTTCTTTAAAAAAAAAATCCAGGGGTGCCTGGGTGACTCAGTCGGTTAAGCATTTGACTTTAGCTCAGGTCATGATCTCACAGTTCATGAGTTCGAGCCCCATGCCAGGTTCTGTGCTGACAGCTCAGAGCCTGGAGCCTGCTTCAGATTCTGTGTCTCCCTCCCTCTCTCTCTCTCTCTCTCTCTCTCTGTCCCTCCCTCACTTGCTCTCTCTCTCTCCCTCTCTCAAAAATAAACATTAAAAAATATTTTTAAGAAATTTAATAAAATCTGGATTTGGGCTTCTTTAGACAAATAGGAAGACCTAGCAATCTCACCCCGGGCTCACATGCCCAGGGGCTGGTGCTGGGGGCATACACTGGCTATTTGTCCTCACCCCCACCTGGTCCACTGCACCTGTACACCTGCCTGGACCTACAGTTACATGAGCTTGTGCCCACATGGAATAAGTAGCCCCAAATTGACCTCAAACATGGAAACACCTCCCCCTGCTCAGCCAAGGTCTGAACTTGGTTCTTCCTGGTTTCATATGCTTGGCTCTCATTCGGGAAAAAAGCCTCAGAAATCCTTTCTTGTCCAGATGTCCAACCAGGGCCTGGGGTTGCTCATTTGGCAAAGCTTTAAGGATATCCGTCCTAAGACTCAGGTAACTCAGGTGTAGGGCTCACTGGAGAAAGGGTCATACACATGTATGACCACTGGACAAGACTGGGGAGGTGGGGACTGACTGATTCCATGGGGTTCCTGAGGACTCAACAGCATTGTCAGGTTCCAGGATGGCACCTGGACCTCACATCAAAGGCCAGCCCTGAATAAGTAGTTGTGGCTGCCTGCAAACAGTGCTAAGGCCGAGGTGGGGCCCAGGAGGAAAGCACTCCACCATTCCTGAACACAGTCTGCCCTGGGCACAGGAAGAAAGAACTGGAAGCACACAGACCACGTGTTTGAAACCCCTGGTCCAATGAAAAGAGCAAAGTGAGATGGGTCCCGATCTCTGGAATTTCTTTGTCATGTGACCTGGAGATAGGGTTGCTAGATAAAACACAGAAATAGGGGGCACACCTGGGTGGCTCAGTCAGTTAAGCGTCCGACTCTTGGTTTCGGCTCAGGTCATGATCTCATGATTCATGAGTTCAAGCCCTGCATCAGGCTCTGCACTGACAGAACGGAGCCTCCTTGGGATTCTCTTTCTCTCCCTCTCTCTCTGCTCCTCTCCTGCTCACTCTGTCTCTCTGTCTCAAAAATAAATAAATAACCATTTAAAACACACACAGTGAGAATTGGAATTACAGGCAAGTAAGTATATCCCATATGCAATATTTGAGATGTACTTACACAAAAAATTATTTGCATATCTGACATTCAACATTCAACATTGTAACTGGGCATCCTGTATGTTTATGGCTAAATCCATCTCGGAATGTAAGTGCCTTTCCCTCTCTGCTCTTCAGAGTCCTCATCTGCAAAATGGATCAATTCTGCCAAAGAGATTTAGCTACAGAAGTTTCCTTCAAAATTAAAGAATCTGTAGAAGCCAAAAGTATGACACAGATAAAACTGAGGCTGCTCTGGTAGAAGATGGGGTAAAGGCGAGGACCCCAGGAGTCACTGCTGACTTTCACAGAAAAGTCTCTGTGATTCCAAGCATCATAGAGTGAGACAGAGCTCACCTTAAGGGTAATAATAACAATAGTAATAAAAATAACAACAATCACATTTAACATTCGCTGGGTGCTTCTGCTGGCTTGGCACTTTGCATATATAGAGAGTGTTTACAACGAACTGATGTGTAAGTACCACAATTACTCCTATTTGATAGATGGGAAAACCAAAGCACTGAGAGATTTGATAAAAAGCTCAGGCTAGTGGTAGAGTCAGGATTGGAATCCAGAGAGTCTGAGTCCACAGCCCATGCTCTTAACACCAAAGAGCCATCTAGAAGTGATGGATTAGTCTACAACTCAAGGTCTGAGCCTCTCAGCGCCAGGGATGGGGATGGGGGACAAGCAGAGCCTGAGTCACCATCTTTCATTTGTGCTTGGGGTAGCTCATTGCTCTCCCCTGTGGGCATAGGTTAGACTCAGCTAATCTCCAGAGTCCCTGCTCCAATGCTTTGTGGATCCGTGGCTTTCAGGGATTTTATCGATGGATATGAGACCATGATCTTCATTCCCAAAGATTTTTGAAAAATTAATAAAACCCTTCCCTAATGACCAGGCCCATTCATTCCCATAATGATTATTTGGTAATTACTGTCAACCCACTAGGAATCTTAATACAGCTTCTTTGCTACTTTGACTTCTTACACTAAATTATAATTGTGCGTAGAGATACCATTAATTGAGGTTAAATTGCACCTGTCCTTGCTGGCAGTGGTTTCTATAGCTAATTTCCTCTGACCACCCTCAATTTGGAGTTGGACTGGATGATTCTGAAAATTGCCAAGAGTGGCAAAAGTATTCAGGCTCATCTCAGGGACATTTCCACAGCAAAGGAGTGTGGTCCTGCCCCAGTCCAAGGGAGAGAAGGAGGGAAAGTGGAGAAATGGTTAAGAAAGATCAAGACCCACAGGAGTGTAGAGGCAGAAGCCTCCCAAATATAGCTGGTCTAACCTGCCATCTGATGGAATCTTTCTGACCAAGACCCAAATCCAATTTCTGCTGCCTTCTCTATGACCTTATTTAGGTTATATAACTTCTCTGACCTCTGTTTTCTCCTCTGTGGCACCTACCACCTACACATAGTGAGATGTGATCATTCACTGACACATGCTGAGTCCATGATAATCACTTGACTGATGATAGTGATTTTGATCGTTTTCTGGGAAGGTGCTCAGGAATCCAGGATCCCCTCACCATTATCTTCAATTCTCTGTGTGAATATGGCTATTGCTTGGGTCCTCTTCAGCTCTGATATTTGGGATTCTCTGTATCTAGAGCCAAGGTCTATAAATCAAAGGCCTCCAGGGACCAGGCAGAGAGATCAATGAGAGAAGCTGGCCAGCTCTAGATGTGAGTGTACAAAGCCAGTGAGTGATGAAGGGGTCCATGATAAAGCCAAAAGAACACACATGCCACTCCTCAGCTCTAGCTGGCCATTGGTACTTGGTGATACATGCCTGGTCTTCTTAGATCTCTTTTTTTTTCCCAAGAGAATGCAGAAATAGGACTGTTTTTTGTAGACGAAATTCCCTGATTCTTCAAAGTTGGAAACTTATTTTTAAACAATTTTTAATAATACTTCAAGCCAAACAATTTGGGCTCAATTTGACTAGTGAACTCTTGGGGTGCCCGGGTGGCTCAGTCAGTTGAGTCTGACTTCTGCTCAGGTCATAATCTCAAGCCCCGAATTGGGCTCTCTGCTGTCAGTACACAGCCCGCTTTGGATCCTCTGTCCCCCTCTTTCTCTGCCCCCCCCACTTGCATTCTCTCTCTCTCAAAAATAAACAAACATTAAAAAAAACGTGACTAGGGGCGCCTGGGTGGTGCAGTCGGTTAAGTGTCCGACTTCAGCCAGGTCACGATCTCGCAGTCCGTGAGTTCGAGCCCCGTGTCGGGCTCTGGGCTGATGGCTCAGAGCCTGGAGCCTGTTTCCGATTCTGTGTCTCCCTCTCTCTCTGCCCCTCCCCCGTTCACGCTCTGTCTCTCTCTCTGTCCCAAAAATAAATAAACGTTGAAAAAAAAAAAAGTGACCAGTGGACCCTGACTTAGAAGCCACTGGTCTAGATCATTAAAGGAGGCTGAGAAGTATTTTTCTTAAAAAAGACATAAAGGCAGGGGGGCGCCTGGGTGGCTCAGTTGTTTCAGCATCCGACTTCAGCTCAGGTCATGATCTTGAGGTTCTTGATTTCAAGCCCCACCATCGGGCTTTGTGCTCCTGAGCCTGGAGCCTGCCTTAGATTCTGTGTTTCCCTCTCTCTCTGCCCCTCTCCTGCTCACAGTGTCTCTCTCTCTCTCTCTCTCTCTCTCAAAAATAAATAAACATTAAAAAATTTATTAAAATGACATAAAAGCAGTTAAGTCCTGATGGTGTGTGGAAATGTTGGCCCAGGGCTGTTTATACTAGTCTCAGGATTCTGAGTAGGAAATCCCTTCATTGCTCACCTACACCACAGGGCAGATCTGGCCCTGAGCCTTGGACTCAGCCACTGGGAAAATGGGGAAAAAAAAGAGTCAAGAACCAACACTGTCACCTCTACCATAAGTCAGGCCTTGCCACAGCTCTAGAGCCCAGAGTCCAGAGCCAACCCCCCCCCCCCCACCCAGTGCAGGGCAGGCCCATCTAAGCACAACCATCATCTGCATGCACACACACACACACACACACACACACACACATAGAGACACACACATGGACACAGACACATATACAGACACACACATAGACACAAACACAGGGACATATACATAGACACATATACATAGAGACATACACGAACACACACACACACACACACACAGAAATACCCCCATGGACACAGACACACACACACAACTCTTGACTAGAGAGTCCTTGAGGAGGGGTAGGCAGGATGGAGAAGTCACATTCTAGGTTCCCATTGGAATGGGACAGACTAGTTTTGGAGAGATGAACCTGTGCCTTGTATCTACAAATCAGTTATCCAATTCTAACAGGTTCAAGCAGTACAGGGAATAATTCTACTATTTTACCATAACCTAAACATACAGGAGTGCTGATTCCTTATCAGGAATCTGTTTCTCCCTGTATCTCGGCTCTGCTTTTATTTTTGTGTCTTTCCCTGTTTTGGAAAAAGAGAATTAGGCTTGATTCTCTGGCCAACAACATCTTCAGGCTCACACCCTACCAACCTAGACCCCTGGAAGAAAAAGAGCATTTCTTTCTTGAAGGTTCCACAAAAGTCCTATCACCAACATGGACCACACCTGGACCATGTGCCCACCCTTGAGTTGGGGATGGAGTCATATCATACCTAATGGATAAAAGTGAGGAGTCAGGTCCCTAAATGAAAAATGAAGAAGGAGGATTAGTGCTAGGCAGGCAAAGACACCTGATGTCCCCCACAGCATCTGACTGCACCTGCTGTGTCCAGACAGCCCAGGGCTCCTGGCTGTTTTGTGCTGTTCTCTGACGGAACCCTCCCTGGCTCTCCATATTCTTGAGTCATCTCAACCTCTGTCATCCCCCATTAATCTGATGCCAGTTCAGCTGGGACGATGTCTCCAAATAGCATGCCCTAAGTGTCCCACCCCACCCCAGGCTAAAACCTGTGGAAGGGTGTGGCTAAGCCTGTGAGCCCTACAGCCAAACCACCTGGGGTCTGAGACTGGTTCACACACTGACTAGTGGTATGACCCTGGACTCTATTTCCACATGTGTAAAATGGGGGTGGGGTAATGATAGTACATACTATAGATTGTTGTAAAACTGAGATAATTTATGTAAAATGTTTACCATGGTTGCTAACAGTAAGTGCTCAAAATATGAATTGTAGTAATAATAATAAAATAATGACACTGAGAATATTTCCACCCTGTTCACCCCCTCTTCACTTTACTAAGTAAAAGGTTGAAAGCCACATTACAGGAAAGTGGATAACAGGCATCTTCTGTCTCCTGCTGCTCAACCCAACTGTTTCTCCATTTCTCGCAGCTGGGAAATGGCCAATGTAAGGAACGTGCAGGCAGCGCTTTGCCAGCTGGCTGAGCGTGCTGACGCCAGCATCCCTGATGCCGTGCAGCAGAGGGTCCCAGGAATCTGTGTCCATGGCAGCATCTGTGGGGGGCCCCAACCTATCTGAAGAGAAGCCTTTCCTTCATCCCAACCCAGCATGTCACGTACAGCTACAGGGGTACTAGTTGCCCCCTTCCTGACTTCTTAGAAACATCTAGTCCTGGTAGCTCCCCTAGGAGGCTCCCCCACCCTGCCCAGGCCTTCCCTGTGCCCCCAGCCCCTGCCATAGCACTGACCACTCTTGGCTGACTAGTGCCCTGGTTCATGACTTCCAGGAGGCAGCCATGGCATGGGAACAGCAAGGCACCAGTGACCAGGGGGACTGCAAATCAACATCCAGCTCCCAACAGCAACCCCCACTGGGTGATTGTAACACTACCACCACTGACCCCACCCTCTGCCACTCTCTCCTCCCCACAGTCCATCCGGCAGCCTCTGGGAACTTTTATAATCACCAAGCAGAGTTGACTGTGTTCCTCTGACAGTCCTGCAATGGATCCCAGAGCACTTGCCCTACTCCCCCTCCCCCACCCCCACCGGCCCCAGCCCAGGCCTCAGGAGGTCTGGCTCCACCCACCTCCCGTCCCCATCCCCTACTGCTCCCCCCAGGCCGCCTGGACTCCACGCACCTGGCCTGGTTCAGCTTCAAGGACACTGCCCTTGCCCCTCCTGGAACATTCTAGAACTGTCTTCTCATGGCCGATTCTTCAATGTCCCTCCCGAAGGAAGCCACTTCTGGACTGCCCTGTCCAAAGCAGCAACTTCAGCACAGCCCAGTCATGACTTCCATGTGCTTCATTTCCTTCAAACCCTTTCTCGTGGTCTGTTTTCACCTTTTTATTCAATTGTTAACCCCGTCTTCCACACTGGAACACAAGCCCTGTCCTTGGAAACTCGCTGGGGCATAGAACAGTGCCCCTGGTACAGCAGACGCCCAGTGCGTATTTATCAAATGCGTGCACAACGCCCTGCACTAAAAGCTATCCTATTGTGTGCCCTAAACCCAAGTTTTACACTGACTTGCACTTTCCTTTTCTGCATGAGTTCTCCGGGGTCTGCTCCTCCGTGAACACTAGGCTGTGGAGATGCCCTGTTACCTTCCCATTGAAGCCCTTCCCGCTGTCCTGCGCTTGCGCATCTTCCGCCCTCAGCGAGGCCAGCGTGCAGACCCGTGGATCAGCTGGCCTGGGCTATGCTCGCTGTAACTGGAGTCCTGGGCGGGGCGGGGGCAGAGCTTGGCCTTAAATATTAACTGCTGATAACGAAGCGACAGTGAAAGCCCTTTCCCAGAAGCACTGTTGTGTCCTGTGATTTATAGTAAGAAACATTTCTGTCCCAGTTTCTGGCACAGAGCTCCTAAAACCCTTGGAATTTTCTGAGTAGGGAAAGCAGGAATGGTGCCTTTTGTCATGTTAATGAATGACTCTTGGAAGCACCTAAGGCTGGGGGCTGGTGGACCTCCTAGGCAACCACGTGACTAGAAGGTTGGCCCTTTCAGTTCCACCCACGCTGACCTCGGGGGAGGGAAGAGGGGCTGGAGACGGAGTTCACACGCCTGCGGTCAATGATTTAATCAACCATGCCTCCATAATGTAGCCTCCATAAAAAGTCCAAACGCACCGGGTCTGGAGAGCTTCCAGGCTGGTGAACACGTGGGTGTTCGCGGAAAGTGGTGTGCCTGGAGAGGGAATAGAAGCTCCACGCCCCTTCCCGCAGACCTTGCCCCATGTGTCTCTTCCATCTGGCTGTCCCTGAGTTATATCGTTTTATAACAAAACGGTGATCGAGTAAGTAGAGGGTTCCTCTGAGTTCTTTGAGCCGATTTTGCAAATTAATCCAATCCAAGGAGGGGGGCATGGCACCTCTGATTTATAGCCGGTTGGTCAGAAGCACAGGTGACAGTCTGGACTTGCCATTGGCATTTGAAACGGAGGGAAGTCTTGTGGGACTGAGCCCTTGACCTAGGGAATCCGACGCCATCTCTGGGCAGGTAGCATCAGAATTGAGTTGAATGGTAGGACACCTAGCTGGTGTTGGAGAATTTCTCAGTGGTTCAGGGACACACACAAACACACACACATGCACACATGTACACACACACACACATTGAAATGGATACCAGAATCTTAACTTATTTTCACCTGAGCAAAGAAGCAATGCATCGTTTGCAGGAAGGGACCTCAATGTGTCACAGCACAGCAGACAACTAGTCCTTTGCTGACTCTGAAGCAGCAGGAGATGGAACAGTGAACTGTCTGGGCTTCTTTGAACCCTCAACAACTGCCAGGCCAAACTCATCCTTAACTCCAGCCAGAGACTGCGGCTCTGGCAAAGCTCCGGAGAATCTAGAGCCAGGCTGTATAGGCTCAGACCTCAGCCCTCTCTCTCACTAGCTGGGTGTTCCTGGGCAAGTTACTTAACCTCTCTGTGCCTAAGGTTCATCGCATGGAAAATATATATAAAGAGAATGAGAATCCCTACCCTCTTGGGGTTTCTGCCAGGAGTAAATGAGTTAATCTGTACAACCCATTTAAAATAATATCTGGAAGATAGTAAATCCTCAATATATGTTAGCCCTCATCCTAGCCCCAAAATAGAAGAAATGTACACTGGATGGAAAGAGCCTTGAAGAAGGAAATTTCACAAACATCCAAGAGTCAAGTTATATGCTAGCTCTGTCTCAGAGCAGAACTGAGAAGGAGGAAATGTCTGATAATCTTTCCTCTTTACTCCCTTTTTGGGCCCAGCACCCCAGACCCAAGTTTGGTTTCACTTCTGGCTGAGCCCAGCTGTCAGGCCACTACTGTGATCCCCTGGCAGGGGTCTGCCTAACAGGTACTGCATTCAAGGAGTCCACGTTCCAAGAATCCCACCTGCTCACACTGGGTACCCACAGGGAGCCCCCCCATCTCTGCTGGTTGACATGTACTCTTGGCTAACAAATCCCTTGTCTTTTACCCACTGCCCACTACCATTAATCTCCTCTCCTCAGTTCTCCCTCCCCCTTGAGGCTTGCACTCCACTGCACCCACATGCTGAGTAGGTACCACAGCTCCTGGAGGGAAGTCAGAGAGTGTGGTAGCCTACAGTGAGCATCCCACCATCCATAGCAAATCCTCGGTGGGGGTGGGGAGGGAGGGAGGGAGGGAGTGGTTCCTCACACCTACAGCCTCCTCTGCTGTCCTCTCACTTTGTAATTTTCCCTCCAGGGAACCCCCACCTGTTGTGGAGATTAAAACTTTTCAGGCCATTCCCCCCTTGTTGACAATCCCTCTGCCCATGAAGGTTCTACCTCAGCTGCCTCACCAGGTGATGCTCACTCTTTCTTCAAGATCCAGCTCAAGCACCTTCTCTACCAACCCAAACCACTGGCTGACCTTCAGCACCACCCTCTCCACCCCATACTCGCACACCCAGGGAGTAAAATTGTCTTATCCTAGGGTCATCTTCCCCTTTAGACTGTGAGGTCTCCTAACATAAGCTCCAGGCCATAGGATCTTTGCACTTACTGTTCCTTTTCCCTGATTACACTTTCCCCACTTGTCATTTTACCAACTCCTGCTCATCCTTCATCATACCTCACTTTGCCAAGCTTCTCATCAAGATTCAGTTCTTTGGTTACACTATGTTATGTGCTGAATTGTGTCTCCTCAAATTTTGTATGTGGAAGCCCTGACCCCCACTACCTCAGAATATGGCTGTATTTGAAGACAGGGCCTTTAAAGAGGTGGTTAAGTTAAAATGAGGCCTTTAGCATGGGCCCTAATCCAATCTGATGTCCTTATAAGACAAGAAACACCAGAGATGCATGTGCAAAGAAAAAAAATAAAACCAAAAACAAATCATGTGAAGACACAGTGAGAAGCTAGTCATGGAAAGAAACCTTAGAAGAAATCAAGCCTTCCAACATCTTGATCTTAGACTTCCAGCCTCAAGAACTGTGAGAAAAATGTGTGTGATCTGAGCCACCCAGCTTGTGGTATTCTGTTATGGCAGCCTGAGCTAGCTAATACACACTATGCCATGGAATTCTGTTCTTTTCCTTTATAGGTTCACCCCACCTTGTAAATACACATCTGACGTGGTAGACATCGCTGCTGCTCACCAGTATTTCTGGTCCTCCATCATCTTGAAACATGGGAGGATCAGATTTCCCAGCTCCTGGTGGTTAGGAGTGTTTATATGACTTACTTTTGCCAAGGTAACATAAGCAGAAGTGACATGTGTCACTTCTGAGTGACAGCAGTTAAGAGGTCAAGCCCAGTTCTCTCTGATCTCTCTTCTTCTGCCATGGCCACCAGGGAGCATGTGTTGACATGGAGATGCCACAATATCAGAGCAACCAACACATGGGGGACAGCTGTCCTCAAGAGTCACCTGGACCTGCAGTAAGCTTGAGTGAGCAAGAAATAAACTTCTGTCATGTTAACTCACTGAGATCTTTGGTTTGCTGTTGAGACATAACCTCAGCTATCTGGCCTGCTGCAATATGTATTTGTGTTTCTTTGCCAACAGAATGCAAGTCCCATATGTGTTGGGTCTTGGCTCCTCTGTCCCTTCTGTATCATAAGTGATTAACACACTATTTGCCACACAGTAGGTGCTTGGTATAGAGTTTAATAGAATGAATGAACGGTCCCCCCAGTGCCCTGGACAACATTTGGCACCACCCATGCTGAGTGAATGTCTCTTGAACTAAACAAAATTGAATAGAACTGGGGTTTCTCCCCATGAATGCTGATTCCCCCCACCCACCCCATTGCCTCCCCAGAGTAAGTAAATTGTCACACTGCCTCACAACTGTCACTACAGGGTTTCCGGTGCTCTTGGGCTCACACCTCACCATTTGCCATTTGTTATCTGAATATGAACAGTCTGGCAGGTTTTGCTGACACAGCGCTCACAACTTACACCCTGTGGGGTAGGGGCAATGTCCTAACAAGTGAGATGGACACCCCTCTTCCCCTGCTGTGACCGCACTCAGGCAGAGGCACTTTTTGGACTCCCACGGAGTGATGAAATGGGGAGAAAGCCAACAGCCTAGCAGGCAGGTTTGCATCTCTGCTGCCTCTCCAAGAAGCCCCCCTACCCCAGGCCGAATATACCCCTCGAACACAGTGTCATGTGAGAAGGGGGAGGCCATGCAAGGAGACACTGTCCTAGACATTTAGGCAAAGTCAAAAACTATGCTGTGGTCCCCACATCCTTGCCCTAGCACACTGTAGGTCAGGGATGGCCAAAAGGTTTCATCTCATATGTCAGCTCCACTAATTCAAAGAGGCTTTAGGAAGGGTTCTGAGGCTGACCCAGTCAGAAAAGCTTCTGTCATCAACTTATGATGTCTGCCATGGCTATGGGGTAGTGATATAGGGAAGGCAAAAGCGTGCATGCCACATTTCTATCATTCCCATCATAAATACTCTATAAATGTTGACAGAAGTCTGTAAAACACTAAGTTTTCCCCCAAACAGCCAAATAATACTTGAAGGGAAGAATCCCTCAATTAATGCAGTAAGTATAGACTGAGAATCAACTGTGTGCCCAGCTCTCTACAAAGACGGGCAAGAGGCTGGTCTCTGCCCTCCAGGAGCTTCTGGCTTACTCAGGAAACACACACACACACACACACACACACACACACAGCAAGAGCTAGTGGAGCTGAGAACTTTTTGTGTTCCTTTTTAACAGTGAGAATAAAAGCCATTGGAGGTCTGTTATTTTGTGAAGATGAATAGTGTGAACCCCATGGAGAAGCAGTGGACAGGAGGTGCTGATGTGCTTACCTACAGCTGAGACTGGACCCCCCCCCTCACTCCGGAGAAGGTGCTACCCAATCACACAGGAGAAATGGCATGAAGTATGATATGCAAAAAACTCAGCTATTTTACAAGCCATCTGCACACTATTTGCCATATTCCTTTACCACCTCTATCACTATGTACTTAATAATTTTTGTAAATCAACAATCTTTTGACCCTAAATGCATTTATTTTTGAAAATGAAATTTATAACTCCCCTGTAAATGAAAAGACAGTATCATTCACCACTAATAGAAGGTCACTGTCAAACAACTACATTAAATAAACTGCATGAAAATAAAAATACCAATCTCCATGTCCTCCTGGAATCACTTGTATGACATTTTGGGGAACATCAGTCCAATGGAAAGAGAACTAGACTAAAAATAAAAATAGCTGGTGTATGTCCTTGGGCTGCTCTAAAAATTATGGTCATTTGTTGAGAGCTGACTGTGTGTCAGGCATTGTATAGATGTCTCCTCCAGTCCTCATATGAGGTAGGTATTAGAATATTCATTTCTCAGGTGAGAAAATTGGGTGTCCAGGAGCTTAAGTAATTTACCCAAAGTCCCAGAGCTAAGAGGCATCAGAACTGGAATTTATAGTCACATCTGGCTGACCCCAAGCCCTGGGTTTTTCCTACGACATCACTCTGACCTCTCCACTCTGTTGGCTTCTCTGCTTCGGTGTGTCATCTGCAAGATACCCATACCAGACCAGATGCCCTCTGATGGTTTGGGACTCCTGAGGCTGATAAGACCACAAACTGGGGAGCTCTCTCCTGGCTCCACAGCGTCTAACGGAAGCACTGTGTTTAGAAATACCCAAGCAGGTTTAGGCAGCTGAGAGAATGATTGGAGTGTTCTGATTAATAAAGGCAGCTGGCATGATTGACTATATGCCTGGAAGAAAGCAAAGTGAGACTTCTGTCTGACATTATTTACCACAAGAAACGCCAGGCAGACTGACAACTTAAATGTAGAAAGACAAACAAATACTAACAATACAACCATAGCTATTGTCCACAATGTATTAAGTGGAGGGAAAAGCAAACTGCAGAGAAATCTGGATGGTAATGTCCCACTTGGGGGAAAAATGCAAAAAAGAAAAACCTCACCTAAGAGTATACGTGTCTGTAATTATCTGTCCAGGCTTGGAGAAAAACCTGGGAGCACAGACTCTGGGCAGTTAGCATTGATTACCTCCTTCACGGAGTAGGGGGAGGCTTGGGGAAAGGAGGCAAGAGGAGAAAGTATGAGAAAGAAAGGAAAGAAGAAAGAAAGAAAGAAAGAAAGAAAGAAAGAAAGAAAGAAGAAAGAAAAAGGTTCATTACAAACTGGAAGAATTTAGCATAATAAGTAAAAATGCAAGATGTAAAATATGATCTAAAACATCACTGCAAATGTTTATAAGTTAAGTAACCATGCGGACAAAGGTCATAAACTAAGAAAGAAAAGCATTCATTTGATTAGGTAATAGAATTGTGGGAACTTTTTGTCTTAAACTGTGGCAATTTTATTTTTGCAATATTATAACACAGGAATAACATATGGCAGTGCCTAAAGTCATTAAAAGTAAAACTCCCCCCAAATTCTGGATATGTTCAGAAAATAAAAAGATATTTCAGGTACACTGCATAGAGCACTGTTGCTCAGAGCGCCTGAGTAGGGTGTGCATAAGCAGTTCTGAATGGCAAGGCTAATCCTCCCTGTGCTTATCCTCTGTCTGAATTTCTACAGGATTTTCCAAATTAGAGGAAAAGCCCCTCAAGAACTGTGGTTTCATCTGTAAGGCTTACATTTTAGCCATCTGATTTGGATTCAAAGGAGCATGGAGAAGCTGATAGCAAAAAGTCCCAGATAACAGCGCTCTCACTGGCCAGGTTGGTAACATCGTCATTGATTGACTTTCTGATTTTGACTCCTGCAAGGCACCGCCAAGACTGACCAAGTAAGGTGGAGGCAGTTGCAGTCCTCCTTAGGTGGGAGAAATGAAGGTTTTCATCTTTTATTAACCAGTGGCTGAAAAGTGCTACCTTGGAGAGGCAAGGTTTAAAGAAGCAAACTGATATATTTTGCTAATTAAACCGTTAAAAAGCTCATTTAGGTGTAAATAAGGAAGGCCCATTAAATCTTAATATACAGCCTGGGGTGTGAGCTTGGCTACTGTGCTAAATGCCCAAGTCCTGACCACAGGAACATGATTAAGCACTGTGTACCCTTGACCAGAATAGGAAGTGGTCCCCCCAAATGAGACACCAGTTCTACACATTTCTCCCTGAACCCAACCCAACACACACACAGACCACAACAGAAGGGAGAGTCACAATCCCAGGTGATTCTCTCCACTCTCTTGGCCGCTTACAATTTAGGGTAGAGCAGAGTTAGGACCCAGCTGGGGCCAGAAGGATCCCAAGAAGATCTAAGGAACAGCTTGGGAAACTGGTGGATCTGAAATGGAGCACAGCTGTGCGGATCCTGGCTCAGCCCCTTGCTATCCTTAGATGACTGAATGTCCCTGGGCTGGGGTTCACTCCACTGATAACACAGGATTGGGCAGCAGTAAGCTGTCTTCACGGTATTTAATGAGGATTGAGATCATGTGTATGAAACCAGCTACTGCAGGGTTTGGTATATTATATATGCTCAATAAATATTTTAGAAAACTTTTCTGAAAAATAAAAATACACTAAAAATTCTTGAAAAATATACATGAAAATTTTAATAGTGACGTTCTCTAGGTGTTTTTTAAAGTTTATTTATTTATTTTGAGAGAGAGAGAGAGAGCGCACACGCATAAGTGGGGCAGTTGCCGAGAGAGAATCCCAAGCAGGCTCCATGCTGTCAGCACGGAGCCCAATGTGGGGCTTGATCCCAGATCCCACAAACCATGTGATCATGACCTAGGTTGAAATCAAGAGTCAGATGTTTAACTGACTGAGCCACCTAGGTGGTTTTGATCCATTATTACATGTCTATATTTTCTATAATAAATTTATGTTACTTGTGAAAATTCAAAAGACCCTATTTTTTTGCCAGCTTACCACTCTTGATGTGAGACTACTATTTATTCTGGGAGGTGGATTTACTTTTTATGCTCTATATACTTTTGTTCCTTTTTAAATCATGTGCATGCATTAGCTTTTTCAAGGATGAATGAAAGAATGAATGGATTGATTAAAAATAAAAACATTTTTATTGATAAGTGGGAAAAACAAGGTTCTGAGAGAAAAAATGAGTTGTCAAGCTGGTAAGTGGGGGTCTCCATCATCCCAGCCTGTGTTCTTTCCCCTCAGCATGGTTTTATTTTCCACGCTACCCTCTTGAGAAACATTTATTAGAAGAAGAAATTATCTTGTTTTTAGAGAGATATGGCTCATCAGGGACGTGGAAAAGAACACAGGTAAGTGTGGGAATAATAGGGGTGGCTGTGCATATGCCTGTGAAGAAAAAAACCACCAGGGGCAGAGGGTGCAAATACATCCAGGCATGGGATTCATGAGTTATTGATTGAAAGAATTATTCATTCAACAAATAGTGGGGCACCTGAGTGGCTTGTCAGTTAAGCCTCTGACTCTTGGTTTCAGCTTAGGTCATAATCTCATGGTTCATTAATTCAAGCCCCATATTGGGCTCTGTGCTGATGGTTTGGAGCCTGCATGGGATTCTCTCTCCCTCTCTGCCCCTCCCCCACTTGCACATTGTCGCTCTTGCTCTCGCTGTCTCTCAAGAAACAAGAAAAAAGAAATGCCATATAAACCAAGCCCTAAAGGATGTGTGAGGATCATCAGGTAAGAGTGAAGAGAAAACTATTGTAGAAAGGGAAATTTCATGGGTGAAAATCATGAGACAAGAATGGTTATAAACTTTCAGTTTATGAAAGATGGGTGAGTTCTAGAGGTCTGCCATAAAACCTTGTGCCTAGAGGTAACAATATGGTATGGTGGGCTTAAAGGTTTGTTAAGAGGGTAGACCTCATGTTAAGTGTTACCTCAATGAAAAGTGAGAGAAAGGAAGGGAGGGGGAGAGAGAAAGAGAGAAAGAGGAAGAAAGAGAAAGAAAGAGGGGCGCCTGGGTGGCGCAGTCGGTTAAGCGTCCGACTTCAGCCAGGTCACGATCTCGCGGTCCGGGAGTTCGAGCCCCGCATCGGGCTCTGGGCTGATGGCTCAGAGCCTGGAGCCTGTTTCCGATTCTGTGTCTCCCTCTCTCTCTGCCCCTCCCCCGTTCATGCTCTGTCTCTCTCTGTCCCCAAAAAAATAAATAAAACGTTGAAAAAAAAAAAAAATTAAAAAGAAAGAGAAAGAAAGAAAAAGGAAGGAAGGAAGGAGGGGAGGGAGGAAAGGAAGGAAGAATGGGCGGGAGAGAGGAAGGAAAGAAAAAGGCAAGGCAAGCTTTTCAATGACCTGCATGGTTGAAGTGGATGGAGGTTGGAGGGGGATGGGGTAAGTCAGGGATGGGAGCAGTAATCTAGAGATTATCCTAAATGTGATAGGGAGCTATCAAAGTTTTAAGCCAGGGAGTGATATTACCTGCTTTCCATGCTTCAACAATCTCTCTGTCCCTGTGCTGAGAATGGATTTGAGCAGGGGCTACAGCCTGGAACACAAGGAGGAGGCTCTGGCTTTGAGGATGGAAAGAAAGGGACAAATTCACAAGGTATTTAGGAGGCAGAACTGGCAGAACTTGTTCCTGCAGTGGATATGGAGTTGAGTAAGGAAAAAGAGTCTATGGTGATTTTCAGGTAACTGACATGAGAACTATTACAGTACAGAGAAAACAGAGTGAAACTAATGGCGGGCAGGATTCATGCTTTACTTTGGGACCCCTAAAACAGCCGAGATGCTGTGCAGAATAGCTGAGGGTGCCCGAGCCTGCTGGGGAGAAACACTACCCCCCAAAAGAATACACAACATGGGCAGATGAATGACGGAGACAGCAGAAGTCCATGAGGGCAGCTGGAAGGTGCTGGATAGATGTGGAGGAACTGCCCTCATGACCTTCTAGATCCGAGTCTTCTGGATTCTCCGATGCATTCAGGTGACTGCCACACACACACCCTGAAGTTACCATCAAGGTCTATACAGGGAGTGGCAAGAACCAGGGGAGGGAGACTGTCAGTCTACAAGGGTATCATCTGAGTACTTACTATATGCCCAACACACCTCTAGGCCTTTGGTAGAGGATGCAAAAATTCCAGACTTCAATGTAGCATTGTGTCGAGGAAGCAACATACATGAAACAAGGTGTCCCATCACTCAGAAGTGATGTGTTCTGTGCTCATTCTCTCAAGCCCATGTGGGTGAGGTGTATTTCCAACTCATAATCAATCATTAATTCCTGCACTGTACCAGCGCTGGGGTTGATGTTGTAAGTCAAGAATGACCACTGCTGGGTATTAATTTGCCATGATGAAGACTGTGGTTGTATGGGAGGCCCCTGGTCTGCTGCCCAGGATGTAACCCCAGACCCCAGGAAATCACCATTTATAAGCCTTAGAGAGTCACACCCCACTGTTCCATCTCCCCTCTCCTCTGTTTCAGCCACAACAGGCTTCCTTTAGTTCCTGGAACGTGCCAATTCTTTCCACCTACTTTACTCTTCTTCACTTATACTCTCCCCTATCTCTTATCCCAGTCAGCCCCTCTTAACTTCAGTGGTCATCTTGAGCCTAGCAAAAGCCTCCAAATTCCCTCTTTCCTCCCAGCAAGTGTCCTTTGTTAATGTACTGTTAGAGGACTGTATCCTGTCCTTCACAGAGATTTTCCAGTTCCTGATAAAACACTAATTAGTGTGATTATTTCATCACTATCTCCTCCACTGATCAATAAGTCCCATAGAAGCATGAAGACAATCTGGTTTTTGCTTATCCCTGTATCAGTGCCAAGCCCTCATCAGGCCCTTAAAAAAAGAATGAAAAAGAAATGAATGATTGAATGAATGAATGAGTGGATGTATGAGTTAATTCCTTCGTGGGAGCATATGTCTTGGATGTAGTTGGCTGTCTTGGCACTGGGGCCATGCCCTTGGAGATTTCCCAGGGTAGTCAGGCAGAGCAGTACTGGCCTCACCAGTGCTCAGAAGGGCCTTTCTTTTTTCTTCAGTTCAATGAGGCCTGAAATGAGCCGAAGATGTGCCGGAAGATGATTGCCGAGATCAGGGCCCCTGAATCCATGATATTGAACAGCTCTATCATTCCTGGCTGCTGATTCTAGACCAGTGACTCATGATAGGGGAATGGAGAAATGTGCTGGATAAAATCCGCCAGCAGCTATCCTGCTTCTGACAAGTCCTGAGCTGAAGTAGGATTTAGGACATCAAAGCAGGCAAGCTCCACAGTTTCATCCCCTTTTGCGGGGCCAGAGATTTTCCCTCCCGTGGAGGAATGCTCTGTTACTTGTGCACTTTTACCCTTGTGGACAAAATCCCAACAGCTTTGCCCATTTATCTTCTGGCCCCTGTGAGTTTTTAAGACCTGTCACAATCTGCCAGTTTCTAGCACTGGGGAGTGGGGAACCTCCCAAGCACATGGTGAAGCCCGTGGGGCTGGGAAACAGAGTGAGAAAACATATCACATCAGAATCCAAGCTAAAGGCCAACACACTGGGAATTTTTCTGGAGGAGGTGGTATTTGCATGGTATTTTACAGAAGAGGTGGGGATCGGAAGGTGGAAGCAGGGGGGAGGGGGAACAAGGCAGTGGTCTCAGGCCTATACTGGTGTGGTGATTGGCCCAGGCTTGAGTGAGTGATGGGATGGGGGGGGGTGCATGTTGTGAGCATTTTCTGCTTTGATGTTAGAAGCACAAGGAACCAGCTAGTGCCCTGTGGAGAAAGATGATTTTCAGGTGGACCAGCAAGTTGTGTGGTGTCTAAGCCACCTTTGGAGTTTGGGGTTGTGTCTGCCTTCATGACAAAGTGAGAATGGCATGGGCCACCTCCATTTCAGAGGCTGTTTTTTTTTTCTTTCTTCTTTTTTTAATGTCTGGCTCACACTCAGAATGCTCCACTGCACTCTGCATATCACTTGCCCAAGATGAGTTCTAATCTTCCAAGAGCCAGCTGCTTTGTCACATAATAATCAAACCAAGATAGGTAGAGAAGGAATGCAAACAATATCCCACTGGCTTGGCTCAGAGTCAGGCAGCCTTCCCTAGTGAGAGGCAAGAGAAGAGGCTTAAGTACCCCCCCCCCCCCCCCCCCCGCACCGCTTCCTCAGGATGAGTGAAACTGGTGCCTGTATTTCTACTCCATGTATTTAAGCAGAGAGAGCCTGGAGTCAGGGGGCCACAACCCTGCCTCTCATCCAGAGTTCCACAACACTCTCTAGCAACATGGCCCCAGACATACTGTTCAACTTCCTGAATCTTTCTCTTCCCAACTGTAAAATAAGATGAAAAATACCTAATGGTCCAGGAAGCCCTCTCTGAGGAAGTGATATTTGGGCTAAGAACTAATTTTGAAGAAAAAAATCTAGATATGAACTTCTGGGGAAAGCACTTTCTAGGCAGAGGAAACAGAAAATGCAAAGGCCCTGAGGCAGAAGGAAGCCTGGCTTATTTGAAGAATAACAACCACAAGGATAAAAGCTGGTGTGGCTGAGGCAGAGGCAAGGTGGGAAAGATGGTAAGAGATTTTGCCAAAGAGGCACCCACGTATATAACCTTAGAGGCCATGGTTTATACTACACATGATGAGAAGACATCAAGGTGTTTCAGGCAGGAAAATGATATGATATGATTGATATGATACACGTTCATAAAAGAGTATCCTGGCTGCTGCATAAAGAATGGATCAAGTGGTACCTGAGTGGCTCAGTTGGTTAGGCATCCAGCTCTTCATTTCAGCTCAGGTCATGTTCATGAGATTGAGCCCCATGTTCAGAGCTCTGCACTGACAATGAGGAGCCTGTTTGGGATTCTCTCTCTCCCTCTCTCTCTCTGCCCCTCCCCACTTGTGCTTGCTCTCTCTCTCTCAAAATAAATAAATAAACGTTAAAAAAAAAAAGAATGGATCAAGATGGGTGAGAGACAAGGTGTAAGCATAAAGTATATTTATGAGCCTGCTAAAGTCATTCCAGCAAAAGACGACTTTAGGTAGGGCTAGAGTAATAGCAGTGGAAGTGGAGAGGTAAACAGATTGGGGATATATCATGGAAGTGAAGTCAGTAAAATACTTCCACGCATAACCTATAGAATCGCGGAAGTGGGACTCTCTTCCTACATTTCATTCTATCTCTGTCCTCTTCAGTTCAAGCTGGCAGCATTTCTGCTGAGATGGTTGATTGAATCTACAAGTCACACATATAATTTAGCCGGTGGTTGTCCAGTCACACTCTTTTTCTCTCCATAGCATACATTCTCAGTTTTTGTAATATGGATAAGGCTGAGAATTTTCCAGATCTTCAAATATTGGTTCACAATTCCTTCTGCAACTTATTTCTTTTCTCTCACAGTTTACTATAAGCAGCAAGGAGAAACCAGGTCACACTTTCAACACTGCTTAAAAATCTCCTTAGCTTAATATTTGAGTTCATCACTTGTAAGCTATAATTCTCTCAAAGCAGCAAAACACAATTCAGCCAACCTCTCTGCCACTTCATAACAAAGATCACTTTTCCTCCAGTTTCCAATAACATGTTTCTCATTTCCCTCTGAGACCTCACCAGAAACAACTTGATCATTTATATTTCTAGCAACAGTCTCTTAAAGACAGTCTAGGCTGTTTCTATCATGAACCTCAAAACTCTTCCAGCCTCAGAGGGTTCTGGGAAGATGGTAAATAAGAATGAGGAATCTGTCTCCCCACCTAGATGACAATTGAAATGGCAGAATCTGTCTCATGTCACTCTTTTGCAATTCTGGAGTCTACTGAAGGCTTGCAGCTTCCAGAGGGAAGACTTGAATAGTCAATTGCAGTTAATTTCAGTCAATTTCAGCATTTAGCACAACCCTTCACTCACCTCTAGCCCATAACAGGCAGCTCATGTCCCTGGAGCAACTTGCCAGTGGCTTGTGGAAGCCGGAGTATATATGAAAGGAAAAAAAAGCCCTATCTACTCAATATTGGGGACCTATGCTCTGATGGCTTATTACAGAGGTGCAAAGAAGAGGGTGGCCATTGTTATTGCACCTCCTGTCATTGTATCAAACCCCTCCCCATTTGGTTGACTTGAATTCCATGTGACTTAAAGGACTGGTGCCCTTTAACCGCCTGTATTTTTCTCTTTTCCTCCCTTTAGGAGCCAGACATCAAAGACCAGGACACTCAAAACCAACTGCATTTATGGAGAAAATTAGAAAGTGATTGCACATCCCTAGGGAAAAGCTCAGAAAAGACCCGAGAAGACCTTAAGTTTATACCCCAGGATGAGCCTTCACATATAGACAGCTACAACAAAACAAAAAAAAAACAGCTGGGTGGCTCAGTTTATTACGGGTCCAACTCTTGATTTTGGCTAAGGTCATAATCTCATGATTGTGAGATGGAGCCTCAGTGGGTATGGAGCCTGCTTAAGATTCTCTCTCTCTCTCTCTCTCTCTCTCTCTCTCTCTCCCCCCCTCTCCCCCTCTCCCTCTCTCTCTCCCCCTCCCCTGCTCATGTGTGCATGCTCTCTCTCTTACAATAAATAAATAAATAAATGCAAATGCAGAGGACAGGGGAGATTCTTATTTCCAGAGAAGCCATATTATTAGAATCAAATGCCAAGTTTTCAATAAAAAGTCACAAGGCATACAAAGAAACAGGAAAGTATGGTCCATTCAAAGGGGGGAAAGCAATAGAAACTGTCCCTGGAAAAGGCCTGGTATGGCAGGTATACTAGACAAAGATTTTAAAACAGCAGTCATAAAGATGCTCAAAGAACTAAGGGAAGATATAGAGAAAGTCAAGAAAGTGATCGATTAACAAAATGGAAATAGAAATCTAAAAGGAAACAGAATTCTGGAAATGAAAAGTACAATAACTGAAGTGAAAAATTCACTAGAAAAATTTCAAAAGCAGATTTGAGCAGGAAGAAGAGTCAGCAAACTTAAATACAGAATAATGAAAAATATCAAGTCTAAGAAATAGAAAGTAAAAGGAATGGAGAAAAGTGAACAAAACCTAAGCAACCCATGGTACTGCATCAAATGAACCATCATATGCATTGTGGGAATCCCAGAAGGAGAGAAAGAGAGAAGAACAGAGAATATTTGAAGAAATAATGGCTGGAAACTTGCCAAATTTGTGGAAAGCCATGAACATAAACTTCTAAGAAACTCAATAAACTCTGAGTAAGATAAACTCAAATCCACACTGAGACACATTATAACCAAACTTCCAAGCCAAAGACAAACTGAGCATCTTGAAAACAGCAAGAAAGAACAGGTTCATCACATACAAGCATTCCTCAATAAGAATATCATCAGATTTCTCATCAGAAATTTTGGAGGCCCAAAGGCAGTGGGCATATGTATTTAAAATGCTAAAAGAAAAAACTATCAAACAAGAATCTTTTATCCAGCAAAAAAGTCCTTCAGAAGTGAGGGGTAAATTAAGTCATTCTCAGATAAACAAAAGCTGAGAGACTCACCACTAGATCTTCCCTGTAAGAAGTGATCAAGGAAGTTTTGCAAGGTGAAATGAAAGAACACTAGACAGTAACTTGAAGCTGGATGAAGAAACAAAAATATCAGTAAAACTAAATACATGGGCTTATAAAAGCTAGTATTATTGTAAGAATGCTTTGTAATTGCTCTTTTTTTAAAGCAAAACAGGGATAAGTAATATCTCTGATGGAGAATTTATTTTTTCTTTTTTTTATTATGAAATTTATTGTCAAATTGGTTTCCATACAACACCCAGTGCTCATCCCAATAGGTGCCCTCCTCAATGCCCATCACCCACCTTCCCCTCCCTCCCACCCGCATCAACCCTCAGTTTGTTCTCAGTTTTTAAGAGTCTCTTATGGTTTGGCTCCCTCCCTCTCTAACTTTTTTTTTCCTTCCCCTCCTCCATGGTCTTCTGTTAAGTTTCTCAGGATCCATATAAGAGTGAAAACATATGATATCTGTCTTTCTCTGTATGACTTATTTCACTCAGCATAACACTATCCAGTTCCATCCATGTTGCTACAAAAGGCCATATTTCATTCTTTCTCCTTGCCAAGTAGTATTCCATTGTGTATATAAACCACAATTTCTTTATCCATTCATCAGTTGATGGATATTTAGACTCTTTCCATGATTTAGCTATTGTTTAAAGTGCTGCTATAAACATTGGGGTACAAGTGCCCCTATGCATCAGCACTCCTGTATCCCTTGGGTACCCAAACTCCACACCTGAAAACCAAATAATCCAGTGAAGAAATGGGCAGAAAACATGAATAGACACTTTTCTAAAGAAGACATCCAGATGGCCAACAGGCACATGAAAAGATTCTCAACATCACTCCTCATCAGAGAGATACAAATCAAAACCACACTGAGGTACCACCTCACGCCATTCAGAGTGGCTAAAATGAACAAATCAGGAGACTATAGATGCTGGCGAGGATGTGGAGAAATGGGAACCCTCTTGCATTGTTGGTGGGAATGCAAACTGGTGCAGCCACTCTGGAAAACAGTGTGGAGGTTCCTCAAAAAATTAAAAATAGATCTACACTATGACCCAGCAACAGCACTGCTAGGAATTTACCCAAGGGATGTAACTGCTCTTTTTGCTTTCTACACGATTTAAGGGATTAATGCAGTTAAGAAAAAAAATACAGTTATTAATCTAAAAGTTAGTATTATTGTAACATTGGTTTGCACATCCAAATCTTGTTCCTACATATTTTAAGAGACTTGACTAATGCATTTAAAAGAATTATTAGTTTACTCTTCAGGCACACAATGTATAAAGATGGAATTCTGTGACATTATCAACTGCAAGAGGTGGGAATGGAGCTGTAAAGGAGCAGAGCTTATATATGCTATTGAAGTTAAGCTGATATAAATTCAAATTAGAGTGTTTTAACTGTAGTATGTTAAATGTAATCTCCATGATAACCACAAAAATAATAGCTAGAGAATATACACAAAGGAAATGAGAAAAGAATTTAAGCATTTCACTACAAAAAAAATTAACTAAACACAAAAGAAGACAGTACTGCAATAAATCAAAGACTAAGTCACAAGGGAAATTAGAAAATACTTAGAGGCAATGAAAATGAAAACACCATATACCAAAACTTATGGGACACAGCAAAAGTGCTGCTAAGGGGGAAATGTGTAGCCAAAAATGCTTACATTAAAAAACAAGAAAGATCTCAAATAAGCAACCTAGCTTTACAACTTAAAGTACTAGAAAAAAGAAGAATAAACTCAAAGCAATGAGAAGGAAGGAAATTGTTAAGAATGGAGAAGAGATAAATGAACTAGGAAATAGAAAAACAGTGCATAAAATCAATGAAACTAAAAATTTTTTCTTTGAAAAGTTCAACAAAATTGACAAATTTTTAGGTAGGTGAACTAAGAACAAAAGAGAGGACCCAAATCAATAAACTCAGAAATAAAAGTGGGAACATTACTACCAACAGAAATAGAAAGGATTATGAAAGTACTATGAACAATTGTATGCCAACAATTTGGATAACCTAATGAGATGGACATATTCCTAGAAACACAGAACCCACCAAGACTAAATCATGAAGCAATAGAAAATTGGAAATGAATTGTAACTAGGAAAGAGATATAATCAGTAATCAAAAATCTCCTGACAAAGAAAAGCTCTGGATCTGATGGCTTTCACTAGACATTCTACCAAACATTGAAAGAAGAACGTATACCAATTCCTCTCAAATTTTTTGAAAAATTTGAGAACACCTCTCAGTCTATGAGGCCAGCATTACCCTGATAACCAAAGCCAGACAAAGACACTATAAGAAAAGAAAACTACAGACCAATATGCATTATAAACAGTCATCTAATAATCCTAAACAAAATACAGGTACCAGAAAACTGAATTAAACAAAAAATTAAAAGGATTATACACCATGATCAAGTAGAATTTATTCCTGGAGTGCAAAGATAGTTCAACATACAAAAATAAATCAGTTTAATACACCACATTAACAGAATGCAGCAAAAAGAACATATGATCATCACAATTAATGCAGAAAAAACATTTGACAAAATTCAACACCTGTTCACGATAAAAGCACTTAAAAAATGAGAAATAGAGAAAAACACCTCAACATAATAAAAGCCATATATGAGAAATCCACAGTGAACATCATATGCAATGGTGAAAGACTAAAAGATTTTACTAAAAGCTGATCTTAATCAGGAACAAGACAAGGATGCCCACTTTCACAAGTTCTTTTTTTTTTTTAATTTTTTTAACGTTTATTTATTTTTGAGACAGAGACAGAGCATGAACAGGAGAGGGTCAGAGAGAGAGGGAGACAGAGAATCTGAAACAGGCCACAGACTCTGAGCTGTCAGCACAGAGCCCGACGCGGGGCTTGAACTCACGGACCGCGAGATCAAGACCTGAGCCAAAGTTGGACGCTTAACCAACTGAGCCACCCAGACGCCCCATGAGTTCTATTCAACATAGTGTTGGAAGTTCTAGCCAGAATAATTAGGTGAAGAAGAGAAAGAAAAGGCATTCAAATTGGAAAGGAAGAGTAAAACTCTCCCTATCTGAAGATGACATGATACTTATAAAGAAAACTTCAAAGAATCCGCACAAATAACAAACTGTTAGAATTAATAAATGAATTAAGTAAAGTTGCCGGATAAAAAATCAACATAAAAAATCTGTTGCATTTCTGTACACTAACAACCAATTATCAGAAAAAGAAATCAAGAAAACAATGCCATTTATAATGGTATCGAAAAGAATAAAATACCTAGGAATAAATTTAACCAAGAAGGTGAAAGATTTGTACACTAAAAACTATAAGACATTGATGAAAGAAATTGAAGAAGACACAAATAAATGGAAAAATATTCTGTCCTCATGGAGTGGAAAAATTAATATTATTAAAATCTCCAAACTACCCAAAGCAATCTACGGATTCAGAGCAATCCCTATCAAAATACCAATGGCATTTTTCACAGAACTAGAATATTTCTGGAATTTGGATGGAACCACAGAAAAGCAATAGCAATCTTGAGAAAGAAGAACAAAGTCAGAAGTATTGTGCTCCCCAATTTCAAACTATACTACAAAACTATACTAATCAAAACAGTATTAACATAGACACAGACACATAGATCCAAGGAACAGGATAGAGAGCCCAGAATAAACCCTCAAAAAATAGTCAATTAATTTAACAAAGGAGGCAAGAATATAAAATGGGGAAAAGACAATCTCTTCAACAAATGGTGTTGGGAAAATAGCTACATGCAGAAGAATAAAACCGGACCACTGACACAACATACAAAAATGAATTCAAAATGGATTAAAGACCTGAGTGCAACACCTGAGACTATAAAATTCATAAAACAAAACATAAGCATTAAGCTTCACAATATATCTCAGCAATGTTGATTTTGGGTCTGATTTCAAAGGCAAGGGCAACAAATGCAAAAAGAAACAAATGGGTACATCAATCTAAGAGGCTTCTGCACAGTGAAGTAAACTATCAACAAATGAAGAGGCAACCTACTAAATGGGAGAAGATATTTGCAAATGATGTATCCAATTTGGGGTTAATATCCAAAATACATAAAGAACTCATACAACTCAAAACAAAACAAGACAACAACAACAACAAAAAAAAAAAACCCCTGAAATAATCTAATTAAAAATGGGCAAAGATTCTCAATAAACATTTTTGCACAGAAGATATGTAGATGGCCAACAGACACATGAAAATGTGTTCAATATTACTAAGTATCAGGGAAATACATATCAAAACCACAATGAGATGTCTTAAACCTGTCAGAATGCAGGTGATAATATATCAACAAAACATGAAATAACAAGTGTTGGCAAGGATGTGGAGAGAAGGGAACCCTTTGCAGCGTTAGAGGGAGGGTAAATTGGTATAACTACAATGTAAAACAGTATGGAAGTTCCTCAAAATACAAAAAATAGAACTACCATATGATCCAGCAATTCTGCTTCTGCGTCTCTATGTGAAAAATATGAAAACACTAATTTGAAAATACATATGCACTCCTATGTTCATTGCATCATTATTTACAATGGCCAAGCTAATGGAAACAACCTAAGTGTCCATTGATGGATGAATGGATAAAAAGATGTGATACACACAGACACACACACAAAATTAAACACTGAACCATAAAAAAGAATTAAATCTTGCTATTTGCAACACATGAATGAATCTTGAGGGAACTATGCTAAGTGAAATAATTCAGGCAGAGAAAGACAAATACCATGTATCAATTATATTTTGAACCTAAAAAAAAAAAACAAAAGCAAAACAAAATCAAGACTCATAGATACAGAGAACAGATTGGTGGTTACCAGAGGGAAGGGAGGTTGAAAGGGGTGATATGGGTGAAGGGGATCAAGAAATATAAACGTTCACTTATAACATAAAGAAGTCATGGGGATATAATGTACAGCATAGGGAATATAGTCAATAATATTGGGGGTGCCTGAGTGGTTCAGTTGGTTGAGCGTCTGACTTCAGCTCAGGTCATGATCTCACAGTTTGTGGGTTCAAGCCCTGCTTTGGGCTCTGTGCTGACAGCTCAGTGCATGGAGCCTGCTTCAGATTCCCTGTCTCCCTCTATCTCTGCCCCTCCCCCACTCACACTCTCTCTCTCAAAAATAAATAAACATTTTTTAAAATTTTAAAAATAATATTGTATTAACTATATGTAGTGTTAGAGGTAACTAGGCTCATTGAGATGATCCTTTTGCAATATATACAAAGTTTGAATCACTCTGCTGTACACCTGAAATTAATCTAACATTGTATGTCAATTACGCTTCGTTTAAAAAAATAAGAAATAAATAAATGGAAACACATCCCATGTTCATGGACTGAAGATTTAATATTATTAAATTGTCAATAGTATTCAAAGTGATCTACAGCTTCAGTATAATCCCTATTAAAATCCAAATGACTCTTTTTTTTTTTGCAGAAATACAAAAACCCACCCCAAAATTCATATGAAATCTCAAAGGACTCCAGAGAGTGAAAACAATCTTGAAAAAGGAAGAACAAAACTGGAGGACTCACACTTGCTGATTTCAGAACTTACTACACTGCTACAGTAATCGAAAGAGTGTACGAGCATTAAAAAGGACATACAGACCAATAGAATCAATAGAATAGAATAGAGAACTCAGAAAGAGATCCTTGCATATATGACCAAGTGTTTTTCACAAGAATGCCAAAATCATTAAATCAAGGGGGAAAAAAGTTCTTTTCAACAGATGGTGCTGGGAAAAATGGATAGCCACATGCAAAATAATGAAGTTGGGCCCTTATCTAACACTATATACAAAAATTATCTCAAAATGGATGTAAGACCTAAAATAAAACTCTTAAAAGAAAACATGGGAAAAAAGCTTCATGACATTGGATTTGGTGATTACTTCTTGGATTGATACCAAAGGCACAGAAAACAAAAGAGAAAATAGACAATTGGACTTCATGAAAAATTTAAAATTTTGTGCACAAAAGACATTATCAACAGAGTAAAAAGGTAGCCCACAGAATGAGAAAAAATACTTGCAGATAATATACCTGATTAGAGATTAATATCCAAAACATATAAAAGATCCCTAAAAGCAACAACAACAAAATAACTAAAAAATGAGCAAAGGATTTAAAGAGACATTTCTCCAGAAAACATACACAAATGGTCAATAAGCACACAAAAGATGTTCAACATCACTAATCAGTGAGATACAGATCAAAACTACAGTGAGATACCACCTCACAATAGGGTGTTTTTTATTAAAAAAAAATGTTGGTGAGGATGTAGACAAATCTGAACCCTTGTGCACTGTTGGTAGAAATGTAAAATATTGCAGTTGCTGTGGAAAACAGTTTGGCAGTTCTTCAAAAAAATAAAAATAGAATTACTGTATGATCCAGCAATTCTACTTCTAGGTATATTCCCAAAAGAATTGAAAGCTAAGTCTCAAAGAGATATTGTATACCCATGTTTATAGCAGCATTATTCACAATGGCTAAAACATGTAAGCAACCCAGGTGTCCATGACTAATGAATGGATAAACAAAATGTGATATATACACACAATGAAATATTATTCCATCTTAAAAAGGAAGGAAATTCTGATACATGCTACAACATGGATGAACTTTGAGGACTTTATGCTAAGAGAAACAAGCCAGTCACAAAAAAATGCAAATACTATATGATTCCATTTATCTGAGGTAGTTAGAATCCTCAAGATCACTGACATAGGTAGAATGGTGGCTTCCAGGGGCTGGGGGTTGAGGAAGAGGAATGGGGAGTTATTGTTTAATGGGTACAGAGTTTCCATTTTACAAAATGGATGTTGGAGATGATTCCACAACATGAATGTATTTAATAACACTGAATTGTACACTTACAAAATATTAAGATGGGAAATTTTATGTGATGCATATTTTACCACAATAACAAAATTAGGGGGAAAAAACCCACATGCAGAAAAAGAAAACCCTAACAATTCTCCAGGTTCTGTCCAGTACTTAATTCCAAAGCCACTTCCACATTTTTAAGTTGTTACAGTGTGCTGGTGCATGGGGTTGTCAAAAACGGGGGGGGGGCAGAATTTTGAATGATATACAGATTTGAGCCTGGATTAAGTTGGTGAATGTCCATGTCCTTTACTAATGTGAGATGACTCAGAAGAAGTAAGTCAGGGAATGGCTGTTAGACATTCATGTAGAGATGTAAATAAAGTGTTCAGAAATACAAACGTGAATTACATTGCGAGAATTCTAGGTTTAAGACAGAGATTTGGGAGCCATAGCATATAGTTGTTAATAAGAGCATCTAGGGAGATGTATTTACATAGAGAAGACAGTCAAGACCTGATCTCTGGAGTCGTCCAATGCAAAGCACCAGCCAGATAGACTAAGGGGAAATAGCAAGTAAGGTCAAAGGCACACCAGGGAGCCAAGTGCTCTAAGTAGGATAGAGAAGTCAACTGTATCTCTCTAATCATCAATGACATTTTAAAGACAGGCTGGGTTAGGTGTCATGAGGAGGGAAACACTGGCTTAGAAAACATGACAAGAATTGTTTCCATGGAACAGTAGGGGTGGAATTTTGAGCACTCATGGGTTGAAGAAAGAATAGGAAGTAGGAAAGAAATGATGGCAGTTATGAATAACTGCTTTGAAAACGTTTTCTGCAAGAGGAACAGACTATTCAGATAGTAACTGGGGAGAAAGTGATGAACAAAGAAAAGGTTTCTAAGGTTTAGGTCAGGAAGACCCTGGGTTAGAAAGGGAGTGTCAGAGTCTCAGAGAGAGGGTGGGTGAAAGCCAGGAAACTGTTCCTCAGACTGACATCAGAGATTTTCATGGGGGTCTTGGTCTCCCCCAGAGAGAGGGAGAAGCCCTGTGGGGAACCAAGTGAGCTGGGGTACCTGCTGTAGCAGTCTTTCTCCCAGGAGTCTTAGGAGAAGAAACATCAAGAGAGGTGGAGAGAGATCAAAGAAGCAGGAAGAGAGCAATTTAAAAGGAGGAAGAAGAGGGTGCCTGGGTGGTTCAGTCAGTTAAGCATGCAACTTATGCTCAAGCCATGATCTCACGGTTCCTGGATTCAAAACCTGCATCAGGCTATGTGCCAACAGCTCAGAGCCTGGAGCCTGTTTTGGATTCTGTGTCTCCCTCTCTGTCTGCCCCCCCCCCTCTCAAAATAAATAAACATTAAATTTAAAAAAAATTCTAAACAAAATAAAAGGAGGAAGAAGAAAGACAAGTGCTGGAGTGAGCTCTAAGTATGGCAGGAGTGAAGCCGATCTGTGAGAAGAAAACCTCATTAGACACTTGATGGTCCTTTATCTTCCGATTGGTTTACTTAGTCAATAAGTTTATTTTCCTTTGGAGACTTACAGGTCGTTAAAACTTAAGACATTTGTATTTTAAGGAAATTTCTAGCCTTAGAAGAATTTTTTTCTGTCTTCCTCTGTCATTCTCTCTGTCTCTCTCTCTCACACACACACTACTCAGTACGTGTGGTATAGGGGCAGATGACCCTAAATCTGCTCCAGAGGGGTAAATATCACTCATCTCTAGTCAAAAAGCATATTCCATTTTCCTGGCCACAGTGATTAGTTCAGACAAGACAGGTGACCAGTACAGGTTCCCCCACTGTCCAAAAGTGGAATGTTCCTATGAAACCTTTCAAAAGCTGAAATGATGTAAAGCCAAGAACCAATTACCATTAATTTATATGGAAAACTTTTTGAAGCTTCCCATGCCCTCCCCCAAAAAGTCCCATAGGTTTCTCTGAAACCTTAGGACATGTCTTGCTAACAGATGCACAAAATAAACTGAGATAAAGCACAGATGCTCATAGATACAGTTCAAAGCTATGGTGACTGGAGGCTGAGTGTAGTTCCCTGGAAAGGAACTTGGTGGTGCAGCTCTTGCTGCTTGGGATGTGTGTGGTCTCTATAATAGCTTACTGCAAAACAAATGCTGAACACTATTTTCACTTTTTGCCTTTTCTCATAAAAGCAAAACTCTTCTTTGGATTTCTTTCGGTGTTTTATAAAAAGTACAGTAGCATAATGCAAACTTTCAAAAGACAGGCGATACCTATACTGGCCCAATGAGATTCAATGCTGGCACTTTTGCTTGAATTATTGGGAAAAGAGGTTCTCTTCTTCCCAAACAGGTTGCCAAGCTGATAGAACACAAGCCCAAGTCTACCGTGCACCTGTCTTGGCCACCACCTAAAGCGGTGACAGCCTGCTTGAGAATGAAGTTTAAAAGGTGAAAGTAAAGCTGAGGGATGGAGATTAAACCAGCATGAACCTCAAAATTCTCAGTTTGTGAATAAATGGGTGTTTTCCCATTTCCCCCTGACTCAGGTCAACTTGAGTTGGTTTTCTGTCACTTGCAACCAAAGAGTCCTCAATAATGGAATCACCAAACGTGGGAAGCACAGACTTGAATACTAAGATATCAGATGTAAGCAAGGCAACTTCAGAATCACTGAGGCAGGTCAGGACAAGAACTTAAGCTGGTTAGGTTTCAAGGAAGATAGAATGAAGTCCAAAGGAAGAGAAGGCTCCAAGGCTGGCTGTAGACATCCTGAGCATTTTACCATGTGCCATGCATCTTTTCTATCCAGTAACTCATTTGATTCTCTAACAGCCCTGTGAACTGTGAGGAAACCACACTCTACTTTACAAAAAAAGAAAACTGAGTCCCAAAGAGGGGATATTATCACTCCAGCAGAGCATAGACCCCCCAACCCAAATTTTCTGGCTCTAGGAAGGGTACTCTGCAGGGCTGTGCCAGCTCATGTGGCACCTTTGTGCCAATTAACAAGACACACATCATCCAGGCACTCACAGCCATCGAAGAGGTAGGTGCTGTCCACCCCTCATCCCAGTGCTCCTGTGCAGAACCAACCTATGCACTGTGCCCTGCAGAACTGGACCTTGTCCCATACATCTGCCTCCTCCTTCTTTCTCCCCTCACTTATATTCTGTGTTTCCCTTCCTATCTCTGACCTTCAATGAGCCCATACACAAACTGAAGCTGGGTTAAACAAGGATCACCAACAGTCTCCCCCATTGTGAAATTCTTTTTTTATGCCTCAGCTGAGGTGGAAAGAAGCAGCCACCCATGAGATAGGATGTGAGCATCCAATAACACCCCAAAAGTTGCCTTTCTGGTGATTATAATTTTGTCGTCATCCAAGTCCCTTGGATTAAGCCATTGAAGAAAATCACAGTATGGAATTGATTGACTACTATATATTTAATGTATATCATTCTGTTTCTTCTGAGATATGCATTTATTGTTTCCATTTAAATGATGAAAGTGCCAAGATCAGAGAAGTTACATATCTTACCAAAGGTTGCACAAGAGGCAAACCAAATCTCCCTGATCATAAACCCCAAATCTATCCACCATATCTCCCAATCACCACCCTTTGATCCCACTTTTTATCAGGTTTTATCCAGGACGCTCTAGAGATTCAAGGTCATTGAGTTTAAGAGTGAAAAACACACCCCAAGCAAATAACGGTAAAGAGAAGGCTACTACTTCATACACCAGGCAAAGTGGAGCGGAGGTGTGGAGGCTCCAGCAACATGACCTCAGTGCTAATTCAGAGATCCCCTTCCCCACGACCCTCAACATGTGCTGTGTGAACTGCAAGCCAGTCTCTTCACCTCTCTGGGCCCCTGGTTCTCCCTTGCTGGAAGGAGATACCAAGCTATTTTTCTTAGCAGACAGTGCTGTCACAGGGTGCAAACAGATGATCTGTAACCAGATGCCATGCAGTTGAAACACCCTCAGTCTTACTGTATACCAGGTCAAGATTCTCTGTGGCTCTTGACAGCCTCTCCACTGTTACCATGGCTTTAAGACCACTTTCTAAATTGTTGGCCTGCATCATGAAGCCACAGAATTCAACCAAGGAATGCAGTCACGCGTAAGGAAAAAAATGCCATCTCCTTCCAGAAACTCCTCACAAGGGTAAAACTACATTTGCCCTTGTGCCTTGTTTAGAGGTGAAGCCACATACTCAATTATGCTGGCCTTCCCCTCTCTCCTTGCAGGTACTGGGTGAGGTTAGGCTGGGGTTATTGATGCAACATTCCTATTTTAAATGCAAAACAAAAGAGACATCGTTTGTCTTGAATGCAAAATAAAGCCCCAGTGCATTTTTCAGGCAGCTGATGCACAATTGGTCTAGCGTTCGTTTCTATGGCAAACACAAAACAAGCAAAAACCCTAGCAGGTTTGAGGTGGTTGCTTCTCTGTGAACACAATCAAGCAAACTCTAAGGAGGCAGTTTTTAATTTGCATTTGTGTTGAATCCTTACATTTATATAAATAGTGCTGGAAATGATTCCCTTGTGTGCTTATAATACTGTATCTGATTTCTGGAAATGGAACTTCCCCAGATCCAAAAAATTAGCAATAACTTAACATCAAACACAAAGTACTTAAAGTGCTGTTTTCAACATTTTTGCAGTTGCTGGGCTAGTAGTGATCTTTAAAGCAGCCTGTCCACAGACGTTTCACATTTGCATAGGATCAAATCATAAATATCTGCTAGAAAGCTCATGGCTCAAAGAAGCTGTACTCGGCCTTTTAATATCTGTAGCTAATTTCCTCTCCATAGTAGGGTTGTCTTTCTTTTATCTGGAAAAAAATAGAAAAAGAGACATTATTGAATCATTAGAATAATTTGTCCCCAATAAGTAAAATTTTCTTTAGATGATTAGATTAATTCTATAGGAAAAAAGGAGATAATTTTTTGGGTAAGCTCTGATGTCTTATTTCTTACTCAAAGAAATGATCACTCCCTTCCCCACCCACCCTCTTTATTGCACACAAAGACAGACAGCAATAATTTGCTTCCTATTAAGGGACAGGTCCTTAATTTCTCTGTGTTCAGGAGCTGGTGCTTTCATTCCTAGGCTTCTCATCAATGGATGCCTGGGGCCAATTCCCCAATAATTCTGGCAGGAGAGAGGCAGGGCATAGGCTTCAGAAGACTTCCACACATTCCTGTCCCAGCCCTTAAGGCAAGGCACTAGCTGGAAGGGTGAAATGTACTACTTTCATTTAACTCTACAAGTGTCTGCTAAGAAAGGGACTGAACCAACACTGACTCAGAGCTGTAGGACAGACAAATATGAGTGGTGACTCTCATGTATGCCAAACTCCTATGGATCAGGCTCAATATAAACTTGAGATGCCTGAAGTTATTGGGAAAATGAGGGTCCAGTTAAGAGGTGGCAGGAGAGTAAAGGGGCCAAAACTCACAATGATTTGCATTTCATTCTCGTCCCCACCTCCTAACAGCTATGGGATCCCATAAAAATGGATTAGTGTCTCTAAATTTTCTTTTCTGAAAAATGTGAATAACATCCCGTTGCTTCCATTAGAGGTAAAGTAATATTATATGAGTGTTTGGCACCCATTAAGTGCTCAGTAAATAGCAGAAAGTACAGTGAGATCTGAGACAAGGGGGATGAAATGAGCCAGGGAGACTCTTAAAGCGTACAGATTTTAAGTGATAAGGAGTAACTGGGTTTGGCCAGGCAAAAAGGATCCCTTCTAGTGTGTGGGTAGCTAGACCAAAGGCATAAATGAGCTACTGGGAATAGCCCACATGGAAGACATTAAAGAAAATGGCCCAATACCCATCCTGAAGCTCCCTTACCACTACAAACCCAAAGCCATCATACTGGGTGGCTCAGGGAACACAGCTGGTTCTTACCAATTGTCTATTTGACATAATGACAAAAGCAAGATTGCAACAAATAAAATTTCCAGAGCATTCCAATTTGGTGTACACAAATGAATATGAATTAGCATGAGACTTGCCCAATAATAGGTGCTCAAGAAGCTCTTATTTGTAAATGAGACTGCTCTCTCCATTACTATGGATAATAATGAGTAGAATGCCTTACAAATTAAGTATAACATCCATTCACTATAATTACTCAAGATATTAGTATTTTTGCTCCCTCTATCCACTTGAGAGAGAGAAGCAGATGATACAAATGAGTTCAGAGCTAACATTTAGTCTTTTTAGAACAAATAAACTTACATAGATTGTTCAGTGCTCAATTTCCCACCTTGATTCTTGATAAATGGGAGCTAACATTCAGGATGACGACTTAAGGTCCTGCTGGATCCATCGGTATGAAAGAAAGATTCCACTACAGCCACTAGACTGTTGTTAAGGCAGGAAAGTGGACTCATATTTTCATAGAATGTTAGGGTGGGAATTGACCTTAGAGGTCATCAAATCTAATCTTCTCTTTCACAGATGGGAAAACTGAGACCTAGAGGGATGGGAAGAATTATTCAGAAAGTCAGACAGCAGGCAAAACAGAGCTAGGACTGAAACAGGATGCCTGACCTTTTTTCACCTCATGTGTGCAAGAAAGTCCATTAGTAACAAAATCAAAACCAATTTAATAACCAAATCCAGATAGATTAGATTAGATTGACATAAAAACCAACAGATGATAGATAGATAGATAGATAGATAGATAATAGATAGATATAGATCAATTGATCAGAATCTCCATTCCTCATGCACTTGGATAATCAAAAGTTTATCTACTTATCACCCCACTTCTGTTCAATGGGCAGTTTTATTTTTCACCTATGTCCTCATAAAACCATCCCAAGTCTTCTCTCTCTTCTGAACTGTCTGCTTCTAATAGTGACTCACAGTTTACAAAACATTTTTATTATCTTATTGAGAAGCAAACTCATTCATCCTAAACTATAAATGGCTTTCATTACTTGGTAATGCATCCTGGGTAAATCCCAGAACCCTATGAGATTATAAACCCTCTTTAGGTAAGAAGTCTGCCTCCCTTCTTCTTACATCCTCCAAGGCAGAGACTCCAAAACAGTTTTATAGACTGGCTGCATCAGAATTACTTGGAGAGCCTTCCAAAAATACCTATTTCTGGGCTTCACTTATGAAAACCCTGATTCAGTAAATCTGAGGTGAACATTTCTACAAAGTTCCCCATGTGGTTCTGAGAATTAACCAGGTTTTGCAGTACCCCACACCAGGCTAATATCCAACAGGACCTCAATAAATACCTGCTAAATGACCTCTGAAGGACAGACTCAAGTCTTTTATAAAACCAACAACTTTCCAGATATATGAGAGATTTTTGGAGCAACTGTTCAGTTCTAAAGACTGCAGGGCATTCTCTTGTCATTTTCTTATTCAAAATCGTAATGGAATTAATCTCCTTTTTGGGATAATTTGTTACAGACTGTGCAGGTAGATGACTAGAAAATATTTAATCATTAATAATCCAGCAGAACTTAGCTCCAATGTGATGCAAAGGTATTAAAAATTACCTTTGGATCATTTGACAAATAATGTCAAAGAAAGAGGGAGGAAGAAGATGAAAGCCTGGGGAAGGGGGGCAGTGCCTTGCCAAGACCAAAATAAATTGCACCTACTCTATTATGACAACTGCTTTGCCTGAGAGAGTTGAAAGGAAGATAATAAATAAAGATGTTCATGGCCAGAGGCCCAGTATCTGCCTGGAAGCCAATGGCCAATGTTTAGGCACGCCTTCCCTGGTTCATGCCAAAGCTTCAAACACATTACCAATAACTGGAGCCATCAAGGTGACCCAAGCTAAGATTGATATATCCAGATGTTGGGTGTGGTCATCAATGTTAATAACTTGTACTAGCAATGAGCAGATGGCTTGAAGGGCAGAGAGAACTTCACATTAAGATAACATGATTCTTATCACTGAGTAAACCTGGGATAAGAAGATCCCAAGAAAAAAACCCAAATCCAAGTTCTAAGCCTTAAATGTGGTCAAATATTCGGGGCAGGGCAGTGATAAGGGTCTTTGGTCTATGTCTGTGGAAGAACTTGTGTTGCCCAAAAGAGATACTAGGAGATTGAACTTAGAGACAAGTTAGTATTCTACCATGCATATGGATAAGGGCTGTCGCAACTTGACCGATGACAAAGACGACTTCTAAGATACATATTTTTTAAACCTGCTGGCCTTTTCTTGTCTCTAAAATAACAATATCACAAGAAGAGATGAGCCAACTGGCGAACATCCATCAGCAAGTGGTCCCAATGAGAACTGCCTGTGCTCTGCCCCTGGACAATGTGACACTCTGCTCCCCAAACTGCCTGTTCAGCAAACCTTTCAACATCTGCGTGTCAGCACCTCAATACAGCAAAGTCATCCTCAGAGCAGAGAGAAGCTCAAGGAATTTGGATGAGAATGGACTTGGGAACCTTGAAGCAGTGGACTCAGAGGATTTGTATTATTTTGTATGTGTGCCCTTTCATGAACAACCAGAAATAAAGTAGTAAGAAGTTAAGAGCAATTCTTGCCATATTTATCCAATTGGATCTATGTTAGATAACTCAGAAAAGGACCCTCAAATTTTCTGATGGTCCTGAAACCATAGAACATCAGAGTAGGCATGCTTTTTAACATCTCTACAATGTCCAAAACTAACATTTTAGACCATTATCTCAGTTGATTAAAGGGGAGACTGAGACCAAGGAAGTTGGGTGGCTAGGTGAATAGAGACAAAGTTCATTTGCAAATCTCTTTTGTAAAATGCTGTGTGCTTTTTCACATATATCATGAAAGAAAAATGTAGGATGGATGGATGGATGCATGCATGCATGGACAGATGGACGGGAGGAAGGTAGGATGGATGGGTGGATGGATGGATGGATGGATGGACAGGTGGGTGGATGTATGGATGCATGGACAGATGGACGGGTGGAAGGTAGGATGGATGGATGAATGGATGGATGGATGGATGGACAGATAGGTGGATCCCCAGCATTACTGCATGAAAAAAAGTGAAACACTTGCAGAAATGTAAATCCAACATGAGAGCTTGAATCAGCAGTTTCTTCCTTCAATCACTCCTTTATCTCCTTCAATTGCCTTAATTCTCCCATAATTAAGACAATTAAATTCAAAAGAGGCCTCTAAACCCAGTTTTAAAGTTCTCTTTAATACATATCCTCAGTGCTTTACTGGGTTTATGCAGTCTCATAACTTCCTAAATGTTGACAACCCCCAAATTTGTATCTCCAGACTGGACCTCTATCCTGAACTTTAGGCTTATCTATAAAACTGCCTCTGCAACATCTCCTCTTGTATGTATAAAAGATATTCCAAACTGTATGTCCTGACTAGACTCCTAATCTCTTGTTCCCCATGCTTGGTGCTCCCATATCCCCATCCAGCCCATCAGCAAATTTTGTTGATTGTACTTCAACGAAACAACAAGATCTTACACTTCTTGCCACTCACACTGGTTCAAAACCTTTTTTTATTTATTTTTTTACATTTCTTTATTTTTGAGAAACAGAGTGAGACAAAGCATGAGTGGGGGAGGGGCAGAGAGAGAAGGAGACAGAATCTGAAGCAGGCTCCAGGCTCTGAGCAAGCGGTCAGCACAGAGCCCAATGTGGGGCTCAAACCCACAAACTGTGAGATCGTGACCTGAGCCGAAGTTGGGCACTCAACCGACTGAGCCACCCAGGTGCCCTTCACTGGTTCAAATTCTGGTCCATCCCACCATGATCCCTCCATTCTCCCTGATTCTAGCTTGCTCCACTTTGAGAAATTTTTGACAGAGCATCAGAGAAATCTTGTCAATACGTAAGGTAGATCATGTCACTCTTCTCCAAACCTTCTGAGAGCTCCCCATCTCACTCAGCATGAAAGCTAAATTTCTTCAAATGAACCACAAAGCCCCACATGATCCAGCCACTCATATCTCTGAACTCTCCCACTGCTCTCTCCACTCCAGCCACACATGGCTTCTAACTCCCCAAACCCTGAAGCCTGCTCCAATCACATAATTGTGTTCTTTCCCCTCTCTGCCTGAATTCTCTTCCCTTAGATTTCTACCTGGCTCATCTCATCTCCTGCATGTCTTTATTCAAATGTCACCTTATCAGTGAGGCCTTTTCAAGCCATAATATTTATAATTACACCGGCCATACTCAGAACTTCTTATCCCTTTCTTTACCTTATTTTCCTTTAACACATTATGACTTCACAGGAAGTCCAAGAAGTAGAAGTTAAAATAGTTCTAAAAATAGCCACTGTGACACCCTTGGTCTTCTGCTTTCTTTTCATAGGAACTACAGAAAGTTATGAGGCTTGACTCTTTCTACATTTCCCTGGAAATCGGGCACTAAATCCAGAGCAACGGGCTGAAATTAAAGATATTGATTTGCTTAAATGAAGCACATTTTCCAACACCTGGTTTAAAGGAGAAAAATCTCTTTCTATGCTGTCAAGACACTCTACATTTTGCAGCCTTGAAACAAATGCCAGGAGAATGTCGTTCTTCTTTTCCCATGTTCCCTCTATAATTTTTATTGTATTTTAATTTACCCTTTGTTATCTAACAGCATCAGAAAAATAAAATTCAAATAAAAATACCACCATGACTTGAGATGAGGCAAAGAAGTCTCTCTTTCCCTCTCTCCCCACCCAGACACACACATACACACACACACACACACACACACACACACACACACACCTCACATAACCTTCTTCACAAGTTTATTTATCTGCTTTTTTCTGACTCCAAGACACCAGCAATGTGTTTTGGGGAGTGTGGGCAAATGCGGAGATTCTGCCTGGAGAGTGGGAATTTGATATTTGCCTTCTCCCAGACCCACCCATTCAAGGGCCTCTTTTGGTTACTTATTGTTGAAATGACTCTGCAATCACACAGTCATAATTGCTGTAAACAAACTGGCTGATCAATCACTTGTGTTTTGTCCTTATCATCTGGGCTCCTTTTTTTTCCTGTTTTCCATACTCACCATTTTTCAATTCATTAAAAAGCATAATGATTCATGAATACCTGTCTTACAAAATGTTCGTCTTACAGACCTGGTTCGACTGGCCAGACCTTTTTTTCTCCTGCTACCTATACACTTAACCATGTATCTCCTCAAGTGCTAACTGCTTTCTGGGATGGTAATTATTATAACAATCTCTCATTTGTTGAGATGTCAGGATGTCCTACAGTGGAAGCTTCCTAACTTATCTCCTTATTTCCAAACTTGCCTCTTTAGGCCAACTGAAATGCCTTTTAGAAATTAAACCAGAGGTTGTCTCTACTGCTACTAAAAGCCCTGGAGTGAATTCCAACTGACATTAAAGCTAACTTCAAATTCCATGGCCCGTTCCTTTAGGTCCTGCATGATCTGTTCACTGCCTCTTTCTCAACCTCATAGTCCTCCTCTTTCTCTCTCATTTATTGCTCCCCCGCCACTCTGGCCTTCTTTCTGTTCTTCTGCTCACCAAGCTTATTCCTGCCTCTGATCTTTGCACATTTTATCACCTTTGCCTGAAAGGCTATTCCCCAAGATGCCTGCATGATTGACTCCAGCAAGTAATTCAGGTCCCATATCATCTCTTCAGAGGCCTTCCCTGACCACCTCCACTCCTCCACTCCTAGGGGTTCCCTCTGCTATCGTACTTTTTGTAGAATTGGTCACAAGCAAGAATTCTCTTCTTTGTTGACTTGCTTACTTATTCATTATCTGACTTCTCAATGAGAATCTATGTTCCACTAAAGCAAGGACTTTACCTGCCTTGTTTCCTGTTGCATTCCTAGGGCTATAACAGTTCCTGGCACAGAGTAAGAAGCTCAATAAAAATTTCTGGAATAAAAGAATAAATACATGATCTCACTTAATCTTCACAAAATACAGACAATACAATGGAGGCTTACCAAAGTTAAATTATGTTCCCAAGTCTAGTGTCAGAAGTAGTAACTGAACCTGGGTTTCCGAATCCGTGGTCATTAGGTGAGGACTCTGGGGCTTCATCCCTCTCTTTCTTCAGATGTCTAAAGAGATGCCCAAGTCCTGAGCCATCTCAGCCAGACCCAGAACCATAGAATTAATTATTTGGATAGATTGAGAAAACACTAATATCAATCTTCATTCAGTACCTAGACCCTTTCCCAAGCAAAGTGTTTTGTCCTTATCATCTGGGCTCCTTTATATGCTGTGTTATAAAATCACAAGCTCTCAAAGCAGACAGACCTACGTTTGAGTCCCAGTTGAGTGGCCTTTGATAGTGTCCTTCACTCCAGACCTCAATTCCCTTATTCTTGTTCTCTAAGTGGGAACATGCCTTCTAGGGTTGCTTTTGGGATTATATGAGATAAGATACAGAAAGTGCTTAGTACTAGGCCAGGAACATGTAATGTTCAATAAAAAATTATCTATTTTTAATGTCGTTGTTAGGACTGAAAAAAAATGTGATATAAGAGCTAAGAGAATTGATTCTAGTGTCTTGCAGATCTGGATTCAAATCCTACAACTCTATGGCTTTGGGCAAACTTTGGGACTTCTCTGTGCTTTGATTTCTTTATTTGAATATAGGAGATAATAATAGCACCTGATTTATTGGTTTTTATGAGGAATAAAAGAGAGCATAACCCAAATCTCTGTCCACATAGTAAGTGAACAAAACCTAGAAGCTATTGCTATCATCATCATCACCATCCATCAAGTAAAATAGTGGGGCTTTGTGGGGGATAAGGAAGGAATCTCTCTGCCTCTTCCAAGACTTGTATCTGTGATCCTGGAATTTCTCCAGACTAGCCAATCTCCCTGCCACCTCTCAGGGCTGAGACAATATACACTAGAATCCTCCATTACGCGCCCCCCACCCTGCCCCCTTCAGAGGCCAAAGGCAGCCTAAAATCTCGATCTCTCCTTGAAACCACACCGCACAAATCCAGATGTGCACACACGCACACACACACACACACACACACCTGCACTCAGAATCCTGCTTAGCTTTCAGAGGAAAGAAAAAGGCGGTTGCTGTTGATCTTGTCAAATTGCAGCCATCCACATCACAGCTCCCACATACTCCCCCAGGCCCCTGCCTGCAGAAAACACACTCCAGTTCATTTTTTCTTCCTCGCTACCAGTTGGACAGACTTTGTGGACCCTTTTAAGACATTTTGGGGTATTGTTTCCCAGCATATGTGGGCAGCATTACTACTTCCACCCCCTCAGGACTACTTAACAACATCAGCAAAGCAATTAAGCCTGGTTTTCAGGAAAATGCCAGAGGCTCTGCAGTGTCTGGATGGGAGTCTCAGCCCAATTATTTCCAGCTAGTTGTGAACTGCGGAAAAGTGGACTTTACTTCATTAGAATCTCAGCTCCCACTGATTAAAAGTCGGCTGTGTTAGAGACAGTAAGGAAAAATGAAACAATTAAACTTGTCATCAATAAAATTGCTGTGTATTCCTCAATGCAGAGTTTTACTTCTCTCCAGAGGAGTGATTAAAATGAACTGATTGAACTATAATTTGATTGACTGGAGAGCCTCCATCCATTGCGCTGAACCTGAACTTAACACTTATTGCTCTTCTTAGCTTGGGACATAAAACCCTCCTGCAGGCCTGCCAGAGCCTGGCAGATGCTCTGAACCCATCAGGTGGTGCTTGCCCTGCACAGAGAGATCTGCTGAGGCATGTGGTAGGCAGAATAATGTGCCCCCAAAGATGCCTATGCCTTAACTCTGACACCTGTGAATATGTTACCTTACATGGCAAAGAGGGACTTTGCAGACGGGACTAAGGTTAAACATCTTGACAAAAGGAGATTATCCCCTTATCCAAAGGCCCAATCTAGTTATATGAATCTTTAAAAGAAGAGAACCTTCCTGATGATGTGACTACAGAAGAGTCAGAGAGAGGCAATGTTGAAGTCTTTGGAGATGGGAGACAGGGCCATGAGCTAAGGAATGTGAGTGGCCTCTAGGAGCTGGAAAAGGCCAAGGAAGTGCATTATTACAGGAGCCTCCCAAAAGGAATACAGTCCTATCAATACTTGAATTAAGCACCGTGAGATCTTTGTCATACTTCAGCTAATCTTTAGAAGTGAAAAACAACAAATTTGTGTTGTTTTAAGCCACTGAGTTTGTGATAATTTGTTACAGCAGCGATAGGAAACAAATACAGGGATCTGGGCAAAGCTGGGCAAGAAGGGCAGGCACTGGTATGTATAGTCATAGTCCAGAGGCTGCAGAAATGAGCCAGATGCCAGAAAGGAAGCAAGTTGCATTCATGGAATGATCTGGTGTGTATATGGTGCAAGGATTTGGAAGGGGAGCAGATGGGGAGGAAATGCCTCATGCCCTGAACATGTTACATAGGACATCCAAAGCCATCTGACACACAGAGTTTGCAAGGAGATTACATTTCACTTATTTTGCAAAGATCCTGCACCGAGTTGGTGCTCGATAAATGCTGAGTGATTTAAGGTTGAATGAAAAATGTACTAAAAGAATAAATGAATGGAAAAATAAATGTGAATCAAGTAAATGCTGAGTGAGTAAAAATGCTATATCCAAGCCTGATAATCTGGGCATTTTGACATTGGGTCAGGAAACCATACATCTTACCATGCAGAACCCCATGGAAAGCATGAAGAAAGCCCAGAATAAGGCAAAACATAGTCCTTCCCAATTGCGTTTCTGCATGCAGGTGCTTTGAGCCCATTTCCAGGACTTGTCTGAGATTTGTACCTAGATTTGGAGCCAGAATATGAATTCCAGCTGGGATTTACCACACATCTTCATCTGCTCAGGCCACCATAACAAAATGCCACAGATGGGGTGGCTTAAACAATAGAGATTTATTTTTCACAGTTCTGGATGATGGAAAGTCCAAGATCAAAGTGCAGCCTGATTCATTTCGTGGTGAGGTCTCTCTTCCTGGATTGCAGATGGCTGACTCCTTTCTCTGTCCTCACATGACCTTTCTTCAATACTGTGCTCAGATTGGGAGAGAGAGAGAAAGAGAGAGCCCCTGCTTCCTTCCTCTTCTTGTAAAACCACTAATCCCGAGGCACCTGGGTGGCTCAGTTTCTTGAACGTCCAACTTCAGCGCAGGTCATGATCTCACCGTTTGTGAGTTTGAGCCCCACATTGGGCTCTGCGCTGACAGCTCAGAGCCTGGAGCCTGCTTCGGATTCTGTCTTCTTCTCTCTCTGCTCCTCCCCACTTGTGCTCTGTCTCTCAAAAATAAATGTAAAAAATTTTTTAAAAAACCACTAATCCCATAATGAGGACCCCACCCTCATGATCTAACCTAATGTTACCACCCAAAGCCCTGTCTCCCAATGCCATCACTTGGGGGGTTAGGACTTCAACATATGAATTTGGGCGTGGGGGACACAAACATTCAGTCTCTAACACCAGAACAGCTATGTGACCTTCAGTGACTTACTTAACCTTAGTGATCTCCATGATCTCATCTGCAAGTCAGAGTCTAGGAAACAAGTGACAGAGAGCACTCACAGAGTACCTATCATATCTCAGGCTCTTTGCTAAGTGCTCTCTGGGCATTAAACATCTTACCACTCCCACTAATCCTGTACATTCTGACAGCATATTATAATTTTATTATAGAAATAAGGAAATGTATGACACCTAGAAAGAGGGAGTAACTCATTCATGATCACAGTGGTAAGGCCAAAATTTGGACCCAAGTCTATTGGAAACCAGAACTGGGAATCTTAACCCAACATAAAGGAATATTATGATTGAGGCTGATATGATTGCTCGAAAACTCTTCAGTCCTAGAAACACTTTGCAGAGCTAGGCAAAGGCAGTTAAGGCCATGTAAATCCTCTCTCTTAATAATAATTCAAAGGAAGCTCTAAAATACCTATAGTTGAATAACCAAAGTGTGTGTGTGTGTGTGTGTGTGTGTGCGCGTGCGCGCACGCGCACGTGTGTGGTTTTGCCTGTGTATATTTGCCGACATTGTGCATAAACTGTCATTATGCAATAGAAATGTTCCACACAGAACAAAGCACTGTACAAGGCCTGCCATTCATGTGGCGGCCCCTAACAATTGATGCTTGCTGCCATTTTCCACTGGAAAAGAAATGCGATTTCTGTATGTCAGGTGACAGTCTTTAAAAGGCCTCCAATGATTCATATTTCAATGTGTATTTAATCCACCCTGGCAAACAGCCTATGTGAGCCTCTCCACTGCCCTCTTCCTAGCAACCAAGGCCTTTTGTCACAACTACTTCAAATGGGCTTGCAGTTGCTTTGCGTGTAGGGCTCAGATTCCTGACGCCAGGGCCCGCCTCTCCTCTCCAGCTCACAGCATTGAAAGAAAGATGGATCAATGTGGCCTGTACCTTGAGAATGAGTTCAGTGTCAAAGGTTCACGTCCATCTTGTTTATGAGTCTTCTAGCACAAGCCAGTGCATCATGTTGCTCAGGAATAAGAGGCTTATGTGAGGCTAGCTTGTAACTAGAGCTATGCCAAGACTGTTCTATTCCATGACTCTGAGGCTGTGTCCCTCACTCCGGCCTTTGTGAAAGCCTCCAGGGGGCCACCCAACTAGCTCCCATGATGGAAGGAAAACAGGCATGGGAGAGGGGAGAAGTAATTGTGCTTCTTGAGCAGTGTCTGACTCTACAGATAGATCTTCATTTTTACAAAATATATTTCAGAGAGAGAGAGAGAGAGTGTGTGTCTGAGCAGGGGAAGGGCAAAGGCAGAGGTATAGAGAGAGAGAGAGAGAGAGAGAGAGAGAATCCCAAGCAGGCTCCATGCTCAGCATGAAGCCCAACTCAGAGCCTGGATCATGACCTGAACCAAAATCAAGAGTCAGACACTCAGCTGACTGAGCCATCCAGGCACCCCACTGCAGATAGATCTTCTTTCCCCACTTTATAGATTACATCTTTCCCAGGCTTTCAGAAAGCATCTGTATGCCCATGACTCTCAAGTTTAGTCTCCAATCAAAGTGTCTTCATCAAAGTCTAGACCCAAAGAGCCAACAACAAATTGCCATCTCAGCCTACATACCATATAGACATCCCAGACTCAAAATGTCCAACTGTTTGATCTCCCACACACATATCACACATGTTCTTATCTCATTTTTACTCACTTCAATAAATGACACCATTGTTTCTCCAGGGAATCATCACTGAAACTTCTATCTTTCCCTGACATCCAACCCATTGGCAACTCTGGTTTACTCTACTTCCCAAATATTCCTCAACTCTACCTACTTCCCTCCATCCTCACTACTATTGTCAGCTCTTAAATACCATGAAATCCTCTTAATTGGTCTCACCATGGCTACTCTTGGCCTTCCACCAAATTAGTTACTTCACTATGTTAAGAGTGATCTTTTTTAAACCAAAAATTGGATCATATCATTCTTCTGATTTAAGTACTTCTGTGACTTCCCTTTATCTGTAATATAAAACCTAAAGTCCTTTACTTGGATTACAATGCCCAACATGAACTATCCCCTCCCTCTCTCTGCAATTTTATCTAATGACCGTCCTCCCCTCATTTATTATGGTCTCATCAACCTGGATTCCTCTTGGCTCTACAAATATGCAAGCTTTTTATTATCTCCTGGCCATAACACATGTTGTTCTATCTGCCTGGAAAGCTCTTACCTCTGCTTTACCCATGTTGTCTCCTTTTATCCCATTAAGAAACTCAGCTTAGGTGTGCCTGGGTGGCTCAGTTAGTTGAGTGTCTGACTTTGGCTCAGGTCATAATCTCACAGTCCATGAATTCGAGCCCCACGTCAGGGTCTGTACTGACAGCTAGGAGCTTGGAGCCTGCTTCAGATTCTGTGTCTCCCTCTCTCTCTCTCTGCCCCTCCCCCACTCATTCTCTCTCTCTCTCTCTCTCTCTCAAACATAAAATAAAAGCATTAAAAATTTAAAAAAAGAAAGAAACCCAGCCTTATTACACTATCTTCATAGTTAATTCACCTTCTCCATCCCCGCCATACTCTATCATTTCACATGACTCACCTTTATAGACTTATAACAATTCATTTTTATCCATTATTTTCCTATCTTTTATTGTCTATTTCCTCCTCTAACTTGGAAACTCCAGGTGGATTTGTTCCATGCCTGGAATAGAGTCAATGCTCAGTAACTACTTAACTAATTAAGAGCTACATAGATGAATGATTGGCTTGCCCAAAATTCCACAGCTAACAGGTGACAGGACCAGGATTCAAACCCACGTCTGCCCCTCTCCATAACCTGTACTCTTGAGTCATGATTTTTGGCCTCAGAGCTAGTCATTGGGAAATTCATGTGTCTGCCTTCCAGCCCATTATGCCAGGAGTCCAGCATTCATATGCTGCCATTCCCACGGAAGGTTTTGGTAGAAGATAATCCTCTCACAGAGAAGTCAGAGGTGGAATTCCAGACATCCAAAGGAAGGAGAGGCCCATGTACCATCCAGGGAAGCTTTCTGGTCTACCTATGTTTTAAGTTGTGACATCTAGGACACATACTCTGCCTATGTAATTGGCATAAGAAAGGACAACCGACTGCTCCCCAAAAACTCATCTATGGGTCCCCAGAGACTGAGTTCTGAGTAGATGGGGCCATGAAGACATTCAGAAACTTTTCAGTGGCTAAGGAGCTTATTACAAATATTTTATGTATCCCAGACAAATGCCTTAGGCCCACCTGAGTTCCATGCAGCTGTGGGGGCATCTCTGAGCACACAGCCAGCATCCTATCTCAACTGTGTCTCAGAAAATCTCTATTTCTTTATATCCTCAAATATTATCTGAATCCATGAAGATCCCTCAGCGACTGACACGTGTAGCCCCGAAGTATATGCTAGATAACTCCAAAGGACATCCTCAACCTATGCGGCATGAGAGTCTGGACAAATGCCTCAGCTTCCCATTTGTCAGAGTGACAATTCTGCAGTGCATGCTACACGATTCCTCAGAGAGTCCCCAAGTGAAATTGAACCCCCATTACCCACTGTGGTAAGTCACTCAGTAATACATCTTCTACCGGCTTTTCTTCTCTCTCTTCCTGCTTTCTCACTCTACTTACTTGGATCACCCCACAACTAAACTACTTACACACAACTCTGTGCCTCAGGCTCTTCTTTCAGGGAAACCAACTTTAAGAAGGGCTAAGTCCTACTTTAGTGTTCACCACTCAAGGAACTACAAGCTGAAAAGAAAAAAAGCCAAGTATTGGCTCTGAGTAGTGCCCCCAAAATGAAAAGTTTGGAAGCAGAGACCACTGCAATGTGAAGAAACCTTCCCAACTGAGTCAGTCCTTGGCCTTTTGACCATCAGTAACCTTGAACTTCTGAGGTCATCTTGCTCCACTCTAAAACTTTTCATAGCTTCCTGTCCCTTTTACCCAACACCTAAACCTCTTAATATTCCTCCAACTTATTGCTATAGGCTCACTGTTCTACTTACAATGGTTGCTTCAAACCTCTGCACTCCCTATGTTCTAGTGGAACACCAGACTTCCCCACCTTGGATACTTTGTTTCTTATACCTCCATCTACCCTGTTCAAGAAGCCATCCACATAGGACCAGCTTATGTCATTCAGCTTGTGTCATCACACTGGGCCCCACGTTTAGAAGGGCCCCTGTGCTTGAGTTAATGTTCTGCTCTTGTCATCTTAAAATTCTTAATTATCTTTTGAACAAGGAGATCTGCATTTCACTTTGCGCTGGGCCCTGAAAATGGTGTGGCTGGTCCTTTCTCCAGAGCATGCAGGCATGAGATTTGACTTTTGATTTACCATACAGGATTGTCAAGGAATTATCATGTCTCATATTAGGACAGAATCTCTTTCTCCTCTCTCGCCTCTCAGACCAAAATATTTTTAAAGCCAAAAGTGGATTATTTGAGAGAAGGAGAATATTGTTTCAAGGCTGCCTCTGCCCATTTTCTTAGTAAATTTGGGACCAAGAGCAGAGTTAATCTGAACATCCTCAGGGGTGCCAAATATTCCCAGGTGCCCAATAAATATTGTCAAGAGGTAGAGGCTATATCTGTGAGTTTTAAGGAAGGGGAATTCCGAGGGTGCTCTCTCATATCTCCTTTGTTGAGTCTCAACATCTTATTTCAGTATTTTGCAGGTCTTTAAATACCCATGGTTTATTTATGAACTGAGGGTTATTAACTGTTTGAAACTTCATTAAGTCCTTCCCTGGGGATAGTCTCAGCTGAGGTCCTTTTAGATGATCCCTCCCCAAATATCTGTCTAGTTTAGATTTAATAGAACAGTTTATTGTATGTTGATAAAATAATAATGAATTAATAAAGCTTTCACTGAGACTTAGGTAACAGATACATAATCTATCGTTGTTAAAGCACCATGCAAATGTTTTTAATAATCAGCATTTAATATGCAGCAACCCAGACGTAAATCCAGCCTCAACACACATTTGGAAAGTCATTTTAAGCAGCTCATGAGTTTCTTGGAGAGGGGAAAACCCTCTCCAATTAAAGCCAATTGTACAGTGGGATATCTGGTATCCTTGAGTCCCTTAAACCCTGGTAGGGACCCTGGGCCCTTAGTTCAGGAGAAGCAGAGAACCCACCATTGGGAGATTCCCCCAGCTTCCTCTCCCCAAGAGATTGGGATTTGTAGATTCTTGACACTTCTGCCATGAATTTTGAGATGCTCCACCCAGAAAATGAATCAAGGATACTATAACCAGGTGATTTGGACACCCATGTTTATATAAAACATTACAAGGATAGCTACTAAACAGCTTCACAGTGGCAGGTGGGAACTGCCACAATAATCATATATAATAGTTATATCCTGTATACAATAGAAATATTATCTGCTGTTTATGTTCTATCAGACTTGCCCTCTGGCTTGACTTTTCCAGACAGGAGTCCTGTACCAATATTTAGACCAAATATCACAATAAAAGTTATTCTTTGTCCTCTTTTCCTGTATCTTATCCTTGAAAGAATGTTGATGCTTGGGTGACTGACACTGGTTATCACCTTGAATTTGTGCAAAAGGTCACATTTCAGGTTGAGATTTTTATGATCTTAGAGAAGTACCCGGGAGAGGTGTAAGCAAGTTGTCATGGAAGTGTCCCATTTCAACACCTTGAGAAAGCCAGCTTATTCACCTATAGTGAATGGAGATAGAGACCTATATTATAACCAGACCATCTCCATCACTGACTAATCTCAGTGCCTGCAGCACCACCATCACCACATTTCCTTGGGATTAACTGTAAACCCTGAATTTGGTAAAGTGAAAGAAGTGTTGGGTTTAAAACTAGAATAATTGAATTCAAGGCCAAGACATAATCTTACTAGCTGTTGTTCCCTTAGGTAGGTCCCTTCTCTGAGCCTAAGAAAGGACATTGGATTTCATGAACTTGAAATGCACTTTCAGCACATTTCAGTGCATTCTGTCTGGGGGAAGTAAGACATTTAATTTCATTAGTAGCCATAATCACCTTAGCACTGATTAGTTTGCTCAATATGGAAACACCTTGAAAAGCAGAGAGCAGGTCAGTGAGAGTGTGACTGCCAAGACAGGCAATCTTGCTGAAGTCAAGCAATTGGGGAATGAAGTGGCTCTAGGAGAACAGGTTCTAGCATGGCATTTCAGTGAGAAGCTCTGGCTATTGAAGCATAAGGTGTGGACATTTCAAAGCAAAGAGAAGAATGAAGAAGGAAGGGAAGAACTGCAAACAATTAAAAACTTCACTATGTTGTCCTTTTGGCCAGGAATGGTCTCTGGTCACTGGTAACAAGTACATCCTGTACATTTGGAGCCATATTGCCTTGACATCCAATCCTGATGAGTTTCTTAAACTCACTGTGCTTTCATGTCTTCATCTGGAAATTGAGACCAATAGCCCTCATAGAGCCATCATGAGTCAAATGAGTCCATATATGTAAAATTTGGCTCAGTGAGGTTTGCTATTATTTTCCCTCTGCCCCTGTGTTTCTATTTCATGGTGAGTGAGGATGGGAGGTGCAGAGAGAGGAAACTTTATTCCCCTGTCCTGTGGATAATAGCCCCCTTAGTTCTTACCATACTTTCTTAGAGATCCTGTCATCTCTTAGACTGTCAGGCCAAGAATAGTGCCTCAGACAATGGCCTTGGGCAACATAAAAGGGATTTACAGCCCAGCTGGCAACTCAGGCTGCTGCCTCCTCTAGGGGGATTTTGTCCTTAGAGGCTCTAAAATTCCAGGGAAGAAATTACAGTGTCATCTCTTAGCTTTGCCCCCAAGCACCTGTCTAACACTCTTTAGCATTTTCAGATGTATACATACACAGATGCACCTGTACACACAGGTTTGTGTAAGTACACATATACATGTTCATAGACATAAGCACCTATACACACTTACACAAATCTGCAGAGAGAAATATACATATAAACATGCACATATATACACTCACACAGAATAATATATGTATGTACACATAGAGACATGTACTGATGTAAATACACCCACAAGAGGAAAAATATTGATATATGTATCTATACTGGTACAATGTCACTTGGCACATGGTTATACTGTCACAAAGAGTATATCCATGAACTGGACCACACACATGTCCAGCAACTTTAAGGAAAAGAGAACCTAGGAAACCATGCCTTCAGCCCTCAGTTCTAGTTCAGTCAACACTACATAGACCCAACTTTGTACGTGTGCTAGGGACTCAGAGTGGAGGACGGAGGCAGGTCAGAGGAGACTGTCCCACAGGCTCTAGGAAGGTCCAGCTTTCAGAAATTTGCCAGCCCTGAGAACCCATAGAAGTGAACACCAGGCTCTCCTGGTCAGAAAGTAAGCAAGAGCACTCTGTTTCTTAGACCTGTGGGCCCCAACCCCAGATTTCCCACCAGCTATGAAAAGGAATTTCTGAAGGGCTCCTGGCCAACCTAAAGTAGAACCAGCTAAGAGTAACTTCAGCCTGATCAGATTCGCTGGAAGAAGAGGAAACCTAGATGGGCATTAGCCAGAGTTCACCAGAGTTCACCAGAGTCAGGGGCAGGGGTGAAAGATGACTAGGGAGAGTCATGATGCTATGGAATCTCCAGCATAGCCTCTACTGCTCCTTTGAGGAGGGTCTGCCTAGAGCATTTCTGCCACATTTCTCCATGAGGTTTTGTTGATTCTAAAACACTCATGGCTTCCTGTTCCCACATGCCTTCTTTCTGCCCCTCACTTACAGGTTACAGACCCGTGACCACCATCCTCACAGGACACCTATGGCCTACTTCAAGATGGCAATTCCCACCTGCTCATGAAGGCCCCAGAGTCACCATCAAGACAAATAAAAGGTTTCAGGTCATGGAGAAAATGACCACTGGAAAACTCAGTCTAAAATAATCTACTTTGCATGTTACCTGGAGGTACAAAATAGAATGCGTCCCATCACAATTCCCCAGAATGACTCAAAGAACATTCTCAGCTCTCAAGAATTCCTCAAGTTGGCTGCCATCATAAAAATCATTTATGGGAGGCTTCCATTCAAATGTACCTGGAATGAATAGTATATTTACTTTTAGGAGCTGTTACCATAAGGAGAGCTCATAGAACAGTTAAATTTTAATAGATAACACTCTAAAATATTAGGTACTCCCTTGGACTTCTCACTTAACTGGGCTACCCAAAATAAGCCGGTTCAAATTCCTCACCTGTCCAACTGCAGACGGAACTGTTCAGGTAGAAGCAAATGAAGCAAATGTTCACAAGCAAATGAAGAGCTTGTGGCAGGATTCATGTACCATGAAAAGTCTGGTCTGAATGGCCATGTTGTCCTAACGAACTCTGTGAGTTTATGAATCCATGACATGATGGAAAAGACACAGGACTTTGGAATAAGGTTTCCCTCATGAATTGGGGAGCCAAATAGGGAGTTCGTATTTGAATTGTAAATCCTAGTGCCTAATCTGGAGCCAGGTTTCTACTTGGAGAGGGCTATAAGCCCAGATGATTGATTGATCCTCCAAGTTTTATCATGTCCCATAAGTCCTCATGACCAGTCCCTGCTTTTTTTTTTTTCTTTTTTTGTCTTGTGTTCATATGTTCCCTACATTCTCATGTGAAGTGACTTAGGGTCTGAGAATATGCCCACTTCCGTGGCTCCGCACTTGCCATTTCCTAAGCAAGTGCTCTAATCCTCCACTCCTCACCTTTTGGACTCCTACACATACTTCAAGTCTCAGTCCAAGAGGTATCCTCTCTGAGTAGCCTTTTTTGACCCACCTTTCCTGGAGGCTGTGTCCTTCTATGAGCTCCTTGAGAACAATGTCAGAATTTTTGCTTTCTTCTAAATTTCTCCAACTAGACTACATGAACTTTTTAGGAAGATAGCAAGCATTTATCTTATTGCTGTTATCTTTAGCAGTATCCTGGAGTCTGGTATGTAACAGATGTTTCAATACCATTAGCTGCATACCTGTATGAATTCAGTGGATACGAGGCAGCTAATGTAGTGGTTAAGAGCCAGGCTTTGAGCTAGACTGCCTGGGTTTGTATCCTTGTTCTGCCACTTACTAATAGTTGGACTCTGATAAATTCCCTTATCCTTTCTGTATCTCAGCTTCTTCATCTGCAAAATGGGTATTATTATAATCATAGGGTTATTATGAGGATTAAGTGAGCTACTATGCATAAAATGTTTAAATAGTGGCCAGTACATAGTAAGCACTCAGTGCATGTTTGCTGTTATTATTACATCAAATAAGTACAAAAGCATTCCCATCTGGGCATTATCAGTGATTCTGAAAACTTTTCAATGGTCAATGCCAGAAGAGAAGAGGGCAAGAAATGGCTCTACTTGCCCTTTGGCTCCTATAACCACCTCTTCTCTGGAGCCCAAACATCCTCTGTTTAGTCTGAGTGGACTTTATTTACAAGGGCCTAGTTAATCAAGTCCATCTGTAATGTAAATGTGCTTCTCATTATGCTAATGCAAGCACTAGACATGCAAATCCATAAGCATTTGCATGCCTAATGCAACAGTTCTTGTCCACCCTGTTCTGTTGCTATTTACTATCTAGTTTTTATGACTTATGGATTTCCAACCCTTTAAATTTATATCAGCGCCGTGACATATCTGCAAGCAGCGACAGTTTTATGAGCACTAAAAAAGCTGCAACACACCACCACTAAATACTAATGACATAAATGCTAGCTGTAATGGCCCCTATTTTTATTACAATACCAAACCTCAATATATTGCAATTACCTCTGCACTCAAACCAGACCAAGCCACACTGTACAGGAGCCAGACCAGTGGAGAAGATGTGACCCACAGTAGAGTTTCCGAGTCAAGCCAGTCTATAGCTCTGAGGAGCTGAAGTCAGCAATTATGGCAGGAATTTCATGTTGAGAATCCACTGGGCCTGGAAGTCAGAGATCTCCATTAGAGACAATACACTTAGATGCTGAAATAGGCCTTAAAACTCTCAGGTACTGTTCAGAGATGGCTCATATGTTTTAGCCCAGCCACTCTCTGCCCTCCCCATGAAAATGAAGAATAAAACCAAGGAAAGGTGTCACAACTACAGGTCCCCACTCCCAAATGTGTCCCTAACCTGCTATGTGACCCTGAGCAAGTCCCTTCCCTCTCTAGGCTTTAGACTCTTCATCTGAAGAAGAGAAACTAAATATCGCTAAGAGTGTTTCCATGTCCAATATTCTGGGACTGGTTCTATAGAAAATTCAAGCCCAAGATGTAGCCATTAATTTTCTCCAGAATGAAAATATATCTACCAAGACATTTTTATGCCTGGTTTTATAAGTTCTGATTTTGCACCTTAAAATAATAACACCTTGAATTTATTTTATGGCATTTTCCATCTAAAACACTTTTCTGTCTGTTATGGCATTCATTCTTGGTGTCCTGAGAGAGTTGAGCCAGACAGGATTTTTTTTTTCCATTGTGAAGGTGGAGAAGTTGAGGCTGGGAAAGGGAAAAAGGGTTTCCCAAAATTTTAGAGCACATCAGGGCCAATGTCCAAATTAAAACCTATGCCTTTATTAGTGACCTTTTATTCAGCTGTCTCTACCTGTCCTGTGGCTACCCCTTCCAGAATCTGTGAGTAAGAGTGACCTTTCTTGGTATAATAAGAAGGACAATGAAAAGATCTTGGACCAGCTTCTCTACAATGCTTCCAACTCCACCACTGGGGTTTTTTCATTTGGCTCCTGATATGAGCCCCTGGGAAAGGTAGTTCCCTAAGCAGTTATCCATCACTAGCCTTTCTGTGGACTAATTTACAGGATCACTTTTCCCAGGGAGAAATAGTTAAGGGCAGGCTCAAGTGACAGGTGTGCATCAGTTGAGAACATGGGGGCATTTTCTGGGGGCAGGAAGCCTGGATGGGGGATATTAAATGGTCACAGGAAAACAGGAGTGGATGGTCTTGAGAGAAAAGAAGAAGATCAATGAGGACAAACTGTCCCATCGAAGGCCAGTCTCCTACTTCCATTTGCCCTGTAGGCCATGAGATGAAGTCCTGCTGGCTCAATGCAGAAAAAGATGATGCTTAACCTATTTGCTTAATAGCATTTTCAACATTAGAACTTCTCTTGATCATTATTTGACTAAGACTATTAAAATCCATTCAGAATGAAGAGAAATCACTGAGAATGGCTAAAAAGTGGTGTCATGGACTGAATTCTGTCCCCTCAAAATTCATATATCAAAGCCTTAACCCCCAAAGTGATTGTTTGGAGACAGGGCCTTTAGAGAGCTAATTAAAGCTAAATGAGGTCATAAATGTAGGGCTCTAATCCAGTACGAGTGATGTCCTTATAAGAGGAGAGATGCTAGAGATGTATGCACACAGGGAAGACCACAGGAGGGTAGAGTGAGAAGGTGATCATCTGCAAGCCAAGGAGAGAGGCTACAGGAGATACCAAACCCACCAACACTTGATCTTGGATATCCAGCCTCCAGAACTGGGAGCAAATAAAGCTCTGTTGTTAAGCCACCAGTCTATGGTGTTTTGTTATGGTTCTGGTTGACTCCCTCAAAGGAAAAGCTGTAGGAGTAAGCTTAACCTCACATTAAATGGAGATCTGTGTCTGAAGAGGCTAAGGATATAAAATGATAGGGAAAGGCAGACTCATCTTCAAGGAAATACCTCAGCTGTCTCAAAATCCCATGCAGGAATGAATAGAATCCTGGGGAAACTGCCCAGTAAACTCTGCGTAAAGAGCAAATTAACAAAGAGATGAAAAGAATCCCAACATATGATACTTCAGCAAACAACTACTCACTCCAGTACCACAAAATAGGGAACAGTCACCCTGGGTGTGAGCATGTATTTGGCAGAACTTGAATTGTATCTCCCCTTATGAGGTCTGAAATCCTCATAAAAGATGAAAAGGTCATCTCTTTAGGTAAGGCATTATTCTCTAGTATTAATATAGTTGATTGACTGTAGATTTCTATATCACTTAAGACTTTGGTCGGCAACAAAAGTAAACCCAACCCACATGGCTTAAGCAAAAAAAAGGAAATCATGTAACCAAAAGATCCTGTAAGTGAAAAGTTTATAAACCTAAGCATTCTCAGGCACAGCTGGAAGAAAAAGCTTTAACAATATCATTAGGACAAGGTTTTCCTGTTTGCTCACATCTATCTTCCTCTATGTTAGTGTGATTGTCATGAAGCTCCTCCCTTTTGATCCCATAATGCCTGCTCATAGCTACACAATATATTTCCTTTCATATCCCATCGGCTCCAGGGGGATCACAGGAACAAATCACTATGTCCCAGGAAACTTATGACTCTGATCAGCCAGTTAAGAGTCACATGCCTGGAGGAAGTAGAGGAATTGGCTTTTCCCAAAGCACACATATTACTGCTGGAGGAAGGGGAGGGGAAAAGATACACCTTTAACTGAGAAACGAGGGCTGTTACAAAAGACAGAGTGAATGGATGGTTGGGTGGTCAAAACACAACCAATGTACATTCTGACATGACTTCCTTTTGTAAGTAAATTTCTGGTGTTAATAGGAGGAGGAAAGGTAGAGGCATTGTCCAAAGAAGACAAATCTGGATGAGCCCATGTGCTGTCAGTTGCATGTAACCAATCACCTTGACTATTGGAGAAATAGTCCTTCGGGGTGCATATGAAAAGTCACTTGTTGGATCTCTGGTCTTAGTTATGCCATATAAGGAGCTTAGATGTCATCTTTCCCATCCTTACAACAAGAAAAACGCTAAACAAACTGAAAAATCAATATATTTTTTGAACCCATTAGAGATTTGGGATTATAGGGCAAACCGATGTCCTGAAATGTGGAGAGACGGTTAACTACAGAAAAACACAGCCAAAATCAGCTTACTTGGAGCAGAAGCTACTGGAGTCTTAATTCAATATGACAAATAAATGCAAATTTTGGTGAATTTCTGGAGGATGAATGTGGATAAATGTGGACTAGCTTGAGAGTGAGAAAATCATGGGGGCCACAGTCTTACATTTATCCTCACACTTCCATGGGTTTTAACTCCAGAAACCCCACCAGATCCCCATGGTGAACAGCCAGGACAAATCCCTCATATTTCTGACTAAGAGAGGGGGGGAAAGTAACATTTTGAAGTATGCCCAGTGCATTCTCCATAACAAAGGCTTATTCTCCAGTTAAAAGAATTTTACCAGAGCCTTATCTCAAATAGGCAAAAAGTCACTTACCCAACAGCAGCCCCCTCTAGACTCCCTATCTCATCTAAAGAAAGGGAGAGAGAAAGAAAAGTAAGAAACTCTTGTGAAGGTCACAGCCTAGGGAAACTAAAACACTGGGATTACATCATAAAATTATAGAATGCCTACACCTGCTCCACACCTTACACCACAATAACAGGTTTCTGATGTAATAATAGTGAATTTTAGCTGAAATAGATGCAAGTCCCAGATTCCACTTAAGAAGATTTTTGGAAAAACCATAGACAACAGGAAAGACAGAAACAAGGACACTAGAAGAATCTGAAGCCCATGACACTTATGCAAACATTAAACAAAAGCCAACACCTAGATAGACTGAGATAGAACTTCACAGTAAAAGCTCATATACCTCAGTTCCTATTACCTAACATATCATGTCTGGCTGTCAAAAGATTACAAGACATCATGAAAGGAAAAATACAGTCTGAAGAGACAAAGCTAGCATCCGTACCAGACTCAGATGTGACACAGATTTGGGAGTCATTAGACTGGAAATTTAAAATGACTATAATTAATATGTTAAGCTCTCTAATGGAAAAAGTAAACAACATGAAAGAACAAGTGAGTAATATAAATAGTAAGATGAGAACTCGAAGAAAGAATCAAGAGGGGATGCTAGAAACCAGTAAAGAATGCCTTTGATGGGCTTATCAGTAGATTGGCCACAGATGAGGAAAAAATGAGTGAACCTGAAGATATGTCAATAGAAACTTCCCAAACTATAATATAAAGAGGGAAAAAAAGAATGAAAAAAAAAATCTATCTAACAGAATATCCAAGAACTGTGCGACAATTTCAAAAAATATAACATACATGTAATTTGAATACTAGAAGGTGCAAAAAGAGAGAATAGAGCAGAAAAATGCTTAAAGTAAAAATGGCTGAGAACTTTCCAAAATTAATGATAGGCATCAAAGTACAATCTGGCAAGCTCAGGGGCACACTAAGCATGATAAATACTCAAAAACTCTATGCCTCTGAGTATCATATTCAACCTTCAGAACACCAAACACAGAATCCTGAAAGAAACCAAAGAGGAATAAACATCTTACCTACAGAGAAGCAAGAATAAGAATTACAGTGGACTTCTCATCAGAAACCATGCAGGCAACAAAAGAGTGGAGTAAAATGTTTACTATGTTGGGGAAAAAAAATCTCACCAACTTAGAATTCTGTATCCAGTGAAATCACCCCCTAAAAGGTAGTGGAAATGAAGACTTTCTCAGACAAACAAAAACTGAGAAAATTCATCACCAGCACATTTGCTCTGCAAAAAGTATTAAAAGAAGTTATTCAGGAAAGCAGGAAAATAATATAGATTAGAAACTCAGATCCACATGATAACAGGAGAAGCACTGGAGAATGAATAAAGATAAAATCTTTTATTTTTCATATTCTTAATTGACCTAATGAATAAATGTTTTGGAAATAATACCAACAATGTAGTGTATGTTTATAGCATTTGGATAAATGAAATCAATAATGGCAGTTTTATAAGTGATTAGTGGGCAGAAGTTGGAATATTCTGCCAAAAGGTAACTGCACTACCTGGGAAGTGGTGTACAGTTGACCCTTGAACAACATGGTTTTCAACTGTAAGGGTCTATTTAGATGTGTTTCTTTTCCAACAAATACAGTACAGTGCTGTAAGTGCATTTTCTCTTCCTTGTGATTTTCTTTCTTTTTTTCAATTTTTTATTTAAATTCTAGTTACTTAACATGTAATGTGATATTAGTTCAGGAGTAGATTTGTCTAGTGATTCATCTCTTACATGTAGCACCCAGTGTTCATCACAAGTGTTCTCCTTAATACCCATCACCCATCTAGCTCATCCTCCACCCACCTCCCTCCATCAAACCCCAAAATTCTCTATCATTAAGAGTCTCTTATGGTTTGACTCCCTCTCTTTTTTCCCTTCCCCTATGTTCATCTATTTTGTTTCTTAAATTCCATATATGAGTGAAATTATATGGTATATATCTTTCTCTGACTGGCTTATTTCACTTAGCATAAGACAGACTAGCTCCATCCACATCATTGCAAATGACAAGATATATATTACATCTTCTTTATCCATTCTCGTCTTCCTTATGATTTTCTTAATAACATTGTCTTTTCCTAGCTTAGTTTATTATAAGAATACAGTATATAATCCATATAACATACAGAACATTTGACTATTAGTAGTTGAGTTTTGAGAGAATCAAAAGTTACACACAGATTTTCAAGTCATGGGGGATTGACACCCTTAAGCCCCATGTTGTCAAAAGTCACAATAGTGTTATTTAACAGAAGACCATGGGGGAGGGGAAGGATAAAGAAAAAGAGGTTAGAGAGAGAGGGAGCCAAAACATAAGAGACTCTTAAAAACTGAGAACAAAGAGGGTTGATGGGGGGTGGGAGGGAGGGGAGGGTGGGTGATGGGTATTGAGGAGGGCACCTATTGGGATGAGCACTGGGTGTTGTATGGAAACCAATTTGACAATAAATTTCATATTTAAAATAAATAAATAAATAGATAAATAAAATTTACAAAATAAAAGTAGATCAATTGTAAATGTATATTGCAAACTCTAAGGAAACCACTAAAAATTTTTAAAAGAAGTATAACTGGGGTGGCTGGGTAGCTGGGTGTGTCAGTTGGTTAATAGGCCAACTTCAGCTCAGGTCATGATCTCATGGTTTGTGGGTTCGATTGCCTCATCAGGCTCTGTGCTGAGAGCTGAAAGCCTCAAGCCTGCTTCAGATTCTGTGTCTCCCTGTCTCTCTGTCTTTCTGCTCATTCTCATCTCTCAAAAATAAATAAATATGTAAAAAATAAAAAAAATAAAAGTATAATTGATATGCAAAAAAGATGAGAAAATAAAATCATAAAAAATTCTCAAAACTAGAGAAGGCAGGTGTACCTGGATGGCTCAGTCAGTTAAGCGCCCCACTCTAGATTTTGGCTCAGGTCACCATCTCACGGTTCATGAGTTCGAGCCCTGCATCTCTGCACTGGCAGTGTGGAGCCTGCCTGAGATTCTCTCTCTCTCTCTCTCTCTCTCTCCCTCTCTGCCCCTTCCCAGCTCTCTCTCTCTCTCTCTCTCAAAGTAAATAAATAAGCTTTAAAAAAAAAAACTAGAGAAGTCAGGAAAAGAGAGGGGAGGGAAGACAAGTACAATGAATAGAAAACAGTTACACACAAGATAGATTGGTATCAAATACTTAAAGTGTGAATGGTGTAAGTATACCAATTAAACAACAGGAGTGTCAGAGTGAATTAAAAAACAAGATCTGACTATATGTTGTCTAAAAAAAATTCACTCTAAAAATTTTTTAATGTTTATTTATGAGAGACAAAGAAACAGAGCATGAGCAGGGGAAGGACATAGAGAGAGGGAGACACAGAATCTGAAGCAGGATCCAGGCTCTGAGCTGTCAGAACAGAGCCCCACATGGGGCTTGAACTCACAAACTGTGAGATCATAACCTGAGCCGAAGTTAGACACTTAATCGACTGAGCCACCAGATGCCCCCAAAACTCCCTCTAAATATAAAGACATAGATGGGTTAGTAGTAAAAGGGTTAAAAAGAGATATACCACACTAACACTCATCAAAAGAAAAGATAATGCACAATCCAGAACAAGAAAAATTACCAGAGATAAATAAGGGGATTATGTAATTATAAGGGGGTTATTTCTCCCAAATGATATGATCTTTAATGTTACGCACCTAACAACAGAGCATCAAAATACATGACGCTAAAATGGATAAAACTCCAAAGAGAAATAGATATATTCACTCTAATAGGTGAAGACTTTGACACTGCTCTTCAGTAATTGATAGATCACGTTGGCAGAAACTCAGTAAGGATATAGTTGACCAGACAGTGTTATCAAGGAACTTGATCTAATTGACATTTGTAGAACTTCATCCAACAGCAGACTATACATTCTTCTCAAGTTCACATGGAATATTCACCAAATACACCATATTCTGGGCCATAAAACACTCCTTAACAAACTTTAAAAATAGAAATCAAGCAAAATAGAATGTTCCTCAAAAAAACTAGAAATAAAGCTACCATAATGATCCAGTAATTCTACTACTGGGTATCTACACAAAGAAAATGAAAACACTAAGTCAGATAGATATATGCACCCCTATGTTTATTGCAGCATTACTTATAATAGTCAAGAAATGGAAGCCACCTCAGTGTCCATTGATAGAAGAGTAGATAAAGATGTCACACACACACACACACACACACACACACACACACACACTGGAATATTTATTTCTAAGACATGAAAATGATGAGATCTTGCCACTTACAACAATATGGATGGACCTAAAGATATTATGCTAAGTGAGCTAATTAGCCAGAGAAAGACAAATACTATATGATTTCACTTACACTGGAATCGAAAGAAGAAAACAAACAAAAATCAGACACAGACCCATAAATACAGAAAACAAGCTGGTAGTTGCCAGAGGGGAGGGTGGTGGGGGATTGGACAAAATGAGTAAAGGGGAGCAAGAGGTACAGGTTTCCAGTTATGGAAAGAATAAGTCACAGGGATGAAAGGTACAGCATTGAGAATATAGTCATTGGTATTGAAATAGTGTTGTACAGTGACAGATAGTGGCTACACTTGTGGTAAGCAAAGCATAACATATAGACTTATTGAATCATTATATTGTACACCTGAAACTAACATAACATTGTGTGCCAACTATACTTCAAAGAAAAAAGAAATCAAACAAAATATGTCTTCAGACAATAAAATTAAGCTATAAGTCAATAACAGATAATTTAAAAATCCCAAAATATTTGGACATGAAGTAACATACATCTAAATAACACATAGGCTAAACTAGTCTCAGGAGAAATTCAAATACATTTTGAATTAAATGAAAGTATAAATACAACTTATCAAAATGTGTGAAATGCAGCAAAAGTAGTATTTAGAGAGAAATTTAAAACATTATAGTTCAATAAATTATAGAATATATTAGAAAAGAAGAAATATCTAAAATCAATAATCTAAGCTTCCACATTAGGAAACTATAGAAAGAAAGCAATTTAAGACTAAAGAAAGCAGCATAAAAATAACAAAAATTAGATTAGAAGTAAATAAAAAAGAAACAATAGAAAAAGATCAACAAAACCAAAATATGATTCTTTGAAAAGATTGACCAAATTGATAAATCTCTAGTCAGGCTCACCAACAAATAAGAGAGAAGACACAAATTACTAATAGAAATAAAAAGGGACCATCACTACTGATTCCATGGACATCACGGAGAATCATGAAGAATAGGTATGCCCATAAATTTGATAACTTAGATGAAACGGACCAACTCCTTGAAAGACACAAGCTATCAAAACTCACCCAAGGACAAATAGGTCATCTAAATAGATAATCTGTATCTAACAAAGAAATTTGGTAAATAAGTAATAACCTTTCCAAAAGAAAGCACCAGGCCCAAATAGTTCCACTGGTGAATTCTACCAAATGTTTGAGGGAAAAAAAAAAGTAATTTCAATTCTCTACAATCTCTTCCAGAAAACAAAAGGAGAGGAAAAACACTTCTTAGCTCACTCCATGAGAACAGCATTATTCTAATACCAAAACCCTACAAGGACATTACAAGAAAGACCACAGATCAGTATCTCTCATGGGCATAGATATAAATATTCTCAATAAAATATCAGCAAACTGAATCCAACAATGTATTAAAAACTTATGGACCACAATCAAATGGCATTTATTCCAGGTATGCAAGCTTTGATCAACATTCAAAAATCAATCAAAATAATCCCTCTCATTTTTAGAATCCCCAAGCCTCTCTATGAGCCACATCAATAGGTTAAAGAAGAAAAAAAGTCATATGATCATACCAATTGACCAAGAAAAGCATTTGAAAAAATCCATTACCCATTCAGGATAAAAACTCTCAACATCTAGGAATAGAGGAGAACTTTCTCAATTTGATAAAGGACATTTACAAAACTCCTACAGCTGAAATTATACACAGTGGTAAAAGAACTGGATGCTTTCCCCCTAAGATTGGGAACAAGGCAAGTATATTTCTTCTCACCACTATTTATTTATTTATTTATTTATTTATTTATTTATTTAAATTTACATCCAAGTTAGTTAGCATATAGTGCAGCAATGATTTCAGGAGTAGATTCCTTAGTGCCCCCTACCCATTTAGCCCATCCCCCATCCCCCACCTCCTCCAGTAACCCTCTGTTTATTCTCCATATTTATGATTCTCTTATGTTTTGTCCCCCTCCCTGTTTTTATATTATCTTTGCATCACTCTTATTCAACATTGTGTTGGAAGTATTAGCTAATTATATAAAACAAGAACAGGAAATAAATTTTTGCAGATTGAAAAAAAGGAAATAAGACAGTCTTTGTTTGCAGATGACATCATTTTTTATGTTGGAAATTTCAAAGAATCAAGAGAAAAACTCTTGGAACTCATGAGCGAAGTTTCAAGTTACAAGACTAATATTCAAAAATCAATTGCTTTTCTATATGCTAGCAATGAACAATTGGAATTTAAAATTAAAAACACAATTCTGCTTAGAAGATATAATCACATCTTCTTTATCCATTCATCCATTGATCCATCAATGGACATTTGGGCTCTTTCCATACTTTGGCTATTGTTGACAGTGTGGCTATAAACATCGGGGTGCATATTTCCCTTCGAAACAGCACACCTGTATCCCTTGGATAAATACTTAGTAGTGCAATTGCTGGGTGGTAGGGTAGTTCTATTTTTAATTTTTGAGGACCCTCCATACTGTTTTCCTGAGTGGCTGCACCAGCTTGCATTCCCACTAGCAATGCAAAAGAGACCTTCTTTCTCCACATCCTCGCCAACATCTGTTGTTGCCTGAGTTGTTAATGTTAGCCATTCTGACAGGTGTAAGGTGGTATCTCATTGTGGCTTTGATTTGTATTTCCCTGATGATGAGTGATATTTAGCATTTTTTCATGTGTCAGTTGGCCATCTGGATGTCTTCTTTGGAGAAGTGTTTATTCGTGTCTTTTGTCCATTTCTTCACTGGATTATTTGGTTTTGGGGTGTTGAGTTTGATAAGTTCTTTATAGATTTTGGATACTAACCCTTTACCTGAATTAATCAGTCAGAGAAAGACAAATATCATCTGACTTCATTCATATGAGGACTTTAAGAGACAAAACAGATGAACATAAGGGAAGGGAAACAAAAATAATATAAAAACAGGGAGGGGGACAAAACATAAGAGACTCTTAAATATGGAGAACAAACAGAGGGTTACTGGAGGGGTTGCGGGAGGGGGGATGGGCTAAATGGGTAAGGGGCATTAAGGAATCTACTCCTGAAATCATTGTTGCACTATATGCTAACTAATTTGGATGTAAATTTTAAAAAAATTAAATTAAAAATTCTGAAAAAAATAAAAAAATTTTTAAAAACACAATTCCACTTAAAATACTCAAAAATATACTTAGCTATACATCTAAATATATGCATAGTATTTATATGCATTAAACTACAAAACTAATTACAGCAAGAAAATCTAAATACATGAAGGAATATTCCATGTACATAGATTGTAACACTCAGTATTGTTAAGATGTTAATTCTTCCCAACTTGATCTGTAGATTCAATGCAATCTCAGCAAGCTATTTTGTAGATATTGACAAAATGTTTCTAAAGTTTATATGGACAGGCAAAAGACACATAACAGCCAACACAATACTGACAAGAAGAACAAAGTTGGAGAACTGACACTACCCAACTTGAGACTTACTATAAAGCTGAAATAATGAAGACAAGGTGGTATTGGTGAAAAAATGGACACATAGATTAGTAGAACAGAATAAAGAGCCCAAAAATAGACCCACACAAATATAGTAAATCAATCTTTGACAAAGGAGCAAATGCAAGTCAACAAAGAATCATCTTTTCAACAAACAATCCTGGGACAATTGGACACCCAGATGTGAAAATATGATCTAGATAGAGACCTTGCACCCTTTCCAAAAACTACCCAAAAATAGATCATAGACCTAAATATAAAGTGCAAAACTGTAAAACTTCTTTTAAAAATTGATGGGGAGAAATTCTAAGTGACTATGGGTTTGGTGGTAAGTTTTTAAATACAGCTCCCAAAGAACAACCCATGTGAGAAAAAATTGATAAGTTAGACTTTATTAAAATTTAGAGCTTATTCTATTCCGAAGACACTGTGAGCAGAATAAAAAGACAAGCCATGGATCAGAAGAAAATATTTTCAAAACACATATCTAATAGAGGACATGTATCCAAAATATACAAAGAATTTACAAACCCAAAAATAATGCAGTAAATAGCCCAATTTTAAAAAAGGCAAATGATCTAAACATATATCTCACTAAAGAAAACATACAAATGGACAATAAGCATATTAAAAACTGATCAAAATCATTTGCCATTACTGAATTATATATTAAACAATAATTGGGTACCATTACACAACTATTAGAATGGTTAAACTCCACAAAAATCAACAATACCAAATGCTCATCATGATGCAGAGCAACAGGAACTCTCATCCATTGCTAGTAGAAATGCAAAGTGGTGCAGCCACTTTGGAAGGATAGCTTGGCAATTTCTGACAAAACCAAACATGATCTTACCATATGATCCAGCAATTGTCCTACTTGGTATACCTAAGTATTTGAAAATGTATGTCCACACAAAAACCCACATGCCAATGTTTATGGAATCTTTATTCATAATTTCCAAAAGCTACAAGCAACCAAGATGCTCTTCAATAGGTGAATGAATAAACAAACTGCTACATTCATACAGTGGAATATTATTCATCAATAGAAATAAATGAGCTGTCAAGCATGAAAAGACATGGAACCTTAAATACATACTGCTAAGTGAAAGAAGCCAGTTGAGAAAGCTACATGCTGCATTGTTGCAATTATACAATATTCTATAAAAGACAGAACTATAGAGACAGTATAAAGGTCAGTGTTTTCCCAGGGGTTGGGGGAGGGTAGAGGAAAGGGATGAATATATAAAACACAGGGAATTTTTAGAGCAGTGAAAGTATTCTGTATGATACTTTAACAGTGGATACATGGCATTATGCATTTGTTAAAACTCATAAAAGGGAAGAGCACAAAGAGTAAACTTTAATGTATATAATTTTAAAAATTAGGAGGTTGGGGGAATCACAGGAAGGAATATAGATTGTGACAAGAGAGTCTACCTGTATTACAAATGTATGGAACAACCTCAGAGAAGAGCAGGGACCTAAGTAACTTCGGAAATGAGTGGTGTCTGTAAGACCAAAGGCAAGAAGAACTTCACATAAGACCTGTGCTCTACTTGATAAAGCCATTTCCTATACGGATACTGTGGGTTAATAATTCAGACACCATTATGAATGTATACTGGAATCAAACACCTAAGTATATGTTGGGTGTTAGGAGCCAAGGTTCTCACTATTAGTGTGAAAATTTACATATAAGCAAAGGGAGAAGGCCAGAATGATCCACCTGAATAACAGATCACTATGAACTCATTCTTTGTTTAAGGTAGATACAAATGGTTACCCATAGAAATAGTTACAAATATGGTATATGCATGGGTTAGTATACATACATACATTTTCTAGCTCTGCTAGCTGAAAGGCCCAGAATCAATGACACCCCAGTAGCAACGAGCACACCTGGTGCCCAGATCTTGGTTTTCCAATACCATTCTCCAACAAAGGAACCAGAGCTCCTTAAAGAAATTGGGGTAGGAAATGTCCAAGATGAGCGTAAAATGCCAAAAAAAAAAAAGTGAGGAAGTTAAAAATATATATCGAAGTGGGTATGTCAAAGAGACAGAAGCCAACTGAAAGAGCTTCTAATGACCAAAGCTGGAGTGATACAAGCAATAAAATGAAGCAGTATTAGATTGTAACCCAACTATAAAGTAAATATCCATGAACCCATACCAATATAAATAAATGATTGAATAAATAAGTAAGTGATGGAGAAGAGACAAATCCCTCTTGCAGAAGAATTCAAAATAATTCACATAGATACATACTCAGCTCTCTAGAGGAGGAAAAATAACTCTCCACTTTTTAAACGTGGGCTGTACACACTGAGTTCCTTCTGAAGAATGCAGTCTGAAAAGGGGAAGGAGATTAACTTTACCTTGGAGAAGCCTAACAAACACTACCTCAGACAGGTGACTAAGGTCAGTATCAACAGTGATAAACCATGTTGATGGTACACTTGATATAATATAATTAAAAAGGCACTCCCTTTTGTGGTCTTCCTCCTAAAAACCCACAACTCCACTCTAATCATGAGAAAAATATTTAAAAAATTCTGATAAAAGGACATTCTACAAAATAGTTGACCAGTACTCCTCAAAACCGTCAAAGTCATCAAAAACAAGAGAAGTTCTGAGAAACTGTGACAGCTAAGAGGAGCCTTAGGAGACACGACAACTAAATATACTGCAGCATTCTGGATGGAATCCCAGAACAGAAAAAAAAAACATCAGGTAGAAACTAAAGAAATCTGAATGAAGCATTGACTTTAGTTAATAATAATGTATTAATATTGGTTCATTAATTTTGACAAATGTATCATATTCACATTAAGATGTTAGTAATAGGGGAACCTGGGTAAGAAGGTATGGGAGAATTCTCTGTACTGTCTTCTTAATTTTTTTATCAGCCTAAAACTATTCTAAAAAAAATAAAGTCTAGTGAAAACAAAACACAGTCACAGTCTCTCTGAAGCCTTCTGGTTCCTTCAAGCTCCCATGGGATTTGGCATCTTCTCTCCCTACCAAGGCACTGGCCACATTCTCCATGCCTACCTCCTCCCCAGCCCCTCAGCCTCCCCAGAGCACCAATGCTGTCATCCTTAACTTTGTAACCCTGCCATCATTCGAAGGGGAATTGTACCTTCTGAGAATGGTTTTATAGACAGTAACCTGTGCTTGCATGCAGACGTTCTGGTCTGTTCCAGAAACAGCCTGCCCTATTGCCAGTTGCCTTGCTGTCTCTGGAGACACTGCTGTCTGTATTAAGGGCCCCATGTGCCCCATGGACCTGCTCTCTCTTCAGAGGCAGAGAACATATTGGCCACTTCAGGACAAAGCTTCAGGCCTAGAGTCCAATTACAGCCCCTTTCCTCTTGCCCGGCTGCCCTCTGTCTCCTCTCTGGGGCTTAGGAGCCTTCTTTTCCTCAGTGGGGATCAGTTGCTTAGAATCAGGAAGGTCGGCTTTAGTCTGGGTTGTTTTCCCTGCCTGAAGCAGTGAAGCGGTTCTATTTTTAAAACCCTTGGTTTCTCTCTGTCTTGCTCAGAAGGTGGCTGGTGCTCCAGGACCCTGCTCAGGATAAACGCTCCTCTTTTGCTCTTCCCTCTCTCCTCTGCTTTTATGCCATTGCCAATATTGTCCTCCCCCTGGTGTTGTCGGGGGAAGCTGGGCTCATAATTCTTACAGAGAAGCCTTTAGAAAGAAAGTATTTAAGTTCAATCAAAGTGTCAGGTCTGAGTTGTGTGTGTGGTGGATGTAGGTGAGAGGAGCTTAGTAAGACCACCTTCATACCTCACTGTCTCCTTTTCCTCTCCCCACCATAGCATGGCCCCTTCTGGATCTTGGCCTTCCTTATGTAACAACAGGAACAAATATGAAGTGAGATCCACTCTACCAAAAGCCAATCACAGCAGCAGCCTCAAGAGGAGAGATTTGGCTATAGGAGCACACACACTTCACACACATGTATGCATATACACACTCATGCACATGCATGTACATGCACACAACAAATCATTAAAGTCTGTAACATGGCACAACTTTCTTTTTTTAGGTTTATTTATTTATTTTGAGAGAGAGAGAGAGAGAGAGAGAGAGAGAGAGAGAGAGAATGGGTCAAGGGCAGAGAGAGGGAGGGAGAGAGAATCCCAAGCAGGCTCCACACTATCAGCACAGAGTTTGATGTGGGCTGGAACTCACGAACAATGAGATCATGACCTGAGCTGAAATCAAGATTCGGATGCTTAGCCGACCTAGCCACCCAGGTGCCCCTCATGGCAACACTTTCTAAGAGCTTTCCCCAGATGGTCTCTGTGTCTCCCCTCAGCCAATTCATCTCTTCTCAGGGCTCCTGACTGACTTTAATGCCTGTGAGGGCCAAGTTTATTCTTCCATCTTAGACCTGTCCTCTGGCCTCCAGACCTTGATATTCAGCTGTCTATTTGACATAAACATATGATGTCTTAAAGGAACGTCAAATGTATCATGTCCCACACTGACCTCACAACCCCTCCTGCCCCCAGATCTAGCTCTCATCTCTGGGAGTGGCAATGCCGCCATCTTATAGCATATCCAGAAATAGTGGAGAAATCAAAGACAGCATCCTTGACACTCTCATTCCCTCGCCTCTATATCCTAATCCATCACTAATCATAAAGATTTAACTCCCAAATATCTCTCAGATCCATCGACTTGTTCTCCAACCTCACTGTCACTGCCATAGTCCTAGCCATCTCTGTCCCTAAGCCTAGATGTCTGCCACAGATGGCTGTCTGTCACTGGATTGCCTGCCTCCACTCCTGTCCCCTTCCAGGCAAGCCTGACTCCCTTTCTCTCCCTGACCTAGGACAACATTGGCCTTTTATCAATCCCCCCACAGACTTGTGATGTTTTCCACCTTGGGGGTTTCACACATGCTGTTTCTTTTGCCTGGAATGTTAAGCTCTGCCCCACCCCCAACCTTGGCCCAGCTCATTCCTAGTCACACTTCAAATCTCAGCTCAAAATGAGAACTTTTCATAGCTCAAAGTTCCCTATGCAGGCACTTCTTCCACAAGCCAACATTTGTAATTATGCAACTCTGTATGATAGTTGGAATAAGGTATGCCTATTTGCTCAAGGGCAGAGATGTGTCTATTTAGATCATGCTGTAATCTCAGCACCTGGAACAGTGTCTGGCTCCTAGTTGGGGTTCAATAACTGTTTTTACCTTGAGTGGATGGACTCTCCCAAAGAAGTAAGCTTTTATTACCCTTATTTCTATACAGCACAGAGACACTCTACAGCCAGCCTGGGTCACACAGCTGCTTGTAGCAGAGCCAGAATTTGAACAAGGTCAAGTTGACTCGAAAGCCTATGCTGCTGATCAATATGTTGTCCTGACCTATCCTTCTGTGTTCATGGGACTTATGGGCCAAGTCCTGAGGATTCTCTCCTCCTGACCAGGCACCACCCATACTGGAGGAGAGGGTAATAAACCACATGGAAATCTGAACCAGAGGTTGAAGAGGGATGTCCAAAAATCCCATGGAGAGAGCATTTGAATCACTGCACTGCCAGCATCCATGCAGCCACACCCCCTCATTTTGGTCTTCCCAATGATAACTAATGTTGATTAAATATCTACTGTGTGCCTGGCACGATTTTTATTGTTTCACACATATTCATTTAATTAAGCCTCATCAGAATCTTTTGAAGTAGGTATTATTATTATGCCCATTTTGGGGATGAGAAAACTGAGGCCCAGACAAAAATTAATAAATAAGTTGCTGAAAGCTACACCATGAAACATGGCTGAGGTGGGATATGAACACAGGCTCTGGAGCCCACACTTCAGCTATGCTTCATCCTAAGGAACTTTCTCAGCTGCGTTATTAACATCCTTGGTATGATGGACAATCATGATGTGCAGCACAGAGGGGTGAGCTTGTGGGGTAATCCTCTCTCCGGGAATGTTAAATGTTGAGCCTAGTGACACGGGAATGGAAATGACTATCACCCTTGCATCCTGGAGGTGAGCTTCCGAAGGCTCTACCATTAGATCCTACTCCCAAAACCCTCCCCTCAGGGCTGTCCCTCTTCCCAGCTTTTCCTGAGTCTATTTCTCCAGGCTTTGCTGCCATAAGGCATATTAATAAATTCCTCCTCTGCTTAAAATAGCCAATTTCTGTTCCTTACAACCAAAGTGTCCCCATAGACACTTTCCAGAACCCCAGGTTGAGGCTCCAATGAGAAGATTATGGACTTGGGCCTTTGATGCAGATTTTCTGACACTTGGAAATTAAGTTGACATCCTAACAAAAACAGGGCAGCAGGGAACTCAGAGCCTGTCACAGCCTGTAGTTGCTGGTGGAAGGTGGGCAGGGGCCCCCAAGACCAGATCAAGAGGGCTAGGGCTGCACAGCCCAGAAAGTAGAGGTGAAGAAGGAAGAAGCTGGGAGCTCACACCTCAGGAGATGGGCAGGCCCAAGAATGGCAACAGGCAGGAAGGGACAGCATGCAAGGTGGCTTTGGCAGTGTGAAGGACCAAATTAAAATGACACGAGTCAGGCAGTCAGGCTCTCCAGCAGGGACAGATTGTACAAGAGCTCTGGTGAAGCTGCCTTCATTATCAGTGCAGATGCCAGGCAGAAACACTGTGGGCTGCAATGGGCTGTCACCATTAAGTGAAAGTGAAGGATGTGGTCACCAAACAGCCTCCCAGACATCCTATGGAGAGGCAAACATGTTAGCCAACACCAGCACGGGCAGGACACGCTTTCTCCTGCAAAGCAAGCTGATGCTAATTACACTTCTCAAGCGATCTCCTCAGAGAAATAACAAACTATGTATAATCGGATTTCATTATGGAAATTATAGGTAACCCTGCTCCGCAATCACTTCTGCTTCAGCCTGAAGACCACACACAGAAGAAAGATGAGATGCTGATTCAGCACATGTTTGTTCACTCCTTTCATGCCTTAGCCCAGGCTAGGTGTTGGGAGCGACTGCTTGCAAAGCTGGACTGGCACATTAGAATCGCACATGGCACTTGGGATAATAAAGAACCCCTGGACACAGCCCAGAGCTACTGGATCAGAATCTCTTGGGCAGGAAGTAGCAGGTGGACTTTAACAAGCTCCTAGGTGAATGGCTTCAGGTCAGACAAGTAGTTGGGTGGGGTAGGGTGGGGGCACATATTGAAAGGCCCTGATAATAGTTTAGATTCTATTCCAAATGAGCAGGGAACCAATTTGGAAGAGTGCCATGATCTGACTCATATATTAACAGGATCGTACTATGGCTGTTGTGGGGAGAATAGACGTAGGAAGCAAGAGTGTAAGCTGGAAAACAAGCCAGGTGACTACAGCTGTCCAAGGACAAGATGCTAGTGGCCTGGATCAACTGACTGCTGTATTATTTTGAGAGTAGAGCTATAGGATTTGCTGATGGATTAAATGTTGGGTATAAGAGAGAAGTGGGAGTAAAGGGTGCTGCCTGGACTTCTGGTCTGGGCTACCACAAGATTGGGGTAGCCATTAACTGGCATAAGAAAGATTGGTAGGAGCAGACTTTGGTGAGAGAAGATCAGAGGCTCCCTTTGAACGTGTCATATCCGAGATGCTTATTAGCTATGTGAGTGGATAGTTGGATATAAGAGTCCTGGGGTTAGGATTGAGGCTAGATGGGACTTGACTTTCTCTGCTAGCTTTCAATTTTAGTTGGAAATCCTTCTGCACACATACACAACACATACTCTTCATCCTGGAGGTTCAATGAAGCCTCATTGACTTCCCAAGGGGGATAAGATTTAGTCCCAACCAATCAGAGCCTGCATTGCTTTTCCACAGAAATTGATTTAGAGGTTAGCATGGGACCCCTTCAGAGCCAATGAGATACCTTGAGAATTTTACAAAGACTTCTGGGACAGAGACAATGAAAGGACTGGAGCTTCTGCAGGTATAATGTCACTGTGAGGAATGAAAGGAGCCAAGCTAAAGGAAGGGATACAGAGACCAGGTGCTAGTTACCAAATTATGCCTGAAGCAATCTCTGCCTCTTGTATTTACCTCTCTGTTACATTATGTGAGCCATCAGTAAATTCTTTCAAAAAAAAAAAAAAGAGAGAAAAAGAAAACGCAGGTGGTTCTGATACAACACATCTATGGACTGGTGTTCGGAAATAACTGTGGGATATCCATGGTCCTATTCCATTGCTACTCAAGTGTGGTCTGTGAACTCATCACACTGAATTTTGCAAAGACTATTAAAATTGGAAAATTCTTCAAAAAGAATCAATTCTAGGAGTGCATGGGTGGCTCAGTCTATTGAGTGTCCAACTTTTGCTCAGGTCATGATCTCACAGTTTGTGGGTTTGAGCCCCACATCAGGCTCTGTGCTGACAGCCAGAGCCTGAAGCCTGCTTCAGTGTCTGTGTCTCTCCTCTCTCTGCCTCTCCCCCTTTGCACTCTGTCTCAAAAATAAACATTTTTTTAAAAAGTCAATTCTAAAAAGTGTATTAGAATTGAAAAATCTTAAGCTTCAAGCCAGATTCTAAGAATCAGAAACTGTATTTTTTTAACTTTTTATTTTAACTCATTAGCCTATAGTGTTATATTAGCTTCAGGTGTACCATATAGTGATTCAATAATTTCATACATAACCCAGTGCTCATCACAAGTGCCCTCTTTAATCCTCATCACCTATTTCACCATCAGTTCATACTTTGTAGTTAAGAGGCTGCTTCTTGCTTAGTCTCTCTCTTTTTTCCCTTTTCTCATTTGTTTTGTTTCTTAAATTCCACATGAGTGAAATCATGGTATGTATCTTTCTCTGAATTATTTTGTTTAGCGCAATACTTTATAGCTCCATCCACATTGTTGAAAATGGCAAGATTTCATTCTTTTTATGGCTGAATAATATTCCATTGTATATATATACCACTTCTTTATTCATTCATCAATTGATGGACACTTGGGCTGCTTCCATATCTTGGCTATTGTAAATAATGCTACTATCAACATAGGGGTGCATCTATCCTTTTGAATTAGTGTTATTGTACCTTTTAGGTAAATACTCAGTAGTGCAGTTACTGGATTATAGGGTAGTTCTGTTTGTAACTTTTTGAGAAACCTCCATACTGTATTCCACAGTGGCTACACTAGTCTGCATTCCCGTCAACAGTGCACAAGTGTTCCTTTCCCTCCATATCCTCGCCAACACCTGTAGAATCTGCATTTTAACAAGATCTCCAGATGATCTGAATGCAATAAGCATTGTTAGGCCACAAGGAGCTTGTGCTCTCTCCAGAGAAGAAGAGATATCTTTGTGATATAATTAAAGAATTTTGCCAGGGTGCATGGGCAAAATTTGTCTTGGGAGCAATAACTACTCTTTACTACCCTTACCTTGTTAAATCTTTCATAGGTATTACCTCCTTAATCCTAACAGAGTTAGATACCATAGATTATCTCATTTTAACAGATGAGGAAACCAAAGCTCAGAGATATTAAGCCCCTTACTCAGTCACACAGCCAGGAGGTGGCTGTGGTGGTAGACATCTACTGGTTTCGTTCACCCCACATGCATTCCACTTTCATTGGTACCAGCTGCCCCTGGACAGGCCTGCCTCTCCCCCACTCGACCCCCAACCTTGGTCCATACCTGGCCAATTAGTTCATTTTATTCTCTGGTTAAAGAGACTGGATCTGAGAGTGCACCTGACTTAATTCAGTCAGATATTCTTCAGCTATGGATTTTTTTTCTGGAGTTCTGGAGAAAAGGGGCTCTCTTTCTAATTGGGAAACTAGATAGACAGATGTGAGTCCCTGGGCCTGCTGGAGTCAAATTGCCCCATTTGGGGGCCTGGGAATGAATCCAGATGTGAAAAGAGGCAAATCTCTGGACCAGCGACACCTGAATTCAGTCATCCTTGGAATTCTTCGGTTTGGAAGCCAATACATTCTTTGGTGAAGGTGGCACTAAGTGTAGCTTGAGTTGGATTTCTAGAGTACTGATGAATACAGTGACAAAGGCAGCCCTCAAAACCAGCTCTGCTTTATTCAAAGGCTATTTCTTTAACCAGCACGCCCTACTCAGTTCTATAAAGGAGGCTGAAACTCAAAGGTCGCAAAAATTTACTTGGTCCATGAGGAATCCAAACAGTGTGGGAGGGAGAGGATTAAAGCAAGTAAGACAGGGGTGCCTGGGTGGCTCAGTTGGTTAAACGTCCGACTCTTGATTTCAGCTCAGGTCATGATCTCACAGTTTGTGCGTTCAGCCCCACATCGGGCTTTGCACTGACAGCACGGAGCCTGCATGGGATTCTCTTCGTCTCCCTCTTTCTGCCCCTCCCACGCTCGCTCTCTCTCTCTCTCTCTCTCTCTCTCTCTCAAAATAAATAAATATTTTTTTAAGTTTAAAACAAGCAAGATAGACAGCCAAGTCCCTCACCCGGAATTCTTATCCTTCTTTGCACTATACTCCCTTTAGCTGGGCCATGGGCAAGGCAGGCCCCCTGCCTTGGTTTCTCTGTAGGAACTATCCAGAAGACAGGGGGCTGTGCATGCATGCAGTGAGTGTAAGCTAAGTATTGTTGCATAGATGTTTGATTGGCAACTTCAGGCTACCTGGATATTTCTGACGTGGATATTATGCAGGCTGAGCACATATGTCTTTTTTCAACAGGCTTAGACTCACATTGCTGCCATTTTTGCCCCTGATGCTGCCTTTTCCCATCTTGTCTTCTCTCTTGTACATATGATTCTCAGCCCTCACTCTCCCTCAGTCCCAAACTCACTGCCCATCTTTGCTCCAAGCAGAGTTACAGTTCCAGGAACAGCATCCAAGCTGCTTTTCACCCCTGCCCCAGACCAAGGTCCCTTTCCTCCTCATTCTCTTGTTTGTGCTTGTCTGTTGCAGAATAACTTCAGTGGGAAAAATTCAATAATTCACAGTTCACTTCAGTTTCCCCTAGCTCAACTGCAAGGCTAGCTGAATTAAGCAATTTTAACAACAGATATTAACAACCAAAAGACCCTTCATTGGGCCTGTGGATGATAAGAAACCAATTTTCCAGCCCCCATCCTTGACCTCATGGCTTCCAGTTTGCTTTCCCTCTGGATGGATATGGCTTCTGGTGGATAACATGTTTAATGGCTCCCTTGAGCTTCTCACCAAAGAGAAAATTGCTTTTCCATGATGGACCAGAAGCCCTGAACTCTGGGAAACATGATTGGATGTCTGGTTTGCCATTCAGTCATTCATATATAAATCAAGCCCCTACCATTCCGGGTTCTGTTCCAAACGCTAAGGATAAGATAACACCAAGGACAGACCAGGTCCCTGTTCCCAGGGAGGGAGAGACAGTATACATGTAGATGAGCATTTGGGGGGGGGGAGGTATAATGAAACTCAACTGGTAAAAGAGGAAGCAGCTCAGTATTAGAGATAAATACCAGGGATGGCCAGCTGAGGCTTAAAAGAGGCGATAGCCATGAAAAGCATGGGGATGGAAAAGTATTCCTTGCCCCCAAAGGGTCAACATGTACAAAGGTTCTGAGACAGGAGAGAGCTTGGCATCTTGTAGGAGATAACAGTGGAATGAGCTACTCTGCACTAGAGGAAAACAACAGAGGATGAGGTTGTAGGGGTCAACAGCAACCAGATCACGGAAGCCCAGCAAGCCACTATAAGGAGTCACAGTGCATTGTAAAGGCACTGGCTGGTTTTAAGCAGAGGATTCATGTGGTGTGGTTTGGTTTATGTTTGAGAAGCTCACTCTGGCTACTGAGAGGAGAGAGAATTAAGAGGGACCGAAAGAAGATTCACATCACAGCTCTGACAGCTAGTCACCACATAGCTTTTCCTGTGGGCTGAGGTTGAAAGAAGGATTCTGGGGATAGTTTTAAGCTGGAAACTCAAAAAAACACAACTACCATCCAGAGAATCTTGCATTTCATTGGCTTCTAGTTGGAATGGGACCCTAGAGGTCCTCTAGTTTCACTCCTGGAGGAACAGACTTGCTTCTGCCCTCAGCCTGGACCCCAACTTCTTATGACAGAGACAGGGACACATTTAGGCAATCAAAGAAAAGAGCTGCAAGCTTCACAGCCTCAGAAAGCACCACTGTCACTCAGATTGATGCAGGAGATTATTTAGGCCCACATGCTGGCGAAACTGCCAAGCAAGTTCCCACTTGGCTAGCATCCGAGAGCCCAGAGGAGAAGGAAGAAAAAGCATCAGACACTAGATGCCACGTGAAGGATGAGCTGCAAGCCCGCACCCACGGCTCAATTGGTATTGCTAACATGCCCTCTCCCTTGGCATCTTCAGAATAAGTAAATAATCCATCTACCTGAAATGAACTCCTTCAAAAAGAGAGAAGGAGAGGGAGAGGGAGCATTTGGAACATTACTGAGGCCTAAATTGACCAACTTTGATCAAGATGAGTTAGTAAAATAGCAGGCTCCACATCAGCTGCATATTTGGAGCCACTCAGTCATTATAAAATCATCTGAACTTCTCAGCAGAAGTACACATTGGGGAGTTTATTTTTGAGTCTCTCAGAATACAAAGGAGAGTCTATCCAATACCAGATCTGGGCAGAGCACACAGCTTCCTTTTAAATGAGGAGAATGAGATGCCCAGTTGTCTCTCCTTTGTTAGTAATTCCCTCTTCCCTCTTTGAAAGTTTCCCTGAAAGGAGGCAGTAATTTCTGATGATGGAAGAAAAGGCTCTTGGAGCCTCACCTGAGTAAGCAGGTTGCTGCTGGCTAGCAGAGCATTCTAGAGAACTCTTTGCTGGGCTGAACTCCCAGCTGGACACTGGGTCTGAGGAAGGAAGGGGATTTGCGGAATCCTTGATTTTCTCGAGAGGAAACCAATGGAGCCCACTCCACCCTCATGGTCTGCAGCAGAACCCAAAGCTGTGAGGGGATTTCAGAGGCCATTCCCCCTTCATCTACAACAAACACCCAGAGACCCCATGGCTAGCCACAAGTCAGGTCTGCCGGGGGCGGGGGGGGGGGGGGGGGGGGAAACCAGCTCCCTCACTAGCCAGGCATTGTGTGACTCCTGTTGACACCATATGATGCTATCATTCTGGCACCATGGAAAAACCTTACGGGCTTCACTACCATCGTCGCCATCATTAAGGGCTTCCAGAGAGTTCGTGGCTTCATCCTGGATTAAACAGCCAATCAACCAATACCAAATCATATCATTAGGTGTTGGAGGAAAGGGAGGGTATTCCTGTCCTTTAAGGAAAATAAAATATGGTCCCTGTTCTCTAAGGAGCATGTTGGGGGTGGGGTAGGGCAAAAGCATCAAGGACAACTTGTGTTATGAGGTCAACTCTGGGGGTGTCTGGGTGGCTCTGTTGGTTAAGTGCCTGACGTCAGCTCAGGTCATGATCTCACAGTTTGTGGGTTCGAGCCCCAGGACAGACTCTATGCTGACAGTTCAGAGCCTGGAGCCTGCTTCAGAGTCTGTATCTCCCTCTCTCTCTGCCCCTCCCCCACTCATGCTCTGTGTCTCAAAAATGAATAAATGGTAAAAAACAAAAATTAAACCAAATTTAAAAAGGTCAACTCTGGACAACAGGTACAATTCCATTCCATTCTAGAATACATTTGGCTGTCTGGGGTGATGGTGGAGATTTAGAGAGGAGCACAATGCCAAGTCTGCACTTCAGAATCTCAGTCCAAGGAGTCTCATTGCCAGAGTACTGTGATTCCTTATCCATCCATCCCTCCATCCATCCATTTAAGAAATACTTTTCATGCTGACTCTATTCCAGGTACTGTGCTGGGCACTGAGAATGTGATTGCAAATAAAGCCAATAACAAGGTCAATGCCCTTGTGGAGTTCACGGTCTAGTAGATCAAGCAGATACACTCGTGATGAAACCAGCAATCCCTCCCTTTGTCTGCCCGCCTATTTGTGTGTTCACTCACTCATTCATTCAAGGAACATTTATAGAGCATCTACCAGCCCTGACACTGTGCCAGGCACTAGGTGAACTGTGGGGAATAGCAGATGAGAGCTGATCCTCACGGAGCTCAGTGCCCAGCAGAGTTGTGGTCAAGGTGTCATCTGAATAGGAGAGTTCAGGTGGTCAGCAGAGAGCAAGGCCCTGATGCGAGGGGATCAGAAACAACTGTGCAAATGAGGTGGCTGGTACTCAAGTGCAGCCTTGAAGGTCAGATTGGAGCCTGCTCAGGTCAGGCAGGGGTCAATGCCTTCAATCGCTAGTCCCTCCCCTGCACTTCCTCCCTGACCTCTTCAGAGTTTAGCAAGATGAACAAAGACACCCCCCACCCCCAGGCTCTGGGCTGTGACTACACAACCACAAGTCCATCCTTTATAATCATGAAATTCTCCCTCCTGATTTCAGTTGCACTGTGTCTCCTCACTGCTGCCTGAAGTATTTTCCTGGCTAAAAGCATTTTCCCAGGGAGGACACCTAGCAACAAGTCCAAACACCACCATACCTCTAATCTTGGCCTCTTCCTTGCTGTCCCTGCTTGCTGCTATTCCAGGGTCAAAGCTGGGACTCCTTGGGGACAGGCAGAGCTCAGAGTGAAATGGGAGACGCTGAGAGCAAGTACAGGTGGCTGCGAAGGTTTTTCTGCCTGCATAGGGTCTGAAAACACTTCCATGTCAATATTCCTGTCGGTATCAGTGTGTTGGGGAGGGTGGGGGTGGGAGGACTGAAGGGGCCAGCAAGTTGCCCTGAAGAGAGTTTCACTGGTTGGGTCCATGTCCTGAAATCACTCCAGGCACAGTTTGGTTTCACTCATAACACCATCACAGACGCCCCCTTCTGTGCCAGGCACCATGGGAGGCACTGGGCCAAGGAAGATGAAGCTGATGCATTTCCCACTTTAGAGGGGCACAGCCTCTAAAGGGATACAGACATGTAAACAGGGCTCATGCCCCTAATGGGGACACACAACCAGAGGATATTCAACCACAGAGGCCAATGCGAATATATGAGCAACAGGGATGGAGATGAAAGACCCTTAGGGAATACAAGCCTTTGTTCTTGCTGTTGCCGAGAGGGGGTGGGGAGCCAGATGTACAGGGAAAGGAAAGGACACGGGACCCTAACTCCACCATTCACTTGCTCTGCGTCCTCTCTCTGTCTGGTTTCAGTTTTACCATTTATTGGATGTAGGGATCTGCGCAGATATGCCGTATGTCCTGCTTCTGTGATAACCGTGATGCCCCAGCTGTCCACTGCTCCCCCCTGTTGCCACCAGTTATTCAGCACCTACTGTGGGTGCGGCAGCGCCGAGCATTTTTACACCTTTTCAGGTAGTCTTCGCAACCACCCTGCCTTGAAGGCATTACTGTTCCCATTTGAAATATGAGCAAACTGAGGCTCAGAGAGGGTATGGATGTATCGTCAATGAGGAGCTCTGCGCGAAGAGATCGAGAGACCTTTGTAATCGTCCCTGGGAAAGATTTTCTTCCGAATTAAATTGGTTCAAAGAGAGGTGCATCTGCGCTTTCCCTCCAGGCTTGACCTCCCAGTTCCAGGGCACTGCTGGCCTCCTGCAGAGGCAGAGTCCGTAATAAGTTTCACTTTTGTTTGAAAGCCAGTGGGGATGACAAGGACTCGGCCAGGCGCAAGCCTGGAGTTGTATGGCTGCATGGGACGAGAGGGGAAGGCTTAGTCTCACGAACGCGTTTATCACAAAAGATGTCTCCGAACAAACCCTAGACACCGCACTCGGGAGCTGAGGAAAACTGTTCAGACAGGGAGGCGGTGGGGGATGTAGGGCGGGGAGAGCAGTCTGAGATCGCACTTCAAGCCAAGCGCAGAGTCGGGCGCGCGTCCGCTGAGCGGGGTCTCTCCCTCCACTAGGTCAGCGGGGCCCAAAGACCCTGCCTGGGACGTCAGGACCCCGCCCGGAACCAGCGGGAGCGTCCAGCCCCTTCGCTCCGCCCCACATACACCCCCTACCCAACAAGGCAACAATTAAGGAGCCGGGTGAGGCTCCCTCTCCATCTGGGTAATTATGTTCTCATTAGGAGCCGACGCGCCGGGGATTGGAGCATGAGCGCTCCAGCGCAGCTCGGGGGGGGGCGCGCTCCTAGTGGTGCGGACGGTGGAAGCCGCGGCGGACGAGTGGGCTAGCTAGGGGGCCCGCGCGGGACTTGGCGAAGCCGGGCGCAACTCGAGACTGCACACACGAGTGACCCCGGCTCCTCGCCAGCGATCCCGCGCTGACCCGGCGGCTCCCACCGGCACTAGGCGCCGCCTGGAAAACCCAGGCCTGGAAGTCAGGTTTGCGCTCGTTGGGTCCTAGAAACCTCCCTGAGATCCCCGCAACAGACCACTAACACTATCGCAGCCCTCCGGAAACGGGTTGGGATTGGGGGGGGGGGAGGGAGGTAAAAGAGGCCACACAGCAAAGAAGGAGGCCAGGAAGGGGTAATCACTCCGCCCAGTCTGGGGTGAGGCGGGCTTCCCCGAGGCTCGAGTGGAGGAAGTAACCAAGGTGACCCGGGCGGGGGAGGAGTCTCTGAGACGGAGGCTGAATGAGAGGGTGGTCTTGGAACCCCTACAGGCTCTATTCTGATCAGGTGTATCTGAGATGAAAGCAGGAGGCAGGGCCCAGATCTGAAAGGGCCTAGAGGGTTCTAAGCATTAAAGGAAACCATTGTGAGGTGTAGGTTTTAGGACTGGCCCCCTCCCTAGAGCTTCTGGTTGGGGACAGGGATGTAGTTTCTAATGAGCCGCTGGCCTTTTTTTTTTTTTCTCTATCCCTCTCAGTCCCCAACACCATTTGAGAGTATCTGGCTCCCTCTCAGCTGGGGTACAATTTTCAATTGAGGGTTGATTCACCTGCCTCTCGAACAGGTAACAATCACCCCCACCTCCACTCCAGAGGTGAGGGAGGTGGCCCAACTCCCAAGTGCTCAGCCCCAGTGAAGTCTCTAGCTCCAACTCCAGGTCCCTGGGGAAAGCTGTCCACATCTCCACCCAGGCTAATGGGGGCTCAGACCCGAAGATAAAGGCAGTTTGGGGGTGGAGAAACCCATATTTCTCCTGAAGCCTCTGGGACCAGAGTGCCTGCTTAACACTTCTGAGAGCTCGCTGGAGTGGGTACCACTATTCTATGGAACCCACTGCAGAGCAGGAGACAGGCCCAGCCTTAGATATCTCCCTTGCCAACCAGTGCCAAGCAAGGCCTGCGGGAAGAGTGAGGAGGGGATAGTGAACCTTGGAAAAGCAGTGCCTGTGCTGTATCTACATAAGAGCTTCCCAGAGGAGGCAGCCTCTTACATGAAGTGCTTCGATCCCCCAGTAGGACAGAATTTTTAAAAGTAGAGAAGGAGAGAACTGCAAATTGAAGCAAAGAAACAGCAGGTGCAGAGGCATGAAGACAGTAGTAGGAGATGGGCTCATCAAATGGCAGAGGGAAGGGACCCAGCAGGTGGAGGAGGAAGTGGCTGGAGCCAGTTTGAGAAGGATCTCTAATGCTTTGGGGAGGAAGGAGCCCTCCCTTAACTGGAGCCCAGAATCAAGGGATAACCTTCCCCTCTCTGTCCCACTTGGGTTCCACTTGCTCCCTTCTGGTTCACCTCCCAGGCCCCAGAGAAGAGGCTGGCTCTGAGTGAACCTCAGTTTCTGGATAGGCAAGCTTCCTCTTTGCCTCCACCCCAGCCTCAGGCCTAGCATTCAGGAGACTGCCTCCAGGAACCAGATCAGTGCAAATAACAGCCAGGACTCATTAAACCCAGGTAAAAGAATTGCAGGCCCACGTTCAAGTAACAGAGGATGAATGAAATCTCAGAGTAGGAGGGACTCTTGGAGATGTTCAATCCTCTTTGTTTTTATACAGCTGGGCAAACTGAGGCCAGAGGAGGGACGGGCCCAAGTCACCCAGCTGGAGCACCGCCTGGGGGGTCCCAAAGTCTGGACAGACACCTTGGTGGTACCCTCCCCGGGGAAGAGGGTGACCACCCTCCCACAGAGAGAACGCTGCAAGCGCAGTAGGGGTGCTGCTTCTTTCGGTTGTGACTATGCAACCTGCGTGGCCCGAAAGCCCTTGTCCTAGGCGGAGAGTACCTGGTGCACCGCGTATGCCTACCTCGCAGGCAGGCTGTGTGCCGACAGAGCGGTTGGGTCGAGCTAGTTTCGCTGCTGAAGGCTCCAGTTCTCCCTGATCTCTCCCTCCCAACTAGAAGAATGCCGAGAAAAGCATTTTTGAAAGTGTCCCTTTTTAAAAAGAATAGCTTCTTTTTAAATTTCTCTAAGGTTCAGGATTGCGCCTCGTCCCTACTTCCCTGGGTACTATGGGGGAGAGAACTGTTGGGCAGGAAGAGAAAAGCACAACTCATTCCCGAAGTCTCTAGCTATCCCTCGCGGGACCCTGGGCACTGGGGATGCGAAGCGTGCGGCAAGGGATGCCGGCCCCTGGCTTGTGCGCGGAGGAGAAACATGCCCTCATTTCAAGGAAGGCCGAGTGCTCGGTGAATTTCAATCAGAGGAGCCGCAGTAATAACAAGAAATGTTGCTTATTGTGCAATTATTACCCCCTTCTCTCCAACCCCTAGGAGCCAATAAAATTCACCCCCGAACGTCCGGCCGGGAAAAATCTTCTAAAAGGACCAAAGCCAGAGGCGCCAATCCAGGCCCAGGCTCTTGCCCCAGGACTTTGGCCTCCACCCGCTTTCCGCTTTCCGGCGCCCGACCTCCCCGAGGCTGAAGCGACTGGGTCAGACTTCTAGACTTAAAACGAAGTCGTTTATTTCAGTTTTGCTTTCACATTATGTTCCGATACAATCAAACCTCCTGGACGAACCTCTCGAACGAAAGTCCTGCGTGGAGCGCAATCACAGGTCCTGGGCGCCAGGCTAGTACGGCGGACGGACGCGGGATTCAGAGGCGCTGGTGTAAAACATAAAGCTGCTCCGGGAAATGTGGGGCTGACGGTTCGGGACATCCAGGGGCGGAGGCGTGGGAAGCGTGCCGACTCCAATAATTGGGATTATTCCTGATGTATCTGGACTTCGAAAAAATCCCACTTCGCTTCCAGGCCGGTAGTGTCTCCTGGCCAGGCAAGATTTTGGCCAAAGCAGGGAGCACAGGCGAATGCGGGCTGGCTGTAGGCCTGGCGCAAAAAAAAGGAGCGCAGGCCGGCTTCGCTAGAAGCCCTCACGCCCAGGCCTTCCCACCAAGTCCCCGGCGCCTCTCAGCCTTGAGCTTCCACAACCCGCCCCCAAACCTCGCAGCTGGGGAAGGTGCGGAGTTTAGAAAGCTGTTTCAGAAAAATAAAAGTCCCACTTCAACTTTATTGGGTTAAAGCAAAATTAAATCTTGGCTATTCACACGTATGTTACAGAGGACGAGGAAGCGTCCGGAAGAACCTCCTGGCATTTAGTGGAGCCACAGAACACGAGGGCATTGACAAGCATCAGAACATCAAGCAGCCTTAGATTTCACGATCACTCCGAATAGGACATAGAAATACGGAAATACAGCCAGTTTCCACTGGGAAGAGTTCTTTGAATACAAATGATATATATTTATATATATTTTTGAACCAGTCACCACTAAGGTAAGTCCTGTCTCTGCTAACAAGCAGCGGAGGACACAAAGTATCTTCAGCTAATTAACTCTTGAGCGGTGTTTTAAGAGCAATACTTGCCAAATTAAAACTACCTCCCCCATTCAAAAAACAAAACAAAAACCTTATTCCCCTCTCCAAACTAAAAAGGGGGAGGAGTATATTAGATTTCAGCAGGTGGAAAGATTCCGAGGGGGCTGAGGAGGAAGATATTTCACCTTATACAGTGAAATACAAAGTTTCTTTTGTATAAATTTTAGGGAACATGAACATGGGGGTAAGAAACAATGACAAGGCAGTCTCTCTTTCTTGATTACTTCAACCGGAATCGGGGAGGCGAGTTTATTTTTGGAAATGGGAGTGCGCAGAGCTAAGCAGAATTTGCTTCTCCTAATGAGGAAACGGACAAAGTTGTCCCACCGGCCTCCCGTGCACACCTTTTACCCGGATACAGCTGGGGACCATGTAGGAAGTTTCCAGTCGTGCCGTCTTCTCATTCCCCCTCCTGCCTTCCTCCTGCCTTCGCCCTCTCCCTGCCTCCATTACGGTGATGAGCCAGTCAGAGGGGAAAGACCAGGAATCCAGAGAAGGTCGAGTACTTCCAGCCCCCCATCAAGTTCCCCCGCTCCAGCTTGAGGTATGCTCGGTCGCCTTTCTCCATCTGGATGAGAACTCCATTGCTGGCGGCCTCCCGGGTCACGTCCTGGTCACCAGCAAAGGCTGAAATCACCGGCCACCCGTTTAACATGAGGCTTACCTGGGAAAGAGAAAGGCCTACTTCAGAGGCGCGACAGAGGAGGGTACCTAAGCAGCAGTGGAGATGCGAACCTTCCCCGCTTGGCTAACAACCACAAAGGCCTGGGAGCATGGTGGAAGGGGGTTGGTGGTTTAAAAAGGGGGCTCTGCAGCTTACTGCTGAGGGACCAGTGGGGTGAAAAACAGCCAGTCTGGGTGACAGGAAGGGTCTGCCCCCAAAATGGGAGTCGCTTTCATTCCTAAAGTGCGCCAAGCAAAGCCTGACTGCGTTCTTTTACCCAGCTTAATGAACCCATAGGCAGCTCTGGTGTCCCAAGACATTCGCTTCCACCCCCACCCCTACCCCCTGCCCCACCCCGCTTCAAAGAGAAACTCGGGCAACTGGAGTTTCCGGGAGAACCAAGCCAAACCAAACCCTGCTTCCTCCCGGTCCTAGCTGCCTGACACAGTGGAGACACGGTAGGGAAGCTGGGCAAGGCTTCGGACTGATGAGAAATTCTGCCAGGGCTGCACTCTGTGCTTCATCCCCAGAACCGGCCGTGCCATCACCGCCTGGTTTTGCCCTTGCGGTAGCATCAGCAGCCAAAGGCCCAGCGCCCTCTCCCCAGCCGTGCATCCCGGCTCTTGTCTTTGCCCAAAGGAAACCTGGACACCTTTGGGAACCTAGAGGGACGGTGAGTGCTGACACAGGCACAGCTGGAGCCCCTGGGGGAGCAGCACTACACCCGCCCCCTGCTCTCTCCACCCTTCAAACGCTTGGGCTCGGCGCCCGCCGGTAGTTCAAAAACCCAGAGTCTCCAAAGGGATGCCAGGAGCACCCTTCCCATCCCGGCCCGAGCGTGGTGCTAAAGGCAAGCGCACAGGAGTCCAGGCTTCCGAGCTGGGACAGAGAATGAGGATACGGTCTGTGGAGCTGAAGGCAACGGTCGCGGAAAGCTTCTGGAAAGAGGAACGGTCTTTGATGCTAACCAGCAACCTCTACGGGAAATCCCTGGTATCCCGTAGGAAAAGGGGAAGAACCTCTTTGGAGGGGCCCAGAAGGCGAAGGCAGGAAACTCTGTGTGGGAAGAGGACTAGGTTCCAAGAGCCGGCGAGAGAAGAAAACAAGAGACAGTCCAAGCCACAGAACTATGAGGCCCTGCTACTCGTCCATCCAAGCAACCCCAGGCACATGCAGCTGCCCCTTCTATCTCCCACCCCCCATACGGCCCGCTCACTCCAGCAGGTAATAGCCCTCTGCCGGGCCCGGGGCCTGACCCTGAGGCAGCGGCTGACCTGAATGGTCTGTCTGTTGTAGACTTTTACCACGTGGAAGTTAAAACTGTAGATCCCTTTGCGCGGGGCGATGAAAGTACTGCGTTCTGAATCAAAGTTGTTCCCGATGTTCACTAGTACCTACAATGAGACGGGAACGAAGGGAAGTAGACAAGAGTCAGTCCCGAACTCCTGCTCCCGAGGCTCCGCAGAGCCTTGGAGTGGATCGAACATCAACCCTCCACCTCTCCCCCTCGCAAACCAATCTGATGGAGCGCTCACCTGGTCAAAGTAGATGATCATAGTGCGATTACTCATCTCGGACGGCTCGTGGTTGGTGCTTCTGATGGCAGAGAAAGCCACCTTGGCGCTGCCGGAGCGCACAGAGATGCCGAGAGCTGTGCCCGTGGGATCGGACGTGGGGTTGGAGTCGCACACCACCAGGCACTTGCCTTCCAGCACGATGGGCTCCGTCTCATTCTGCCCGCGGGCCGGGCCCGCCAGCCACGCCGCCCCTAGCAGCAGCAGCTCCACGACGCCCAGCATCGCGGCGCCGGCGCCCACCCCGCCCCCCACCCCGGGGGCTGCCTGCGCCAGCCGCCCCCCCGCCCCAACCCCACTCCGAAGCCCCCTCCTCAGCTCCGTGCGCAGCTTCGCAGATGCCGCTCTGGACACTACTGCTCTTCCTTGCACTCCGTGGCAAGCGTGCCCCCCGCGCGATGCTCCCGGAGCCCCTCCCGGGCCTCAGGGGTGCCGCGGCTGCCCAGCCGCACTTGGATACATAGCCGCTGCCGCTCGGTCCCCGCTGCTTCCGCCGCCTCCTGCTCGCACCCGCCGCTGCCGCCGCCGCCGCCGCTCTGAATTATTGATGCAGCCGGCGCTGCAGCCGGAGCGGGCGGAGAGCGCGCGCCGGGCACAAAGGCGCGGACCACGGCCTGGCCCCGCCCCCGCTGCCTCCCAGCCCGCCTCCCTCCACAGCTCCGCCTTCCCACTGGTCGAGGCTCCGCCTCCCAACCAATCCTAATGCGCCGCGCTCCCCGCTGAGCCAATGGAGGCGCTGTCCGCGCGCGGCCACCTGACCCCGGGCACCGTTGTTATTAGGCGCGGCGAGGCGGGCGGCGCGCGGCAGCAGGGTTGGGCTCTGGCTGGGAGTCGACTGAGGGAACGAGGGCCGGGGGCGCGCGCGGGCGCGCGCGCGCCCGTGCCCGGACCTTCCGCCGCGGCCGCTAGCTCTTTCGCTTTCCGCCTCAGGCCGCGGTCTTGTTCAGCCCTCTCAGCCCTTCTGCGCGCCTCCAATCGCCGGCCCGCAGGTAGGAGGTGGCGCGCGCGCCCAGCTCGGGAATGGAATCAGCCGTGCGGGGGGCGCCCGCGTGTCGGCGCGCGGGGCGGGAGGGGAGCGCCCCCCAGCGGGCGCAGGCGCGAGGGGCAGCCAGCGCGCGGGTGAGCTTGAGCGAGCGAGCCGGCCGGGCGACCCGGCTGCAGGGCGCGTGCGTGCGCGGCGGGGCGGGGGCGGGGCGGGGCCTGCGCCGTGGCCTCCCGGGGAGGCGCAGGTGCCGCGGTCCCAGGCCGGCTCACCGGATCCCACGCCAGCCTCAGCACCTGGCTCCGCAGCCCTCGGCCACCGGGATGGAGCTCGCCCAGCCTCCCTTGCGCCCCTCTCCAGCCCCTCTGTCTGCCGGCCACGGGGTCCCACCCTTCCTTCCTTCCTTCCTTCCTTCCTTCCGTCCGTCTGTCCGTCCCTTTTTTTCGGGATAGATCTTTGAACGTGTACGAAGTCGCAGGCACTGGGCCAGGCGCTGAGGATGCCGTGGCGAGCCAAAACAGACGAGGCCCGCCTTGGTGACTCTTTAGGCAGTAACTAGTACAGTGGCGTCGCACGCAGGCTCATTTATCTGATACCGTTTTCTCTTTTGCACTTACAATTATATTTTGCATCCGTATTTTTTCAATATATTGTGCACCTTTACTCCTTGTTTTAGCCACACGTTCCTGCACATCAACGTTGAGTGTAGACACCAAATCTTGTGATGTATGGGCGATTTTTCAAGAGTAATTATGACCCTACAAGAATTTTTGCCTCACTTATTGACTTAGAACTTTACACACACACGTAATCTCAAACAGGGAAGTAAAAATGCAGTTTTGCTAAGTGGCAGGCAGAGGGGAGCTGCGGAGAAAGAGAAAAGGGCGCGTTCCAGCCCGAGGTGCCGGCAGGCGGAGACCTGAGGGATGAAAGTCTGCAGTTAACCAGGCGGAAGCAGAAGGGTGAACGGACCTCTCGGTTGTGTCCAGAGCAGAAGTGCCAGCTCCAGACCCTAAGCAGAGGCGGGTTGGGATGCTGGCCATCGGGGCACCTGGCGCTCGGGTCACCCCCGTGCGACCTTGAACCTGAGTGCTCAGCCAAGCCAGAATGGACGTTCGGCTGGCTGCAGCCAGGCGCAAGCGCTGGGACCTGCAGGCGCGGACTGCCTACACTTCCTTTGGATTTCCGGGCTCGCTGCCCACAGGGTCTCCTGCCCCTGGGGTACTCGTTCCCCCACGCGGGGAAACCTGTCTTGGAATCGCCAATTGCCACACCTTTCAGATTCTCAGCCTTTGTTTCTTTTGAGACTTTGATAGCTGTCTAAAGAATTACCTTGGGGGAATCCCAGCTCCGACCCCCGCCTCTGTTTGGAAGACCACCGGGGTCACTGGGCTCGCCAAGGAAAAGGAAAGGGTGGGGAAAGAGGCAACAATTTTACTTTAAATTAAAATGACACAAAAATATTTTTTCAACTCCGATCTTTTTGAGACATCCCCAGAAAGCGTTGCCAGCTGCGATTACACCTAATGTGAGAGCATGAACTAGTTTAGGAGGTGAGAGGTGAATAACGAGACACCATGCAATATAGCAGCCATCCAGTATAGCTGGAAGCGGTGGGGGGTGGGGGGTCCCTGGAGAAGCACTCGTGTAGAACCAACGGTGCACTCTTCAGTCAGTCATTGCACAGATATTTCCTAAGTACCGGCTCTGTCGGGGAAAGCCAGCTTTTATGGCGCTCACAAGCAGGACTGAGATTACCTGAAGGGGGTTGGTCGCCAGCCCTTTCCTCTTCTTTTCATGGTGAGGCTATAGTAGGGCAGTGCCCAAGCCTGAACTGCCATCCCTATGCTGGTGATGCTCCATCTGGCATCTCCCATCTCAGCCTCTCTGCAGCCCAGGCCTTTCATACTGAATGCCTGTTGGACCTTTTTGCTTATATACCCTGCAGGCATGTTTAACTGACCCACACTTTGTCTCCTTCCTTGCCTCCCAAATTCTGTGCCTTCCTTCTTCACCTATTTCAATGACAACAGCCACACCCACCTGGGACCCCCACATCTAATTTGATTCCATCTCTATGTCCTATTGTTTGAATGATTCTCATAGGGCTGCCTATTTGGCATTCATCTTTCTGGCCCAGGCTACTTCAAGAGCCTCCTAATTTATCACTGAGGGATTAGTGCAACAATTGCACCCTGGCTTTGCTAGATAATGTTTAATCTTCCATTTGATGAATATCTGTTGAATGCTTTGAGGTATCTAACCTCCTCACTCCTCTGGCATTCTCCATCCCTCTTCCACATAGTATATTTTCAAAAAATAATGAATATTAATTTAATATTAATAAATATTTCCTGAGTTGTGAGGATCAAAGGAGATAATATATAAGGGGAGGGAGATCCATTAAGCACCTCAAAAGCAGTCATGTTTATTTTTAGCATTGTCACATTTTAGACTTAGAATTCTTTTAGCTGCAAGTGACAGAACCCATTCAAACTGTCTTAAGTATAAAGGAGTTTATGTGGTTAATGCAAAAAAGCCAATGGGTACATCTTGCCAGTGGAAATATGGCTGGATCTACCAAAGTTATTATGATCTTTCATTTCTGGCTTTGGCTTCATTTTCAGACAAGTCTTTTCCATACGATAGCCCCTTAGATGCTACTGCCAACTTAGTCCTAGCAAGAAAGAAGGAGTGCTTTTTGTTTAATATTTGCAACAAAAGTCTCAGGACAATCTGAGGTGCTAGCCACTGTCTGGGCATGGAGAATGAACCACTCTCCTGACTGAACTTGGATTCAGGTGTCTTCCTCTGAAAAGGGGTTTGTTAGCCCCACATTGTCTAGGCTAGGGACATTCTCCAAAGAAAAATTACAGAAGGGATGCTGGCAGGCAAAAACAACGTCTGTCTATTTTAGTCTCTCTCAGAGGGTTGGCTGCAATATATTTCACCCCAAAACAACGGTGATGAAGATGGATACAGTAGCCAGAACAATAGATACGTTTGTCTTGGTCCTTTTGGATCTTTAAGACCTCAGCTAAACATGAAATTAGATGCTATCAACCATGATGTTACTGAAGGTTTAGCTTTGAAGCGTGGATGCACTTTGAATGGTAGAGCCACATAAGTATAAGTAAGTAATTGTCACATTCTATTCCAAAATATTCTTTTGACAACATTATATTGGGATTGGCTTTTTCTATTCATCTTTTAGGTTCCTAAAAAGGTGAAAATTTCATTTCTTTGTGGATAAGCACCTAAAATTCTTTATCGTTTATCAATTAATAAAAAGAAATGGAAATTTGAGAGGGTCTAAAAAATAAAAAAGATCGAGTTAGGTCATATTTGAAATTTAAGACTTTAATCTGCTAAGGTTTTTCAGGTGTTGAACTATTGGTAAAATATTATAAAACCATCGATCTGAAGCATTTAATGTATCATAGAGATTTAGGCAACTTAAAAGACTGCAGATGATGAATGTGCTGTTATGTCCTTTACCTGCTGCTCTAAATTCAGCCTTCTGTTTTGGTGAAGTAAAAGGTTTATTACCTTTCACTGTATTCTGAATTTCCCACCACAGTGCATTTTGAGAAATGAATATTAACAGCTGTCTTGATCCCCCATCGCCCCACATCCTGGGGAAAATACAATCTATTGTTGGAATAAGAGAGCATGTTCAGGAAAAGGGGAATATTTTGTCACAGGATGTGCAATGAACTCATCCTTTTATTAAGTCAAAATGGATTCTCTAGTGTTTATATACATCAAACAGTGTTTCTTCTCTTGGTCATGGTTCAAAGGCCCCAACATACAATTCCTTAGTATTTAGTCAATTTGCCTATAAAGAAGAAGAGAATGGCTAGTTTGTTCTAAAGTCTTAAATTTAGTATTTCAAGGGTCAAGGTCATTTCAAATTAAGCTTGGATCAATACTATAAAATATGAAAATGATCCTAAGTTGTACAAAGTATGAAATATTTTAACTTTCACCAAAATCTGTCTTCCTGGGTATGTCTTTTTTTTTTTTTACACCTACTCAGATTCATTCTAAATGCAATATTTTTGCTATTTAGGTTTTAAAAGTTACATTACAAAGTAAACTTTGTAATTGGACACTTTTATTAAATGCAGGAAAATGCAGGATTGCTTTTTAATGAAGGCCAGATTTGTGGTAACATTTTAATTCTTTCCCCAAAAAAAATCTTGGATCATAAAAAAAAAAAAGTATATTCAAAATATCTTGAGCTCTTATGTTAATACCAGATTATGCATTTTTTAGCCTTGTTCAGAATGAGAGACTATGTGTCTTCTAAATTGAGAGATATTGGCACCATTTTTAAAATTATACCTTGAATCTGCTGTGGTATGTGCTGGTAGTAATTTTATGTGAAGCTGTTGTTCAAGCACATGCCATTAAGGTCAAAGGGGGGAAAAAAGGAAATAATGTAATCCTACAAAGCTGCTCTTGAGGGAAAAGTCACATAGGTAACATCAAACAGTAGCTGGGATTTTTCCAAGAAGTAATTATCTGTGTGCTTTTGGGGTGGTTGGTTATGGGGACAGACCAATGTTTGACCAATTCAGCATTTATTGAGTGCCTGCAATGTGCAAGACACTGTTTTAGGACCTCTGGCTACTGCAAAGATGAATCACCCATGCTTCCTGCCCTCCAGGACCTTGTTTAGTGGTAGTCAGGGATGCATACCTGGAGAACCTCCACTTAAGACTTCCAGGTGTACTCAGAAGGCTTCTTAGTAGTGGGGCTACCTAAGTTCTCATGTGGTAGCTTTGGTCAGTCTCTGTATTAGTTTGCATTTACCCTGTAATCCGAAGACATGCAAAAATTACACACATATGTATAAAATTAATAGATTAGAGAACATTGAAACAAACATTTCACGTATGTACTTCACATGCATTTGACATTTATCAAAGAAATGGTGTATGTTGTCATCATTGGTGGGTGGCTGGGTTAAATTTTGTGAAAAGTATCAACTAATCGTAATAGGTCTTAGGAAAATTTCCTAGAGTTTGCATTCATTGGCAGTAGTATAGACTTCCCGCAGCTCAGAGTGCTGTGAGGATGGGGTGTTAGAGAGAGGTCTGCTTAACTGGAGGACTTATTGAACCACAGACTTCTGTGTTACCAGGAGGTAAATGAAAGGAAGAGATTAAATAGAATTTGAAGGAGGGAAAATTCAGAAGGAAAAGGAGGTTTGGGGTTTTTTTTAGCCATTCTGACAGGTGTGAAGTGTTATCTCATTGTGGTTTTGATTTACATCTCCCTGATGATTAGTGATTCATGTATCTGTTGGCCCTCTGGATGTCTTCTTTGGAAAAATGTGTTTTCAGGTCCTCTGCCCACTTTTAATCAGATAATTTGTTAAGGGATTTTATATTTTTAAAAAATTGTTTTCCCAAAATGGTATTTTCTGGTTGACTTCTTAGAAATTAGGTCAGAGAAGCATGCTTAGTCTTGCGCCTCTGCTTCAGGCCTCAGTGACAGTTATGTGACTGAGCTCGCTGTTGCTCTGCTCCCCTGCCACTGAGCCACACCCTGCCTTCCTCTTCTCTGTTTTTGCCCCTAGAAGCTGATTCCTTCCAATTGGCTTCTTTTGGGCCAGTGGAAGGTAAAAGCACAGGATCGGAGAGAAGAGGAGAGAGAAGTTGGGGTATTTCTTCCTGCTCTGTCCCTTCAGTGCAGGTGGTATGAAGTAATGACCCTCAAAAACCTCTGGCAGTAGCTTCCCCTTTTCAGGATTGTAGCTCCTGCTCTGCAGCCTTTCCTGCTCTCTTGGGCTCCAGCTGTCATGTTAGTAACATTCTCCCCCCTTTGTATCTCCTGCTTTGGGAAGGCTGGGCTGGTGGGGGGGAGGGGTGGTGGTAGTGCCGGTTTCTAGGTTATTCGAATCTTGTGTTCATGTTGATTCCCCTGACCCTGCCAACACCTCTGTAGGTTGTCCCTTCATTAAAAATCTCTCCATTTGAACTGAGTTTAATTCTGTTTCCTCCTGGGATCTCAATGATACACTGTACCAGAACGAAACCTTGCTTCACCTTCAGAACCAACAGATTTGATACATTTTATCCTCCTGTAGAACGATTAGTTTTTGAATTATTGGTTGTATCATAGAAAATCACTGTTAAAAACCACACTCAGGTATCACCTCACGCCAGTCAGAGTGGCCAAAATGAACAAATCAGGAGACTATAGATGCTGGAGAGGATGTGGAGAAACGGGAACCCTCTTGCACTGTTGGTGGGAATGCAAATTGGTGCAGCCGCTCTGGAAAGCAGTGTGGAGGTTCCTCAGAAAATTAAAAATAGACCTACCCTATGACCCAGCAATAGCACTGCTAGGAATTTATCCAAGGGATACAGGAGTACTGATGCATAGGGGCACTTGTACCCCAATGTTCATAGCAGCACTCTCAACAATAGCCAAATTATGGAAAGAGCCTAAATGTCCATCAACTGATGAATGGATAAAGAAATTGTGGTATATATACACAATGGAGTACTATGTGGCAATGAGAAAAAATGAAATATGGCCCTTTGTAGCAACGTGGATGGAACTGGAGAGTGTAATGCTAAGTGAAATAAGCCATACAGAGAAAGACAGATACCATATGGTTTCACTCTTATGTGGATCCTGAGAAACTTAACAGGAACCCATGGGGGAGGGGAAGGAAAAAAAAAAAAAAGAGGTTAGAGTGGGAGAGAGCCAAAGCATAAGAGACTGTTAAAAACTGAGAACAAACTGAGGGTTGATGGGGGGTGGGAGGGAGGGGAGGGTGGGTGATGGGTATTGAGGAGGGCACCTTTTGGGATGAGCACTGGGTGTTGTATGGAAACCAATTTGTCAATAAATTCCATTAAAAAAAAAAAAAAAGAAAATCACTGTTAAACCCCAATTTATTACAACATCAGATTAGATACGTGATATTATCAAAGTTGTTATATTTCAAACAAAAGTATTCATATTGTTTTAAAAATTAAATTTAATGTAATTATGCTGTTTTCTGAATATTGAAGTAAAAATATTAAAAGAAATACTCCTTAAAGTGGCAAATGCTAAATCTCCAAAAAATAATCCTATCCAGCTGCAATACAAGAATGTGTTAATATCTTGAGGAAAAAAAATAGTATTATTTTGTGAACTTATAAAGCTATTTTGAGTTTTTAAAATATGAAAACCTTAGGGATGCCTGGATGGCTCACTCAGTTAAGCATTGGACTTGGGTTCAGGTCATGGTCTTATGGTTTGTGAGTTCAAGCCCCACATCAGGCTCTGCTGATGGCTCAGAGCCTGGAGCCTACTTTGGGTTCTGTGTCTCCCTCTTCTCTCTACCCCTCCCCCAACTCATGCGCTCTCTATCTCAAAAATAAATATTTAAAAACATTTATAAGGTGAAACCTTACTAAAATGTGTTTTATTATTGGGAAAGTATGACAATTACTGCTATTTGTTTTTTAAGCTTATAAACTTTTATCTGTGCATATTCTCAACAAATAAGGATTTTACTGTTATTGTATAAAATTGGTACTATTTTAGATTTTAAAATACCAGATTGAAACCAAACCACAATAATGTGTATTTCAATGTATAGGTACTAATGAGGGAATCCTTTTTTAGCCCATTAATTTTTTTTTTAATTTTTTAATGTTTATTTTTGAGATAGAAAGAGAGCACAAACTGGGGAGGGACAGAGAGAGAGAGAGAGTGGGACAGAGGATCCAAAGCAGGCTCCACACTGACGGCAGTGAGCCCAATGCAGGACTTGAACTCACAAACCATGAGATCATGACCTGAGCCAAGGTCACATGCTCAACTGACTGAGCCAGCTAGGTGCCCCTTTAAAAAAATTTTTTTTAAGATTTTATTTTTTTAAATAATCTCTAGGCATAGTGTGGGGCTTGAACTCACAACTGCAAGATCAAGAGTCACATACAGTACCAACTGAGCCAGCCAGGTGTACCTGAGTCCATTTAATTTAATTATCCATTTCACACCTAGGCCCAGTATTTTTTGCGATCCTTACCTAAGCAGTATAAAGGCTACTTAGGAAACATAAAGCAATTAGAAAGTAACTTTTGGCAAGTAAACGACCCATAAGTGGCAACAAAAGTTAGAATAAATTTAATGAAAATATCCATTAAATCTTAGTGTTTACTGGTCCAGAAGAAAGGCTGGTTGGATTCCTATTTCATCTGGTTGTTGCAGCCACATACTATATACTGTAACTGTTTTTAAATAACTATAGATGTACTGAAACCTATCTATGGTCTTGCTATTATAAAATTTCAGGAATAGTCCATCATTACTTATTATGAAATCGATTCCAATATTTAATGGACCAACAATATCAAGATGACAGGGTATATTGCAGTGAGACCACTATGGCCTTTTTAGATAAATAAATATCAGAATTTGGGGTCTTTAACCTAGAGTGTCTTTTTTTTTTAATTGTTTTCTTATTTTTATTTTTTTAGTTTATTTATTTTTGAGAGAGAGAGAGAGCAGAAGAGGGGCTAGAGAGATTTCCAAGCAGGCTCTGTGCTAACAGCACAGAGCCTGTCGCAGGGCTCGAACCCATAAACTGGAGAGATCATGACTTGAGCAGAAATCAAGAATCGGATGTTTAACTGACCGAGCCACCCAGGCACCCTTAATTTTTGTTGATGTTTATTTATTTTTGAGATAGAGAAAGACAGAGCATGAGCAGGGGAGGGAGGGAGGGAGGGAGGGAGGGAGGGAGGGAGAGAGAGAGAGAGAGAGAGAGAGAGAGAGAGAGAGAGAGACAGAATCCAAAGCAGGCTCCCGGCTCTGAGCTGTCAGCACAGAGCCTTATGCAGGGCTCGAACTCACAGACCACGAGATCATGACCTGAGTGAAAGTTGGACATTTAACTGACTGAGCCACTCAGGCACCCTGGAGTGTCTTTTTGTCTTAACTGAGATATAATTGACATATAACATTATATTAGTTTCAGGTATACAATGTAATTATTCAATATTTGTACATATTGAGAAATCACCAGAATGAGTCTAGTTAACATCCATCATTGCACATGGTTATAATTTTTTTCTTGTGATGAGAACTTTTAAGATATACTTTCTTAGCAACTTTCAAATACACGATACAATATTATTAGCTACAGTCACCGTGCTATACATTATATCCCTAGCGCTTATTTACTTTGTAACTGGAAGTTTGTACCTTTTGACTCCCTTCTCCCATTGTGCCCACACCCTGGAGTGTCTTTCTTTCTTTCTTTCTTTCTTTCTTTCTTTCTTTCTTTCTTTCTTTCTTTCTTTCTTTCTTTTGAGAGAGAGAGAGAGAGAGAGAGAGAGAGAGAGAGAGAGAGAGAATCTTAAGCAGGCTCCACACTCGGTGCAGAGCCCTTCTAGGGGCTCAGTCCTACAACCCTGCAATCATGACCTGAGCCAAAATCAAGAGTTGGGACCCTCAACAGACTGAGTTACCCAGGCTCCCCCTTGGAGTGTCTTGAAACTTAATTTTTATCAACTGGGCTGCCTACATTTTACAGATTGGGGCCCAGGGAGGGGAGGTTCCCTGAGACAATCCATGTAACACGGTGGTTCTTGTGTAGTCTCTAAAAGCAGAATGCAAAAGCTAAAACCCCACTCCAGTGGGTAGGCAAGAGCCCTCTCATAAGTTTTATAACTCTGTGTTTAGTTTTCTCATCAAACAAGTAGGAATAGAATAAGCATCTACCCTAAGGATGGAATGAGATAATCCACGGATTAGCCTGAACCTGGCATGTGCTATCCAATCCATGAGTGCTACTGTGCTTCTCCTGTCTGGGCGCCCAGGTAGGAGGAGTGCCAAATTAGAACCCCAGGTGCCACCTCCACTGTCCCAGGCTTGCTCCAGATTCATCTTGAGGTTGACCAGGCACCTACCTGGCCATTTGCCAGTGGTTTTTCTTCTGTTGCTGCACAGAAGTTCAGGCAATAATGTCTTTGATTTTGGTAAATGTATTCCATCAGATGTCCTCATGCCCAAATTTATTATTCATTTTTGAGAAATAGTGAGAGAGAATGAGCTGCGGAGGGGCAGAGAGAGGGGGACAGAGGATCCGAACTGGGCTCTGAGCTGCTAATAGCAAGTCTGATGAGGGGCTCAAACTCATGAACTGTGAGATCATGACCTGAGCTGAAGTCAGGCGTTCAACCAACTGAGCCACCCAGGTGCCCCCCTTATGCCCAAATTTAAAACAAGGCTATTTATATACCCCGATAACAATATACACACAGCTTCACAAACACATCATGCACTGTATTTCTATTTTCTCTATTTATTTATTCATTCAACTAATGTGCATTAACCACCCACTATGTGACAGGTATTTGTTGTGGGGATCAGGTATACATGAGTGAAAAAACTGGGAAGACTTCTGGCCCTCTATGGAAGATATCTGGGAAGAGATTTGATTTTGTGGCAAACATGTTCTCATTATGAATTTTACCACTATAATAGTAAAACTAAATTGTCCCCATCTCATTGGTGCACAGTTATGAGACTACAGGGTATGTGTGTGTGTGTGTGTGTGTGTGTGTGTGTGTGTGTGAGTGCATGTGTGAAATACTGTTAAAAAGATATTAACTGCCAACTCAGGAGTTGGGTATACTTTTCTGAATATAATTTATTGTCAAATTGGTTTCCATACAACACCCAGTGCTCATCCTAACAGGTGCCCTCCTCAATGCCCATCACCCACTTTCCCCTCTCCCCCACCCCCCATCCACCCTCAGTTTGTTCTCTGTATTTAAAAGTCTCTTATGGAGCCAAAGCATAAGAGACTGTTAAAAACTGAGAACAAACTGAGGGTTGATGGGGGGGTGGGAGGGAGGGGCGGGTGGGTGATGGGTATTGAGGAGGGCACCTTTTGGGATGAGCACTGGGTGTTGTATGGAAACCAATTTGTCAATAAACTTCATAAAAAAAAAAAAAAAAAAAAAAAAAAGAAAAGCACGTGTAGCAGAAAAAAAAAAAAAAAAAAAAAAAATCTCTTATGGTTTGCCTCCCTCCCTCTATGTTTGTAACCAGTTTTTCCCCTTCCCCTCCCCCATGGTCTTCTGTTCATCTTCCCAAGATCCACATATGAGTGGTCATATGATATTTGTCTTTCTCTGACTGACTTATTTCACTTAGCATAGTACCTTCCAGTTCCATCCACATTGCTGCAAATGGCAGGATTTCATTCTTTCTCATTGCCAAGTAGTATTCCATTGTATATATAAACCACATCTTCTTTATCCATTCATCAGTTGATGGACATGTAGGCTCTTCCCATAAGTTCGCTATTGCTATAAACATTGGGGTACATGTGCCCCTATGAATCAGCACTCCTGTATCTCTTGGATAAATTCCTAGCAGTGCTATTGCTGGGTTGAAGGGTAGTTCTATTTTTAATTTTTTGTGGAACCTCCACACTGTTTTCCAGAGAGGCTGCACCAGTTTGCATTCCCACCAACAGTGCAAGACGGTTCCCGTTTCTCCACATCCTCACCAGCATCTGTTGTTTCCTGATTTGTTCATTTTAGCCACTCTGACCGGTGGGTATTTTTTTGAATGACATTAAAATTTTTTTCATTTCTATCTTGGAATTTAAATTGGAAAATCATTAACATTATAAATTTATGTTGTCATTTCCATTTTTAAATTCAAGGGACATCAAAGGCTATGAATCTGATTGTAATTGTAAGGTGAAGGTACTTATGTTGCATTAGCACATTTTTGTCAATTGAGAGTGGTTTGCTTATTTTTAGCCTATGGAAGGTTTTAAAAATAAAATTTAATGCACCCTTTAAATATTCCTTGTTTTAAAGGTACTCCATTTTAAAACATGCCAAGAGAAGAATTTGATGTCTGTGTTTGAGGTCAAAAATAGGGAGCCTAAGACCATTCTCTGCTTTGGCCTGCCTCCCTTCTTTCTGAAAATGCCTGTCTGACCTTCCAGCACACTCTTGGGCTCAGGAAGTGTATGTGTGCAGCTTTTTGGAGAAGTTTCTATCTTCCCACTCCATGACCACGTGAACACTTCCTGCATGTCTTTCTCTGCTCACAACTGAGTACTCTTCTCCCAGCCCCTTAGGGAACAGGGAAGGGAGGCCCTGACATTGTGCTTGTGTAAACATAATTGAGAGATTTCCATGTCTCTTGCACCTTCATAAATGATTTTGTGTATTATGCTGGGACAGTAGTTCTTTAAATAGAATATCCTCCCATGGAAATCGCCCACAGTGCTGAGAGTACACCTTGCAAAAGGTGAGACTAGAGTATAGGGTGCATCCTCAGCATTGCCTAAAGGCTGAAGTTAGGGCTCTCTGGAATATCGAAAACAAATTTATAGCAGTTCATTAGTGTAAGGAATCATGAAAACAGTGTGCCGCCGTTACCTGTGGAGACAACAGTTACCAAGAGAGTGCAGACATGAGGCTCTGAAGACAAAGCTGCTTACAAGGGCTCTCGTTCATTCTAGAGAAACCCACTTGCCTATTTTGAACCACATTTCTTTAGAGCATATGTCTCACTGTGCAACCAAAAGGGTGTTTATATCCTAGTCACTTGGCAAAAATTCTGTTGTTGCTTCTGAGAGATCCAGTTTAAGCCTGAATCACGGAGCTGGGAAAAAGATGGTCTTTGGTCGTCTGAAGAAATGACCCTAGTGCAAATTTAGACAGTTATTTTTTTTCTTTTGTTCCCCATAATATTGTTGCTGCATGGAACTACTTTTTTTAACTAGAAGAGAAGTAGAGTCCTAAATCAGTTCGGTTATTCCCACTTGTTTGAAATGAGGACATTTGTTTCTATTCAGTGAGATGAGACCAGTTGGGAACTTGCCATGATATTTCCATTGGCCACTGAATTATGTCAATTGCAACATATTTCTTCAGGTACTTGACAATTTCCAAAAAATTGCTCTTAAAAAGTCTATTTGAGGGGCACCTGGGTGGCTCAGTTGGTTCAGCATCCAACTGTGGCTCAGGCCATGATCTTGTGGCTCATGGGTTCAAGCCCTGCCTTGGGCTCTGCACTGACAGCTCAGAGCCTGGAGCCTGCTTCAGATTCTGTGTCTCCCTCTCTCTCTTTGTCCCTCCCCTGTTTGTGCACTCGCTCTCTCTCTCTCTCTCTCAAAAAAAAAAAAAAGTATATTTGATACTCAATGGGAAGAAAGCAGGTGCAAAAGTATATTTATAGGGTGCCTTTTTAGAAGATGTATTTATAGAGGGTGACTGGTATGTCAACATGTTGGTTTATTATTATCTTTGGTTAAGATTATGGTTATTTTTACCTTCTTTACAGTTTTGGTGTTTTCCCATTCTCAGACTTAATCAGTTTCCTTTTTTTTTTTCTCTTTAAAAAAATTTTTTTAATGTTTGTTTACTTTTGAGAGAGAGAGAGAGACAGAGTGCAAGTGGGGAAGGGGCAAAGAGAGAGAGGGAGACACAGAATCCCAAGCAGGCTCCAGGCTCTGAGCTGTCAGCACAGACAGCTCAGAGCCCAACGCGGGGCTCGAATTCACGGACTTGTGAGATCATGACCTGAGCCAGAGTGGAACGCTCAACTGACTGAGCCACCCAGGCACCCCAATGTAGTTTTCTTAAATGCCTAAGAGATAATTTTCCTTTAACAATATTTAAATAGATATAAGGTCCATTGGTACCATCAAGTCATTTCTCCTCTTCCTTAACCTTGCAAACCACACATGAGGACACTCGTAGGAATGCCTCTTACGCTATGGTTTGCATTCATCAATAAATCACTCATAATTAGAACTAGAAATCTTTTCTTGCTAAAACAAATATATCTCTTTCAAGAGTAGTTCTCTTTTGTGAACGATGTTTGACATCTTAGAAACTAGAATAGTCTTTATGTACATTGCTATAGTCAAAGCATTATTTTGTAGGGTGGGCTCAAGGTTACATGTTTAAGAAAAGCTTCAGGTTAATCCTATTAGGAAAATAATTTTATTCATAAATCTTTAACTATTCAAAAGACCATTGGGAGGCTATGCTACTTTGTATAGCTGGATAGAATTAAGTAGCATATTTGACAATTGGCAATACGAAACAGTAGCCTACATTTGCACAGTGCTGTCTATTTAAACAGCAACAAACATTTCACAGAGAAATACGTGTTCACCTCCACATGAGGCTCTTGGGTAGTTATATCAAATTTTTGGATGACAAAATGTAGTCTGGCAGAGACTAACTGATTTGCCCAACATCATTCATCTGGCAGAGGTGGATTATTTTCTGTCCCCTAGCTCCAAAGTCCTGTCCACTTTGTCCTGCAACATTGCCCCACAGCAAGTCACTGCTGCTGACCCCAGTGATGCAGGGTAGTGTTGCCAGCTAGGAGTTAGCTCTCCTTGACTTTAAATATGAAACCTTTTTTTTCCTATTAAGCGATGAAGTTTAGTTTTTACATTTTCAAAGATGATAAACCTTTCTCCCTTTGTGCTTCTTTCTCCTCTTTTGTTCCTAAACAGTGTTCCACATATATTACTGCTAGAAACAGATTATTGGCATTCATGTTATGTTTTTCCATACCTTTTAATCATTTCTACAGCTGTTCACACGACAACAATTATATTTCCAGTTTTAAAAAATTGTTACAAAGATGCAGAGAGAAAAGAGAAAAGCAAAGGAATAAACTACAAGCAATTATGTAAGTGATACTTCTGCAATCTGACATTTTGGGAAATGTTACTGGTACTGCAACTACTTTTTATTATCCAGGTTTTAACCTTTCAGTGGACATGCCTTAAGCTTGGTCACCACCTAACAGTAGGTCATGTATTTTTCTAATTTTTCTACCATCCAAGTTTTTTAACCACAGGAAGAATGTTTACTGTGCACCAGGTTACATCCTGGCACCTACAAATAGATATGTACAGTTTACCAACATGTCCTTTTAAAAAACTGATATTGACACCTTTACTGAAAGTAAATTGACACTGTGCAAAGTGAGCCAGTGGGCTTAAATGTGTAGATTGTACTCACTGCTCTTACCAATTGGGGACTGAACAGCATTTGATGACCTAGTGAGTTTATTTGTAAATTATTTATGTTTCCTTGTCATTTCAAGGATTTAAGTTTCCAATTTAAAAGATCTGAAAGTGTCCTCAGATCTGAAATGAGTCTCTTGTAGACAGCAAATAGATGGGTCTTGTTTTTTAATCCGTTCTGATACCCTATGTCTTTTGATTGGAGCATTTAGTCCATTTACATTCAGTGTGGATCTTGAAAAACTTAATAGAAGACCATGGGGGAGGGGAAGGGGGGGAAAAAGTTACAGAGAGGGAGGGAGGCAAACCATAAGAGACTTTTAAGGACTGAGAACAAACTAAGGGTAGATGGGGGATGGGGGAAAGGGGAAAATGGGTGATGGGCAGGGAGGAGGGCACTTGTTGGGATGAGCACTGGCTGTTGTATGGAAACCAATTTGACAATAAATTATATTTAAAAATAAGTGAAAAAATATCATTGAAAAAATAAAATAAAATTTTTTAATCTTTGGAAAATCCAGAAAAAATAAAAAATCACATTTCATTGAGATATGTATGTTCCTTTCTCATCAGTTAACAAGAAATCCTTTATTCTGTCGCCCCCCTTTCCCTTTCCACCTTTGCACCTACCAGTTTTCTTTTTACATTTGCAAGCTGATTGGCTTGACATGTCAACGACCCCAACCAGAGAGCCTCATCTTATAAATACCAGGCTCATTTTCCCAGATGTTTCAAACAAGATAGAATATGACCTTTCTTCATGTTGTATGTTCAGATTAGTGAGTTGGGAAAGTATCACGTGATCACTCTATTACACAGACATGGAAATCCCTCAGAGATCATGTTTTGGGGTAGAACCACCCAGACATCTAAACTTTTAACGTAATGAACTTATTAAAACTTAAAACCTGGTTAATAATGAGTTGGAGATGTGTAAGATTTTGCTTAAGGTATGTTTTTGTTTTACTCTTGCTTTCCCAAATGCATCTTATTTTCATATTATGTTAGGACCTCAGCATGATAGACTGTGCCTCAGAGAAGACGATAGGTGAGCATACTTGAAGAAAAGTTAATGTAGTCACATACGTGTATTTAGTGTATACATTTTACAAATTCTTAGCGTATAAATCTTAATATGATTTTGGCTGCCAAATTAGATTTTATTTTGTTAACCAACTCTGTAAATTAGAAATGTCCTCAGCCATTTATTCAGCAAAGTGGAGGGAAAGAAAATGGCATCAGTTTAAACTAGAACATTTAAACCAGAATGACCTGATAATGGAAAATACGTAAAACAAAGTCCTATCTCTTCCACTCAGTGTTTCCTCCCCAAATAGAGACCAGTTTATTCTTGGTAGGTTTATTCCAACAAGCACCGTGTTATAGTGAACCATGGTCTTAATATACTTTGAAAAATGGCATATCTGTTCTATAAATCAGTATACCAATTTTCGCCTCTTTACAAAATACAAAGGAGACTTTACCAACCAGAACAAGGTAGAACCTGGTAATTCAAATACCATTCAAAACAGATACTTATCTAATAATTGGAACTAAATGTTAGGCCTCATGGCAGCCAGCTTAACAACTAAACAACTTTTAATAAAAAAAAAAAAAAAAGGGGGGTAAGCCCTTTTATGTTCTGATTTTAGCCCTCTCGACTCAGGACATTGCAGCAAGTGGTTTATTTTCAATGCCTTAAACATCCATATCATACTGTACATTAGTGGCCAGTGTAAGTACCAAGTCCCATGCTAAATTCTGTACATAGTGGTGCTGATTTGGTCACCACCACCTTGCCCTTTCTCTGGTGTTTATTTGGCAGGGACATCCCTTCCCCTTTTAGTTCATTAGTGTCCTTATGTTCATAGCAGCTCCCCACCATATAATAGAAAAGAAGCTATGAGTCGTTTACACTTTAGCATAAATGTACTTTCATGACTTCATCAAGGCTATTTGTGCCTAACTCTTTAACTGCAGAATGAAAGACCCTGGACTGTCTCTGAGAAGAATGAGCTGGGAGTCGGTCTAGTCATCAGGACCACTATAGACCTATTACGGAGAGGTACGTGGACTGCATAATTGTTGCAGATCAGCACCCGAGGCAGCTTTTTCTAAGCCATGAGACTGCCAGCTCATGCTCTCTCTCTTTTCCCCTCTCTGCTTGAGCTAGATGGACTCTTGCCTTCCACCGGCTTCCCACTTTCAGGAATCCAGGGAACATCCTCCATCCTTGAAATGATCATACATTCTTTTATCTTCCTGGGGCCCATGTCATGGTGAGAGCTGCCCTCAGGAAAAGCACAGGCTTATAGCACAGCTCTTCTGCTACCTGCAGATGGCTGGTATCCAGGAAGCCTGGAAGTGATTGGTTGCATCTGTGTGTGTGCGTGTGTGTGTGTGTGTGTGTGTGTGTGTGTGTGTGTGTAGAGTAGGAATAAGTAGGAATAAGTAGGAATAAGGGAGGAATTCCCTCCCTTATAGGAAGGGAATACATCTGACTTGCAACCCCATCACTGGAGCGCTATCTTACTTTGTGGTCCCCCAGAAGCAGATCTGGAGACAAGGATTCAAGTGCAACTGGTATGTATGCATGGTGATTCCATGAAGCATTGGTGAGAGAATAGAAAAGTGAATCAAGGAAAGGAATACCATCAAAGGGGGCATTCATAAGTCACCTGGCGCTGTGGGCAGCCCATTGGGTAACTGTGGGAGCACGTCAGCATTACTACCCCTTGCCCTGAGGGATAAGGGGTAAGGATCTTATCACAAATTCCCTTTAGTTACTGGTGACAGCCTATGGGTGGGGGTTGTTATTTCCCAAATTCCAGTGTACCACTTTGGGTCACAGAGGCTTTCTTTAGTTTCTTTGTTTCATAAGGGCAGAGACCCAGCCATTAGAGTGGGAATGCACTGAAGTGTAGCTGTGGGCAGAGCATCCATATGCTTCTCCTTCAGGCGTTTTAGGTGGTAGAAGGAGTGCAGAGAGCCGTACCTGCTTGTGACAGTCTTTAGTAAGGGTTTCAGTATCTCTGCACTTAGAATTAAATTATTCATATCTCAGAAGCCCTTCACCACTGATAGTTATAGTAGGTACAGAGGATTAACACCTAAGAAGCGGGGGTGGGGGGTGGAGAGGGGGAATGCCAAGCAGTTGGTTTGGTTGAACACAAGTAAAGACTCTTAGACTCATTGGTGTGGACTGCTTATTATTAATGTCTGATTACAGTGCTGCATAAATAATTATGCATGTCATTAAATATGTGTCTGATTAACTTTGTCGTAAAATTTATGACAATACTAAGTTTTATTCACATGCTCAGCCTTCATAATATATTGCTTATGTAGCATGGTTATGACTTTAAAAAAATCTCCAAGACACTGTGGGTGTGATGACTACTTTCTTATCCATGAGTCTAGTTTATCCATTCTTCTGGAATTTCCATACACATGATAATAGTCACTGACTCTGCCTTTAGTGCTGCCAGTGGCAAAGCAATCTCACTTGCCCCGTTATTATGGCTGAGAGGATCTCTCCCCTCCTAATGTGAGTTCTCTCATCACATATTGTTAATTCAGCCAACATTTATTTGGCCCCAATCATGTAACATTCATTATGCCCGATGGTGTGGATTTATATATGGATTAGAACCTGATTCTGTCCTCAAAGAGGTCATGGTCTAGTAGAGAATAATACCAACTTAGAGAAGACTGTTCAGGAAGGGAGCAAAAATGAATAAAGGGCTATGCATTTTCTGTTTCTGTAGGTACATGGTAACAAAGCTGTTCTTATATTTGGTTTCTAGAAAACATCTCTAAAGCTTCTAGTCATCATTTTGTGCCTTCAGAAATGAGTAGTGTTGTAGGATAGTACTTATTACATAGCTTAGCTTTTTGTGCTGGCTGAGAATTTGATAAATGAAAGCCATTCACTGGTAAAATGTGTTTACTTTAGCCAAGTGCACAGTGGTAGCCCCTTTTTATAATCCAAGGCTAAAGATGTCATCCATCAGACCCCATGTCTATGTACTTCTTAACAATAAACCAACTAGAAGAACTTTACTATTCACAACAAAGGTAAAATACTATCAGGAATGAGGCTTAGTATCACAGGGAAAGAGTCAGATATGTTCTTGAAGTTGATAAGTTTACTTAAAAAGGATGTATCAGGAAGCCAAGCTTGCCATTGTCAGCTCTCAGAATTGCAGTTGGCAGGAGAAATCAGGGTTAGAAATGGAACAGAGAAGGTCAACAGCAGATGGGCCAGGGAGAGGGCTAGTGTTTGTTGATCCTGTGGTCCAGTGACCTCCTAAGGGTTCTAGTGTGGGTCTGGCAGTGGGCTAGATAGTGGATCTAGGTCATGCTTGTACCCTAAAGTGAGAAAGAGGCTAGTGCGGATGGAATTTAAACAGCTTACGTATAGTCCTTCTAAAGAATTATATATTCCTGGGGCACCTGGGTGGCTCAGTTGGGTGGGTGTCTGACTTTGGCTCAAGTCATGATCTCGCGGTTTGTGAGTTCGAGCCCCGCGTCAGGCTCTGTGCTGATGGCTCAGAGCCTGGAGTCTGCTTCAGATTCTGTGTCTCCCTCTCTCTGCTCCTCTCCCACTCACTCTGTGTCTCCCTCTCTCTGCTCCTCCCTCTCTCTCTCTCTTTCAAAAATAAATAAAGCTTAAAAAATTTTTTAAAGAATTATATTTTCCTAACTACCAACCTAGAACATCCCAGATGATCATGCAATTTAAGGCTATGGTATACCTGTAGCAAATAGAACAGCCCCAGGAATAACAGGGAAATCAAATGATAGCAACCAATTTGGAAGCAACTCCATCCTTTCTTTGTCTGGAGCAGTGATTAGATGCAGGATCCCAGCATATAAAAGTGCATGTATTAGTACATCCTTAACATAAGAGAAGATCTGGGCATGCCACTTTCTCCTCCCTCCACGCCAAACCTGTACTACATGATGAGTTTCCTGTATTCGTAGGAAACTTAGCTCCCCACCTACTCCTTCACACTACTACTTTGAGACCAGCTTGGGATCCTCCTTGCCTCTCCACACCCAGCAGGAAAGCAGCCCTTACTTGCATCTCTTTAAATGTTTCTCAAGCCTCTGCCTTCTTTCTCAATCCCAATCCCTCTACTGTGGTCATAGCCCTTTGTGAGACCAAGTGGGTTTCCTGCTTTTATTCTTTCCCCTCTTCAACCCATCTTCCAGAGTCCCTGGCATGGCTTCTCCTACTTACCTCGAGAGTAAAGTTCAGACAGTTTGCAGCTGGTCCTTAGTTCATGTTCCAGCATCGTCTCCAGTGACCCTTTTCTTGTTCACACCAGAGACCTCACCTTCATTCTTTGGACACACCAAACAATTTCACATCACCATTCCTTACCTACCCAGTTCACTACTTTTCTGAAAATTTCCGAAACCTTCCCAGGCAGCATTAATCACTTCTGCCTCTGTACCCCAAAAGTTACGCTTTCATTAGAGTGTTTATCGTGTTGATTGACAATCTTAATTAGCTGGGCAACACCTAGCATAGAAATTGAAACAGAGTAAATGTTCAAACATGGATTTATTTTTAACTTTAGGTCCAAAAGATTCAGCTTTTTATATCAGTCAGAGTTCTTAGTTTCAAGCAATATAAACAACTCTGACTCACTCAGGCAAGAAAGGAATGAATTGAAGGCTGTTGGGTTACTCACAGGCTTTCTGGAAGGTCCATAGAGACAGATACTTGGGACCCCGGTAGTAGAGCAGTACATAAAATCTCTGCAGGGAACCATGTGGCCGCTGCTGCTGGGTGCAGGTTCCACCGGACACACCACCTGCACCCGAAGTCTGACACTAGACTCAGCTGCTCCATCTGGAGATTAATGCAGCTCCCAGTTCTGCTGTTGCTCCAGCAAAAAATGGATTCTCTGCAGCCCCTGTTTGTCCCATGTCATGTCAGGAGTCAATCTGCTTGAGCCTGGATCACATATCTGAGCCTAGCGGCAAGGGAGGCTGGGAGAATAAGCCTGTGGCTTCCATGGGGTTGTTGGTTTCCGTCACCCATCAAGAGCCATGAGGTAGAGAAATCCCCAGACAGCTCAGATGCCAGGAAGGGGGGTGGACTGAAGGAAAGTAGAAAAAGAATGACAAGTGTCTACTAGAACTTTCTTTTAGGACACCAAGGACCTGGTTAAGAGCTTCCTTTGACAGCATAGTCTGGGTCTTAGCAGGAAAAAAACCAAAAACAAAAAAAACGGCATGCTCAAGATGGGTGATTAGAGGAAAATTGAGTAAAGGGGGTATTTACAAAGGATGGGCAAGGTATAGGGAAGCCACAAGGGACAGTGCAGTGTTCTAGAACTAATAACAAGAGCCGTTACCACCCTAGGCCTAAAGAGGCAAGGGGAAGGAGTAGTGACTAGATGAGAGAGAAGGATGGAGAGAGAGACTGAGAGAGTGAGAGATAGCGTCACCTGAAGGGAGCCTACACCATCCAAAAGAGACACAGCCAGCCCTGGGCAACCCCTCAGGGAGAGAACAAGAGTTGTAAATGGTCCTCTTCCCCTTCCTTTCCTATGAACACCTGCTGAGGCTCCCATTGGCCCCAGTTGGATGCCAGAGCATGGAGAGCCCATTTGGGCTGTTCACACTTGTCAGTCTGGTGGAATACAGTGCATGTTGGAGAAGGACGGAAGTGGATGTGGAGGAACGAATAGGAGATATGCGGCACACGAGGTTTAATCAATATGTCACCAACATTTTTCTTTTCGTTTTATTCAATATCTCCTTTGGGGATGTCACTTTGCATTTTTAGTACCCCAGTCTACAAGATAGATGATCTTAAAGTGTCCTTCTCATATTGAGCTTAACAAGATTCTGTTTTCCCCTTGTTGTTTAGAATGCTCTATTGTATGGTTCAACAATCTGTGCTATTAAAGGTTAGCAGATATGCCAACCAGTCCGTTTTGTTGTGTGTTTTTTTTTTCCTTCACAGACTTGGAAAAAGAGTGGGACATGTGACCTACACACACAGATCAAGATTCTCCCTTTCCAGATTTTCATACAGATATACTATGTATATATTTTCCCAGCACATGAGATTCCCTGCTGTTCATCTCTGCTTCTGCCTCATTAATAGCTAGTCCTCTAAAGAATTGTCATTAAAATGAGCCCCTAGCATTACCAGCAGTAGTAAGCCCCTGCAAGAATTCATGCAACATAACCCCCAATCCTTTCAAAGCATATGGTAACTTGTGCAAAAACAACCAGTTGTTGGCTATTTACTCTGGAAAAGAACACGGTGGGGAAACTGTCATCATTGTTTTCAAGTATATTATAGGTTCCTTTGCAGAATATGGAAATCAATGGTTTTTCATACTCTTGGAAACCTCAGCAAGGGGAATTGAGGCACATCATGAGATATATAGGTAACAGAAGAATATTCATTTTTTACTTTTAAAAAACTACATTAAGTGAATTCTATTTTTAAAGCTTTTTTATTTGAGAGAGACAGCGCGCGCAGCGCGCATGAGTGGGGGGGAGGGGCAGAAAGTGCGAATCCCAATTGGACTCTGCACTGACTCCAGGCTCAATCCCACGAACCTTGAGATCATGACCTGAGCCAAAATCAAAGTCAGATGCTTAACCAACTGAGCCAGCCAGGGACGCCCTGAATTCTTATTTTTAAAATGCAGATGATAGAGAAATACACAGAGCAAAGAGCAGAAGTCACCCTCTGTCTATGTTCACTTCCTTCCCCATCCCTTGTCCCCTCCCGCCCCCTACCAACATTGACAATATGGCAGAAAAAGGAAGACTATTTCATAACCACAATATTACAAGCTATGTCTCCATGGGTTGTTGAGGATGGGATCTTGAAACAGTGTTTCCTGTGCGCACATCACGCTGCATCATACTTTATGAGAACAAAACCCACTTGCAAAGCTCCAAACCTGAGTTGTGTCCATGGCAGCCACTTGTGTGGGGTTCCTGAGCTCCTTCCAACCATTTACTTATTTTAAGTGATAATTGTACATTTCTGATTTGCCACGTTCCTACCAAAATAGGGATTTGCTTCATTATTTTCAAAAGAAGTTTGGGTGAAGGACTCTACCAATAATGAATATTTTACATTTCTGGGTATGATTTTTGGCATTTGTAGGAATCAAATGCCAAGAGCATTTGCTTGCCAACAGCTGGATCTGTATGCTTTTGTTAAAAAGAGATTTGCAATGCATATGGTTTATATGTGTTACAACTGCAAGAATTACATGTTTTCAGTATTACACTGAACACAGAGTTCACACATGAATTGTAGGGAAGTGTTAAAGGATTTTGAAAGCTGCTCATGAGCCTCATTCTACAGGAGGCCCTTCTCTTCTTTGGACTTCTAGGTCATGTGGAGTCAGTATCTTTTATTGCTTCTCCTACCTACTGATCTGATCCCAAGCACTATAAATGGGCTGGTGCTTAGGTGCTGGGCTCATCTTAGCAGATTCTAAGTTCCTAGAGGACAAGAAAGTTATTCTAGGCTGACACAAACAATGACTTCCTTGACCCTTCCCTTCCATAGCCCTCTTACAAGATCCTGAACCTCTCATTTATTTACAACCATGTTAAAATACCCATGCAGGGTGAATCTGAATGCCCACATGGGTGGCTGTCTCCTTCATCACCCATAGCCTATTCACCACCTATAAAACCTGTAGATTTTACATCCTAAAAGCATCTCTGAAATCCATCCATTTCTTTATATCTTCATGACCACATCTCTATCCAGCCACCGTTATTGTGCTCCTAGATCATTACAGTCGTCTTCAGCTGGCTTCCACTCATCTGTTCTGAAGCCCTTTCATCAGTTCTCCACGGGGCAGAAGAGTCGTATTTTAAAAATGCTCATACCCCTCCCTACTTAAAATTCTTCAATAGCTTCCTATTTGCCACTCAAAAGGAACCACACTCTTCACCACAGCCTGCCCCCACCTGCCTCTCCAGCCTCACCTCACTCACGCTCTCCCTTATCTCTGACCTCCAGTCCCAACTGGCGTTTCCATCCCTCCATGCTCTCCCCTGCCCATGAGCCTTTGCACATGCTGAGCCTCTGCTTGGAAGGCTGCTCCAGTCCCCTTCACCCAGTAAAATCTCTTCGTCATTCAGATCTCAGTGAAATTGACATGGCCTGAGTGAAGACTTCACTGTGGCCCCTTGGATGTGGATCACTTTGCCATGTGCCTCTCCTTAGGAATTACCACGGTTGGTAATTAAACAGTTATTTGTGTGAGCCTTTGCTTAATGTCTGTCTTCTCCACTAGACCATAAAGTCTGTGCGGCCAGCTACCCTGTCCGTGTTTATTCATCATTGCAACCCAGCACTACATCTAGCATATTATAAACTCATCATAAATATTTATTTAAAAAAGAAAAAAGGAAGGAAAGAAAGAAAGGA